>NC_044034.1:155260454-155568799 GCF_901765095.1 Microcaecilia unicolor | reverse complement strand
AATGGCCAAGAGCAAGGAGCTGTCTAAGGATGTCAGGGAGAAGATCATACACCTGCACAAGGCTGGAATGGGCTACAAAACCATCAGTAAGACGCTGGGCGAGAAGGAGACAACTGTTGGTGCCATAGTAAGAAAATGGAAGAAGTACAAAATGACTGTCAATCGACAAAGATCTGGGGCTCCACGCAAAATCTCACCTCGTGGGGTATCCTTGATCATGAGGAAGGTTAGAAATCAGCCTACAACTACAAGGGGGGAACTTGTCAATGATCTCAAGGCAGCTGGGACCACTGTCACCACGAAAACCATTGGTAACACATTACGACATAACGGATTGCAATCCTGCAGTGCCCACAAGGTCCCCCTGCTCCGGAAGGCACATGTGACGGCCCGTCTGAAGTTTGCCAGTGAACACCTGGATGATGCCGAGAGTGATTGGGAGAAGGTGCTGTGGTCAGATGAGACAAAAATTGAGCTCTTTGGCATGAACTCAACTCGCCGTGTTTGGAGGAAGAGAAATGCTGCCTATGACCCAAAGAACACCGTCCCCACTGTCAAGCATGGAGGTGGAAATGTTATGTTTTGGGGGTGTTTCTCTGCTAAGGGAACAGGACTACTTCACCGCATCAATGGGAGAATGGATGGGGCCATGTACCGTACAATTCTGAGTGACAACCTCCTTCCCTCCGCCAGGGCCTTAAAAATGGGTCGTGGCTGGGTCTTCCAGCACGACAATGACCCAAAACATACAGCCAAGGCAACAAAGGAGTGGCTCAGGAAGAAGCACATTAGGGTCATGGAGTGGCCTAGCCAGTCACCAGACCTTAATCCCATTGAAAACTTATGGAGGGAGCTGAAGCTGCGAGTTGCCAAGCGACAGCCCAGAACTCTTAATGATTTAGAGATGATCTGCAAAGAGGAGTGGACCAAAATTCCTCCTGACATGTGTGCAAACCTCATCATCAACTACAGAAGACGTCTGACCGCTGTGCTTGCCAACAAGGGTTTTGCCACCAAGTATTAGGTCTTGTTTGCCAGAGGGATCAAATACTTATTTCCCTCTGCAGAATGCAAATAAATTCATATACTTTCCACAATGTGATTTTCCGGATTTAATTTGTGATGTGCTATCTCTCACTGTTACCAATAACCTACTCTTCAATTATGGGCTGCTCATGTCTTTGTCAGTGGGCAAACTTACAAAATCAGCAAGGGATCAAATACTTATTTCCCCCACTGTATATCCGTATACCGCCCATGTCTACATAGTTTTTCATGTTTTGGCAGCAAATGCGTTTCTTGCGCAAAAATTATATCTGCCCTGAGACGTATTGCCTCCTTAAATAGGAGTTGGCGTTTTGCCGGGGAGTTTAGGCCCTTCACATTAATAGTGAGTAAGTCAATAGTGCCCATTGTGTCTTTCTTTGTGAATGTCTGCTATAACCTCACCTATTCTGTCACTCCCGCAACCCCTCTGCCTCAATTGACCATATCTATCTTGGTGCAGCAGTGTCAGTAAATATTTCCCCCCTCTATCCCCATGTCTCCCATTCCCATGACCGTTATCACCTGTCATATTTGGATCAGGTGTGCTGGGGCAAAATGTGACCGTCCCGTGTCCCTCTGCGTACCAGTTAGCTATTTTGTATATTGTTAGCCCAATTTGTGTTTAAACATGGTTCAACATTTCAAACTCTTCTCTATTGCAACATTAACACATTAACCTTTATATTCCTGTTTTAACTTAACAGTGGCATTACAGTTCACTTACTACCTCGCAGTCCTTAGTAGTAGTTATTCTGTGTGCGCCATCATGCATCTTCTTTTGCAAAGCCTTTTGGCCGTTAAATTCTGTGTTATCAATTTGAGTTCAAGTAGTCACCCGATCTCCACTTCTCAGTGCAGTATCCGATTGTTGACGCTGTAGCCGTCCTTTTCCTTTTGTCACTCTCTGCCATCTGGGTCTCTCTCTACGCGTTGTCCCCATTTCCCGTCTTGGCGCCATCGTGGAGTGCAGCTCTTTGTCTGGGAATATCAATGACGCTTCTGCCACCTCTCTGATTTGATGCAATTTTCCTTCTTTATAAAAGCGTAGGGCGAAGGGGTGACTCCATCTATATTGAATATTCTGCGTGCGTAGGTATTGAGTGATCGGGCGTAATTCTGCCCGTCGTCGTAGCGTGGAAGCCACCAGATCTTGATAGAGTTGAATCTGGTGTGTATCCCATTTAAAATTCGGCTTTTCTCGTGCTGCCTGCATTATTTTCTCTTTTAGCTTATAGTCCACAAAGCAGGCTATCATATCTTTCGGTTGATTATTTCTGGGTGCTCCGAGTGCTCGATGTGCCCTCTCGATTTGTATCTCCGAGGGATCTTTATCTATTTGTATTTCCTTTAGGATGGCGCTTGCTATTTGTTGCACTGTGTGTTCACAATCCGCATAAAGGGGAATCTCAGGAATACCTCGGAGTCTGATATTATGACGTCTACTGCGGTTTTCTATGTCCTCCATTTTGTCCCATATTTGTTGGATGTTTTTCCTTTCCTCCGCTTGTTGCTCTGTTACTGATTGCAGCAGTTCGCTTTGGTCATCTAAGCGCTCTTCCGTTTCTGCTACTCGCGTTCCTAATGCAGCAATATCACCTCTGAGATCTGCACCCAACGTGATTAAATCAGCGCGTAAAGCTTTTAGTTCTCCTGTTATTTCTTTTAGCCAGTCTCGAATTTCTAAGATTGGTTCATTTTCACCCGTTAGCGATTCCTCCTGTGTAAAGAGGATCTGGGATTCCTGCGGTATTTGTTCTTGTTGAGCATGCCGCTCCTCCGCTAGGCCTTCCGCCATGTTGCTTTTCGTTGTTGGTACCGCGGCCTGCTGTGTCGACGCGCTGGATCCCTTGTACGCGAAGCCCGCTAGTGAGTGCTTTATTGTTCGAGCTGCCATGCGTTTTGCGATCACCTGGTGTTCCGCTATTGTCCGCGATCGCTGATTTTAATGTGGTGTCACGCTAACTGCTTGTATTTTCCACCTTTCTTCGTGGGACAGCCAGAGCTCTTTGCTCAAGCAGCCATCTTGGCTCGGTGACGTCACTTCCCCCCATTATTTAGCTTTTCTAACTGCAACTTTAAGGAAGCAGAATTTCTCTCTTTTCTATACTTTCTAAGGTTCGGGTGAAGCAACTGTCTAAGATGGCCACACAACAGGTAATACAGAAAAAAAATCCCACAATTCTATTTTTTCTGAATTTGGATTTTATACAGCAGATAAAGTTCAACCTACTGGCTCACAGTGCTGACAAAGGTCTTAATCTATCAATCAATATTTTTTTACCCTGCTTTCCACTAAAAATTCTCAAGACAAAGTAAAACAATAACAAAATTACAATTAAAAATGTTTTCAATAAAACAATTAAACAATTATTAAATAGAGGTCAAATAACATGCTACATAGCAATAAAAATATAAAACCTTCAAAGCCAAAATCAAAACAAAGTAAAAGGTCACCAATTAAAAGTATGTTAGATAAGCCAATGTTTTGTCCAGTTTAAAAAAAAAAAAAAAACCCAATTGTCTCAGTGAGCTTCCTTCAGCACAGCAGAGATGCCGAATCTTACTATTAGGAGGGTGTCACACTCACTGGAAGGCTCTCTCACTCTAAGACCCTTCTCTCAAACATTAGAGCCTTAGTGCCAGAGCCCTGATCCTTTCACTAGTTTCACTAGAGGCAAGCTTAGGAAGAGAAAAGCTAGATGGACAAATTGCTCCAGAAAAAGGAGGACAGATTGAGCCAGTCCAGGTTTTAGTTCCATGGAAGTAAAATCCGGACTGGCTTGATTTAAGTTACGTGCATAAGTGTGAATCTCGCCCATGCTCAACCTAGACTCCACTTATATGTATGCGCATCTGTCAAATATGTGCTATATAGGATATGTAGACATAAACTAAAGATATCAACAGGGAACTGGTTCCATCCAATAAGTGTGTCTATATAGGATATGCACATATTTACAGAATATCACTTAGGTGAAATTTTGGCATTTATACACACGTGCATGTATATGTCATTAATCTAATCATTTATGCACTTAATTGCTTAATTAGTATGTAAATATTAGTGCCCACATCACAGAATTAACATGGGAATGGTAGCATGGAATGTTGCTACTATATGAATTTTTTGTCAGGTACTTGTGATCTAGATTGGACATTGTTGAAAGCAGGATATTGGGCTAGATGGACCTCAAAGTGGAGCATACACAAAAATCTCTCTCTCCCTCCATACTTGTGCGAGGCTCTCACTCGCCCTCTTTGTGTGTCTGCCTGTCTACATCTATGTTTGTCCATCTCCATCTGCCTGTGTATCTCGCTCTCTATCACCTGTATACTGTATCCTTTCAGAAGCATCAAAGAAAAGCAATATAATTTTATGCTGTTTTTTTCATTTGCAAAGTAATACGGCATTTAAATGTTTCTTGTTGGGATGGTCCTCCTTCTGCATCTCTGGTACAGAATTCCACAAGCGCAGTCCTGTACCACAGAAGATCCTGACCTGCGTTTTGGTGCCTTACCTCAGACACTGAGCAGACCATGGGAGCAACAGCTGCAAATCTTCGAAAGGAAACAGACACATAAAATGTGCTTTTCTCCCTCCTTCCTCCATCTATTGCTTGAATTTTGCCAATATTTTGGCTCCTATGAGCTCCTCTACTTGAAAACTTGGTCAGATATCTACCATCCTCTTGGTGAATAAGTAAGCCCTTCTCTCTTCAGCTTCATTTGATGACCCCTTATCTTTGAGCATCTCATTCTATGGGAATTGCTATGTTTTTGGTATTTTACTGAAGGCTGCTAGGTAACAATATCAGTATTGCTTTATTCTTTTTCTTTCCACCTAGATCAGGCTTGTCCAAGTTCAGGTCCTCAAGGGCTGCAAGCAGACCAGGTTTTCAGGATATCCCTAATGAATATGCATTAGAGAGAGAGAGAGAGATCTGCATACAATGGATGTATTTTTATTTTTGTATTTATTAGGATTTATTTACTGCCTTTTTGAAAGAATTCACTCAAGGCAGTGTACAGAAAGAAAAAAAAATCAAACATAAGAATAGACAATTACAGCAGTAAATGTATTCAAGTAACAATACAAAGTATGGCATAATATACTACTTACAATGTGAACACAATACGTAATAAAACATTTTAATAGGCAGTGTAGAATATAAGCAAAGATGGAACATATAGATAGGTAAGAGAGTAAGAGGAGTTAGAAAATAAGGGGACTAATTTAAAGAAAGGTGCACATAAATATTATCTCAGCCAGTGCAGGAGTGAATAAACATGTCCTGCTGCAATATGTGCAGCCCATGTCACTCTGTGTGTGTGTGTGAGACTAACAGATTAGTTTGTGGGCATGCAAATCTTTCTCATGCATATTCATTAGGAGTATCCTGAAAACCTGGCTTGTTTGCAGCCCTCAAAAACTTAACTTGAACAAGCCTGCCCTACAGAATGAATCTTTTTAGATCTCTCTCTGTATGGCTTATAGTTTATTTATTTTATTGGGATTTATTGGAATTTGTGAAGGCCATATTACTTCAAATTGCCACCACCTTATTAATGTCTCATGGTATATGCAGGCTCCAGCATTACACACATGATGGAAGGGAGTCTCACTGGAGATCTACAGACCTCTCTTAATGCAGCTGTAGTTATTAGTTTTCCCAGCCGCTTTGTTACATGAACTAACATTGACTGCACATACTGAAGCAGGACTTTCTTATCTACTTCCTACCCTAGCCGAGATTGCATTCATGCACCTTTCTTTAAATTAGTCTTCTTATTTTATAACTCCTATTACTCTGTCTTACAACTTATGATGTCTATTCAAATGCTTTATTGTGTGTTGTTTTTAAGTAGCATATTATGTCATTGTGAAGAAACTGAGTGTTTTAAGCCTGTAAAATGTATTGGATATTTTCCTGCATTGATTATGTTCTGAAGTGTATTTCTCCTTTTTGGCCAGCAGGTGGTATCTCTTTGCTGTAAAGCTGTTATAAGGAACTGAGGTGGTCTTTTACTATGGTGAGCTGGCGTTTTTTGCGTGCATTAAAGATAGGCACGCGCTAAACACTAAAAACACCCACTGGAATGCATTGGTGTCTTTACCATTTAGAGCGCGCCTATTTTTAATGCACGCTAAAAACACTAGCGCCCCTTAGTAAAAGACCCCCTGAATGTTCTTTTTCTTTAACACAAGCAGGAAGGAAGCAGCAGTATACTGTTAAAACTTGTTGCATGGGCTCTGATTGGCCTGGAGTTTGAAATTACCCAGCAGTTGTTGCTGGTTGTTGTTTCAGTTTCAACCCGGGAGGAGAGAGAGAGAGAAATCTTTGCTGAAGCCTTGTAAAAAAACAGTTATATTTGATAACGGTGAACAACTATATATATCCTGATCTCCCCAAGTACTTTCTAGGAACTATGCAAATGTTTAGTTAGTTTTCTGATTGATCCATTTTTCAGTTACTTGTTACTGTTTGCTATTGGCACATTTTTTGTCCACTGTTCCAAGTTCTGAGAATAAATACATTTGTTCATTTTGCCTGTCTGGACTGAAAGAATCCTGGTGGTTTGTGTGTTGGGTCTGTGAGTGCTTTCTGGGAACTGTGGGACCACTGGGAGTGTGGCTACAGTAACCTAGAAATCACTGGGGATAATCTGAGAGTGGGAGACTCGCCCAGAGGCGGTTATGTCTAGTCGGTGGGAGGAGGGTGCTAGTGTAGAGCATGAGCGGCAGGTGCAAGTGGACCTGAGCTGTGCTAGGGATTGACCCTCTAAGTGGCCGCAGGGAACCCCAGGTGGGTGGCTAGGCGTTTTGTGACAGTCATGCTATGTACTGTTATTTGAATATTTTTACTGCTGTAATTGTCTGTTGCTTATGTTCTATTCACCACCTTGGGTGAAATTTTTCAAAAAATAATTCAAAATAGAAATATAAATCCTAATAAATAAATATCTTATAGTTCTGACAGAAGACAGCACCCCATTTTCTTCCTTCATGCTTTTAACAACAGATGAACAGGGACTGGGTTCAGGAAATGGCAAGCACTTTCTTTCTCAGGGTGGCCAATAAATGCGCCACACTCCTCAGATTTCTGATTTGTGCCCCGGAGAACGTGCACTGCATGAAAACACCATGCTCAGCTGCATCCATACACTGATTTTCTGCTTTTTACTCTTGGAAAAAGCAAAGCCCATTATGTGCTTTCCTGGATAAGGCATCCATCCACACCATTAACTAACAGTAATTTCAGAGCTCTCACGCAGACACTTTGTTGCACGGTGGCTGGCTACTGGAACCCAATGCTGTGTGCAGCCTCCTGTTAGACTGTTCTCTGCAGATTACAGCTGCAGACTTCAATTTTCATTTTTCCTTAACATACAAAATGAAATTGCATTCTGAGTTCACCAGCATTTGTGTGTGTGTGTGGGGGGGGGGGGGGGGGGTGGAAATAGAAATATTCATACAGTATTCATAGGAGTGCAGACAGAAAAGAACTATCCTGCATTATGCCACCTTGCAAGCTACCTGTCTGGAGTTAGAAAGCATTGAAAAGCCTCATTCATCTGTTTATTGAATAGGTCTCTTTCCACCTTAAGACACCCGGCTAGACTGGTTTTCAAGGTATCCCAATGAATATACATAAGATAGATTTCCATATGCTGCCTCTGTTGTATGCAGACCTATTTCAGGAGGTTACATACTGGCACATTTAAAACAAATAGAAGAAAATATATTTTCACTCAGTGTATAGTTAAGCTATGGAACTCTTTGCTAGAGGAAGTGGTCAGCGCAACTAATGTAGCTGGGTTTAAAAGTGGTTTGGTGTAAACCAGTCAGAGGGAGACAGCAACACCAACAAAACAATTAGGGGCCCAGTTGGGATAAGAAGGGCACTGCCGTAACCAGGGAGCCCACTCTGGGAAGCTGCAATTTATATTTCTCCTCCAGGACTAACGGGTAGAGGTGAGCCATGGCTCTTCATAAGTACATAAGTATTGCCACACTGGGACAGACCAAAGGTCCATTGAGCCCAGTATCCTGTTTCCAACAGTGGCCAATCTAGGTGACAAACACCTGGCAAGATCCCAGAAAAGCTCAATACATTTTATGATGTTTATCCCAGAAATAAGCAGTGGATTTTCCCATGTCAATGTAATAATGGTCTATGGACTTTTCCTTTAGGAAGCCATCCAGACCCTTTTTAAACCCCTCTAAGCTAACCGCCTTTACCACATTCTCTGGCAATCAATTCCAGAGTTTAATTACACGTTGAGTAAACAAAAAGTTTCTCCGATTCGTATTAAATTTACTACTTTGTAGTAAACTCGGCTTTGAAATACTCTACCGATTCCGCTCCACTGCGAACATAGCCTAAGCCACTTCAAAGCGGCTTTGAAAACATATTTTAGTCAGTTAGCTTATGGGGACACTAGGGAGGTCCCTGGCACATGGTGGACCTGGTTGATTTAACTGTGTGTCTGGTTTAGAGGTCTTTTTGTTGTTGTGTATGTAGTTCCTACTCTCAGCCCCATGTCCAGTGAGACCCATTCTGCTGTAATCAGAATGTCAGGATGCATTGAGAAGGCTTTAGAAGGATGTCTAAGCCCCCTCACGATCAACAAAGATGGAACTCCTGATGCCGAAGCAGAAGTCTCCTAAAAAGGAAAGCACTGCCAGTGCCTCAGAAATAAGAGTACTGAGCTCCTCTTTATGAAACAACCTCAGTACTTTCGGATCATCTGGAAAAAGTGAGCTTTATTACAAGACTCGACACAGCGCATGTTTCGGCTGATTGCTTGCGTCAGGGGTCATATTGGTGGTAGCTTCCTTAAATAAAAAGATGAGAGGTCATCCAAATACACCCATGTTCTTCAATATACTTCTCCCTCATCGAACTAGCAAAATGCTCCCATGAGAGCTTACAGTCTAAGGGCTCAATATCCAAAAAGATTTAACTGGGCAGCAGAGACTCCTGCCCAGTTAAATCACATTGCCTGGGTCAAACCCGGCTTTGAAATACTCTACTGATTCCGCTCCACTCTGAACATAGCCTAAGTCATTTCAAAGCGGCTTTGAAAACATATTTTGGTCAGTTAGTTACGGGGACACTAGGGGGTACCTGGCAGACGGCGGACCTGGTTGATGTAACTATGTGTCTGGTTTAGAGGTCTTTTTGTTGTTGTGGATGTAGTTCTTTCCTGTTTTTATTGGCATTCCAATTCATTATTTTATTAATATCAATATTATTTTAACATTTTTTTTTTCTGTAAACCACCTAGACTTGTGCACATATTAGGCGGTATATAAAGTTCTCCAATAAACATAATCAAATATATTCAGTAGTACTAAACTGGACAGTGCCATTGAATACCCAGTCTGACCTCCTCGGCACAATGTAGGCACCGCCGGGGCAGAATCTGGGAGGAGCCAGCATTTATCTGGTTAGTGACGATTTTCAGTCCGCTAGCCATATAACTAACCAAATATATTTAGGACAGTAAAAAAGACTGTCCTAACTTTATCCATTTAATGAGAAAGGTACCGGGGTGAACATTGTTGGCACCAGATAAGTGCTTGTGCTCTGTCTAAGGAAAGGGTAAGAGAGATGGGACTTGATATCCTGCCTTTCTGTGGTTTCAGTCAAAGTGGTTTACATGTTATATACAGGAACTTAGAGGCAGATGCAGCAACCAAACGTAAAAAATCTAAATCGTTAAAGTCCCTAACGATTTTAAAATAACGAAAAATGCACCAAAAAAAAAAGTCACACATGCTGAGATCGGTAGTGAAACGTACAATGTATCAAAGAATCACAATACACATCGTTAATCGGCCCCCAAATCATGCGCAGAGCAGCCAAGCGTTATGTTAGCTGCTCTGCGCATGCCACAAACAGTCAAAACACAGTCAAATCGCAAGCACATGGCTCCCAAATAAAAACAAAAATAAAAAAAAGGGTCGGGAGGGGGCAAGGGCGCTCATCAGGAGCGTCCTGTACAGACGGCCTTGCCCCCCCCCCCGCTGCTCCCCACTTTCCGCCGCTCCCCCCACCCCGAAAAAGCAAAATTCTAGCAGCCCCTGCCCCCTCCCCTAGCTTCGATAGAGCGTCTTTCTCCTCCTGGGCCCGCCCCTGTCTGACGTCAGTAACCTACGTAGGTTACTGACGTCAGACAGGGGCGGGCGCAGCAGAAGAAAGACGCGCCATCGCGAAGGCAGGCATCAGCTGATTCAGCTTTCTTCTTGCCCGTGCAGCGCCTTCGGACAGAGGAGAGAGGCGCTGCACGGGCCCGGTAAGAGGAAGGGGGGCCCGATGGAGGAGGGGAATGGCGGCGACGACCCCAAAAGGGGGCGGGGCACGGATGGAGGATGTCGGGAGGCGGAGCTGAGGTGAGAGAGTAGTGAGGAAGGGAGGGGGGCAGGGGCTTCTAGAAGTTTGCTTTTTCGGGGTGGGGGGAGCGGCGGAAAGTGGGGAGCAGCGGGGGGGGGGGGGCAAGGCCGTCCGTACAGGACGCTCCTGATGAGCGCCCTTGCCCCCTCCCGATCCTTTTTTTATTTTTATTTTTTTATGTGTTTTCTGAGGTCCTTTGGACCAATCACAGCGCTTTTAGCTCTGCTAATGCGCTGGGATTGGCTCAAAGTTTGTTTATTTTTTCACTTAACACTTTTTCCTGCCACGGAGCTGTCCTAACGAGAGGTCCAGACCTCTCGTTAGTTTTCCTGCCTTTTTCCTGCGTAAAGGCAATCGGAAAAGTTTAGTGCATGTCGTTTCAATGGGGTTTTCACACTAATTGCTCATCTCCATTCCGTTTTCGTTAGCTGCTACTGTCGTCGGAAAATAGGCTTAAGTGCATGGAAAGGATAGGAAATTCTTCCCTGAGGGCTCATTTAACGATGAAAAACGTTTAGTGCATCTACCTCTTAGTTTGTACATAGGGCAATAGAGGTTTAAGTGACTTGCCCAGAGATGCAAGGAGCTGCAGTGGAGTTCCCCTTGTTCTCAGGAAAACTGCACTAACCATTAGGCTACTCATCCACTCTTGATTATATCTGCATTTTCAGCACCAGTATCTAAGCACAGCCTGGAACTGAAAATTCAACTATAAAATACCCCACGGCGGCCAGCATTTACAATCATGCTGACTGTCACAGCCTAAATATTTATCCCTGAGTTTGTACTTTATAAAATAGATGATTAAGTGACTTGCCTAAGATCATAAGGAGCTACAGTGGGATTTGAAACTGGTTCTCAGCCCGCTGCTCGAACCATTAGGCTACTCTCAGCTTCAGGACAGTTGCTGCAATGACCAGACTAAGGATAATGGGAGTGTAGGAGCAGCCAAATAGTTAGTGCAGCAGGCTTTGAGCCTGGCAACCTAGGTTTAATTCCCACTGCAGCTCCTTGTGAACCTGGGTAAGTTGCTTACCCCTCCATTGCCCCATGTACAAAGATTATGAGCCCTCTAGGGACACAGAAAGAACCTGCATAAAATGTGTACGGCACTGCATACATCTTGTAGAACCAGTGGCGTAGCAAGGGCGGGGGCGGTGGGGGCGGTCCGCCCCGGTTGTCAACGGGTGGGGGGTGCATCCGTCCACCCCCCACCCCCGGCGCAGCGCCTCCTCCCCGACACGGTCCCCACCTGTCTACGAGCTCCATCCATCTGCAGCGCTGCTGTAAAAATCGCTTCGTCGGCCCTTCCCTCACTCACTGTGTCCCGCCCTTGAGAAAATAGGAAGTTACGTCAGAGGGCGGGACACAGTGAGTGAGGGAAGGGCAAACGAAGCGATTTTTACAGCAGCGCTGCAGATGGATGGAGCTCGTAGACAGGTGGGGACCGTGTCGGGGTGGCGCTATGCCGGTGGGGGGAGTGTCGTGTTGGTCTGCACCCGGGGGGGGGGGGGGGGGTGCAGCGGCGATCCGCCCCGGGTGGCAGCCGCCCCCGCTACGCCACTGTGTAGAACTATAAAATGATTAGTACTACTAGTAGTAAATCCCTGGGGTGATCATGAATAAGGCTCCTGATGCCAAAATATCAGCACCAATTCTAATTGAACTATCCAAAAATGGAGAAGAGAGGACTTGCTGTGTGTACAATAGAAAACCATAAGAAACTAATCTTTCCACAGCACAAAGGGAGGATGTTTCAATCATAATTCCAAACATTCATTACACATCAGAAACCCCATGCAATGCCTATCCCTTCCCATGCCCTTTTGACAATTCAATTAAAGAGATGGAAGAAAACAAAGGAGAGAAAAAAATCCATGAAAATTGCTGGAAATCATCCAATCTCCAGAGAGCTCCAACACTAAAAATAACTATAGGAGTATGCTCCAAGCGGGGTGCTGGGTAGGACAGGACTGAAGCAAGTGGAAAAAGGTCCAATGGACAACTGAATAGAAGCAGGATACTAGGCTAGATGGACTATTGGTCTGACCCAGTATGGCTGTTCTTATGTAACTTGGACGCTTTCAACTGCACTCTCCGATATCATTTGATTTAAAAACGGCCAAAATGGAAGGCTTTTTTGAAGCGGAGCAATTTTTTTTTGTTGTTACTTTTATAGCAGTTTTTCAATCCAGTGCAGCCCCAACGAGAGGTAAGACCTCTCGTTAGATTTTCCGGCGTTTTCCACCGTTAAGGCAATCGGAAAAGGTTAGTGCATCTCATTACAATATGGTTTCTGCACAATTTGCTCATCTGCATTTCGTTTTCGTTAGCTGCTACCGTCGTTGGAAAAAAGTCTTTAGTGCATGCCAAGGTTTACTACTTGCTCGTTAAGGGCTCACTAAGGGCTCGAAGTTTAGTGCATCTGGCCCCAAATTCAAGCCATTTGGTCATGGGAGGAGCCAGCATTCGTAGTGCACTGGTCCCCCTCACATGCCAGGACACCAACCAGCCACCATAGGGGGCACTGCAGTGGACTTCAGAAAAAGCTCCCAGGTGCATAGCTCCCTTACCTTGTGTGCTGTGCCCCCCCCCCCCCAAACCCACTCCCCACAACTATACACCAATACACCACTACCATAGCCCTTAGGGATGAAGGGGGGCACCTAGATGTAGATACAGTGGGTTTCTGGTGGGTTTTGGAGGGCTCACATTTTCCACCACAAGTGTAACAGGTAGGGCAGGATAGGCCTGGGTCCGCCTGCTTGAAGTGCACTGCAAACTGCTCCTGGGACCTGCATACTGCTGTCATGGAGCTGGGTATGATACTTGAGGCTGGCATAGAGGCTGGAAAAAATATTTTAATTTTTTTTTAGGGTGGGAGGGAGTTAGTGACCACTGGGGGAGTAAGGGGAGGTCATCCCCGATTCCCTCTGGTGGTCATCTGGTCAGTTCAGGCATTTTTTTGAGGCTTGGTCGTAAGAAAAAACGGACCAAGTAAAGTCGTCCAAGTGCTCGTCAGGGACGCCCTTCTTTTTTCCATTATTGGTCGAGGGTGCCCATGTGTTAGGCACGCCCCAGTCCCGCCTTCGCTATGCCTCCGACACACCACCATGGACTCTGGTTGTCCCCGCAACAGAAAGCAGTTGAGGATGCCCAAAATCAGCTTTCGATTATGCCGATTTGGGCGACCCTGGGAGAAGGACGCCCATCTCCCGATTTGTGTCAAAAGATGGGCGCCCTTCTCTTTCAAAAATAAGCCTGAAAGCCAAGATGGATTTTAGTAAAGGGAAATCTTGCCTCACCAATCTATTACATTTCTTTGAAGGGGTGAACAAACATGTGGATAAAGGTGAGCCAGTTGATATTGTGTATCTGGATTTTCAAAAGGCGTTTGACAAAGTACCTCATGAAAGACTCCAGAGGAAATTGGAGAGTCATGGGATAGGAGGTAGTGTCCTATTGTGGATTAAAAACTGATTAAAAGATAGAAAACAGAGAGTAGGGTTAAATGGTCAGTATTCTCAATGGAGAAGGGTAGTTAGTGGGGTTCCCCAGGGGTCTGTGCTGGGACTGCTGCTTTTTAACATATTTATAAATGACCTAGAGATGGGAGTAACTAGTGAGGTAATTAAATTTGCTGACAACACAAATTTATTCAAAGTTGTTAAATCGCAAGAGGACTGTGAAAAATTACAAGAGGACCTTATGAGACTGGGAGACTGGGTGTCTAAATGGCGGATGACGTTTAATGTGAGCAAGTGCAAAGTGATGCATGTGGGAAAGAGGAACCCGAATTATAGCTACATAATGCAAGGTTCCACGTTAGGAGTCACGGACCAAGAAAGGCATCTAGGTGTCGTGATTGATGATATGTTGAAACCTTCTGTTTAGTGTGCTGCGGCAGCTAAGAAAGCAAATAGAATGTTAGATATTATTAGGAAAGGAATAGAAAACAAAAATGAGGGTATTATAATGCCTTTGTATCGCTCCAATGTGCAACCTCAACTTGAATACTGTATGCAATTCTGGTCACCACATCTCGAAAAAGATATAGTGGAATTAGAAAAGTACAGTGAAGGGTGACGATTGACAAAAATGTGGAAAGGTTAAATCGGCTAGGGCTCTTCAGCTTAGAGAAAAGACAGCTAAGGGGAGATATGATAGAGGTCTATAAAATAATGAGTGGAATGGAACGAGTGGATGTGAATCGCTTGTTTACTCTTTCCAAAAATACTAGGACTAGGGGGCACGCAATGAAGCTACAAAGTAGTAAATTTAAAACAAATCAATGAAAATATTTCTTCACTCAACGTGTAATTAAACTCTGGAATTGGTTGCCAATGTGGTAAAAGCAGATAACTTCCTAAAAGAAAAGTCCATAAGCCATTATTAAGATGGGGGAAATTCCATGGCTTATTTATAGGATAAACAGCATAAAATGTATTGTACTGTTTTGGGATCTTGCCAGGTACTTGTAACCTGGAGTGTCCACTGTTGGAAAAAGGATGCTGGGCTTGATGGATGGCAACGCTAATGTTCTTATGTTCTTGCTACTCTTTGGGATTCTGGAATCTTGCTACTCTTTGGGATTCTGCCAGGTACTTGTGACCTGAGCTGGGCACTAATGGAAACAAGATACTGGACTAGATGGATCCTTGGTCTGACTTAGTATGGCAACTATTATATTCTTATGTACCCTGACTGGCAGCATTAATAAATGGCTTTTGAATCTTGTACTGCTGTTTCTCAGAGGACAAGCAGGCTGCTTCTTCTCACATGTGGGTCGACGACCGCGTCGGCCCGGGAATCGGACGGCTATTTTGCAAGCAAAATATTAAAAAATCTTTCCAGAGTCTTCTGGCGTACGTGCATTGCGCACCACGCATGCGCAGCCGTCTTCCTGCCCGTCGCATGAGCGTTCCCACTCAGTTTAATCAAAAAGGAAGTTATTTTGTCTCCACTGTGGGGTGCGGTCGAGTTTTCCGCGCTCCTCACAGGCCCTGGAAAAAGTTTTCTGACCTATTTTTTTGTCTTTTTGTTCTTTCTTATTATTTGTAGTAGAATTTATAGTTTTAAAAAAACATAGTTTTTTTGCCCCTTTTTAAGTTTCCTTTGTTTTTCGACAGCCGCGCGGTCGGGTTGCTCCCTTCTTTTCGTGCCCTTTTTTCTTTAAACAAGCATGATTGCGTCTTTTGATTTCGCCAAAGCCGTTTTTTCTTCCATGTCATCGAAGACACCCACCGGCTTCAAACGTTGTACTCGGTGCAACCGGACTATCTCAGGTACCAATACCCACGCTTGGTGTATCCAGTGCCTTCGGCCCGACCACAGCCCAGCCGCTTGTAGTCTGTCTTCGCATGAAGAAACAGACCCAAGCGTCTCGAGAAGCCCAACGAGAGAAGCTTTTTGGGGCTCAGTCAGGTCCTTCGACGTCAACATCGGTACCAAGGTCGGTGGCATCAACATCGAGGGATGCATCAACGCCGGGAGCTAAGATAATGGCTGCGGAAGGACCAACTCGTGCTGGGAGCAATGAGGCATCGAGTGGGTCTCCACCTGTCTCGAGGCCTCCTGTTATGCAGGCCTCCCAGCGACCTTTGTCGGACCCAGCCCCGAGGAGATGTGAGGATTCCACGTCTTCCTCATTGGTACCGAGGAGTCTCGATGACGGGCATCGAGCAAAGGCGAAGAAGCACCATCATAGTTCTCCTTTGACACACGGTGCCGGGAGCTCCGGGGCGTCGAGGGATTCGGCACCCGAGAAGCGTCGGTGCCGACAGGATCACTCTCCCTCTATCCAGGAGGTGCCGATGCGTCGGTCTAGCAGCCCAGTACCTGCTCCCGAGCCTCAACAGATTCTGACACCGGCTCCTGTACCGACCCTGCAGCCTTGTCCGATGGCGGCTCTTGCAAGATTCCACGTTAGGAGTTACGAACCAAGAAAGGGATCTGGGTGTCGTCGTCGATAACACACTGAAACCTTCTGCTCAGTGTGCTGCTGCGGCTAAGAAAGTGAATAGAATGTTGGGTATTATCAGGAAAGGTATGGAAAACAGGTGTGAGGATGTTATAATGCCGTTGTATCGCTCCATGGTGCGACCGCACCTTGAGTATTGTGTTCAATTCTGGTCGCCGCATCTCAAGAAAGATATAGTAGAATTGGAAAAGGTGCAGCGAAGGGCGACTAAAATGATAGCGGGGATGGGACGACTTCCCTATGAAGAAAGACTAAGGAGGCTAGGGCTATACAGCTTGGAGAAGAGACGGCTGAGGGGAGACATGATAGAGGTATATAAAATAATGAGTGGAGTGGAACAGGTGGATGTGAAGCGTCTGTTCACGCTTTCCAAAAATACTAGGACTAGGGGGCATGCGATGAAACTACAGTGTAGTAAATTTAAAACAAATCGGAGAAAATTTTTCTTCACCCAACGTGTAATTAAACTCTGGAATTCGTTGCCGGAGAAAGTGGTGAAGGCGGTTAGCTTAGCAGAGTTTAAAAGGGGTTGGACGGTTTCCTAAAGGACAAGTCCATAAACCGCTACTAAACGGACTTGGAAAACTCCAAAATTCCAGGAATAACATGTATAGAATGTTTGTACGTTTGGGAAGCTTGCCAGGTGCCCTTGGCCTGGATTGGCCGCTGTCGTGGACAGGATGCTGGGCTCGATGGACCCTTGGTCTTTTCCCAGTATGGCATTACTTATGTACTTATGTACTTATTGATGAGCGCATCAGGGCCCTGCTTCCAGAGCTTCTGGAAGGGTTACTGCGCCAGTATGCTTCGGTATCGGGGGTGCTTGTGCCTTCCGTACCGTCTGCTGCAGCAGTATCTGGCCCTTCGCCTGTGGTGAGGTCCCCAACCTTGGTGCAGCCTGCCACCCAGGTCGACTCTCCCTCAACGTCGGTGGAGGAAGGTTCACTGGAATCCAGGCGGGCGTCGACTACTCGGCATCGCCATCAAGGACTTCGTTCCTCGGCGTCAAGGCAGGCTCAGCTTTGAACTGCTCTGAGAGATGTCTTTCTGATACTGAAGAGGAGCGTTCATGGGAGGAAGAGGAAGATCCCAGGTACTTTTCTTCTGACAAGTCTTACGGGATTCCTTCTGAACCTTCCCCTCCACCAGAAAGGAGACTGTCTCCACCGGAGAGTCTATCCTTTACCTCCTTTGTCCAGGAAATGGCTGCGGCTATTCCCTTCCCTATGGAGGTTAAGGATGAGCCCAGGGCTGAGATTCTCAAGGTCCTGGAGGCTGCAACGGCTCCTTTGCATAATGTACTCAAGGAAGTCCTTATGCGAAACTGGTCATTCTCTCTGTCTAACCCCGTGATCCCGAAGAGAACTGAATCCCAATATCAGATCCACGGGGAACCTGGATTGATGGTCTCAGCTACTTCACAATTCCATGGTGGTGGACTCCGCTCTCAAAAGAGCTAAGAGTACTAGGCACTATGCCTTGGCTCCCCCAGGCAGAGAATCTAGAACCCTGGACTCTTTTGGGAGGAAGGCGTATCAGGCCACTATGCTCACTGCCAAAATCCAGACATACCAGCTCTTCACGAGCATCCACTTGCAGAACTCGGTGAGGCAACTGTCTAGCTTGGCCGAGGCTTTTCGCCAGGTGGTCAGGCAGCAGAAGGCGTGTAGAAAATTCCTGGCCAGGGGTACGTTCAACACTTTTGATGTAGCATCTAGAATCACTGCCCAAGGTATAGTGATGCGCAAACTCTCATGGCTGCGTGTCTCTGACTACTACTACTACTACTACTACTTAACATTTCTAAAGCGCTACTAGGGTTACGCAGCGCTGTACAGTTTAACAAAGAAGGACAGTCCATGCTCAAAGGAGCTTACAATCTAAAGGACGAAATGTCAAGTTGAGGAAATGCTAGTGCAGGGAGACAAACCCTGATTTGGATTGAAATCCCAATGATGATATCGGGAGCTAGTTCCTCCTGATGAAGGACACTTCCGAAATGTGGTCTCGCATATTTAAATGCGGTCTCTCGCATAGAGAGAAACTGGAGAAGAGGAGAATATCAGCTGGCTTTACAAGGCTTTAAAAAGGTCTTTTCAATGAGGAGTGAATGTTGGTGACTTGTGTCCCTCCCTAGCCTTTCTCACGGGGGTTCGGCATGGAACACAGTTTTAATTGCTTTACAGCACAGCTATTTGGGAGTACAAAGATGTTTGGACTTTGAACCTAAGGAACTGAACTGATAAAATCAGCATAAACATTAGTAGGCACTTTAACCGGTGCTTAAGAAGGATGCCCGATTTAGATCTGGAGGCATTGATTTGAAATGTTTTGAAACAAGGTAGTGAAACAATTGTATAGCTAGTGCATTGTATTAGAAAGTGAATGTAGAAGTAAAATGGTTGATTAATTGACAAGGCAATATACAAAGGTACTGTGAGCTATGTGTGAATGCAAGGTGAGAATGTGAGTTTCGAGGGTAGAGGTATTAGGCATGTGTAATACAATAAAGAAATAAGTTTAAGATATTTAAGGTGTAAGGAGTACTTTATATAATTAATACTACTTGCAATGACAACACAATATGTACTAGAACATTATAATTGGTAGTGAAGGGAAAGGCAAAGTTGTAGCATATAGATGAGTAAGATAGTAGGAAGAATTAGAAAGTAAGGTGATTGATTTGAAGATCCCAACAGGAGGGGAGTCGCCATCGGAAAACGCACAATCTCCAATTGGCTGGCAGATTGCATATCCTTCACTTATGCCCAAGCTGGGCTGACTCTGGAGGGCCATGCCACGGCTCATAATGTTAGAGCTATGGCTGTGTCAGTGGCTCACTTAAAGTCAGGAAATTTGCAAAGGCTGCAACGTGGTCATCAGTCCACACATTCACATCTCACTACTGCCTTCAGCAGGATACCCGATGGGACAGTCGGTTTGGGCAGTCGGTGCTGCAGAATCTGTTCAGGGTTTAGAATCCAACTCCACCCCCCTAGACCCATTTTGTTCTGTTCCAGGCTGCACTCTCAGTTAGTTGTTTATAGTTTCAGGTCAATTTATGTTATGTCCTTGCCATTGCGAGGCTCAGTTGACCAATGTTCATTGTTTTGAGTGAGCCTGGGTGCTAGGGATATCCCACATGTGAGAACAAGCAGCCTGCTTGTCCTCGGCGAAAGCGAAGATACATACCTGTGGAAGGTATTCTCCGAGGACTGCAGGCTGATTTTTCTCACAAACCCGCCCATCTCCCCTTTGGAGTTGTTGTCTGTTTATTTGATTTTTGATTAAACTGAGTGGGAACGCACACGAGATAAGCAGGAAGACGGCTGCGCATGCGCGGTGCGTGCTGCACGCGCGCCAGAAGACTCTGGAAATGTTTTTTAAAAATATTTTGCTTGCATAATAGCTTTCTGATTCCCGGGCCGACGCAGACATCGACTCACATGTGAGAACAATCAGCCTGCTGTCCTCGGAGAATACCTGCTACAGGTATGTATCTTCGATTTATCAGCAATTCACACTCCTCTCCAGCTCAAAAAGAAAAGGTAGAAACAGCGAGGTGCACTGTTAAGGAGAGTAAAAAATGCAGGCAAAGAGAAAACTTACATTGGGGTCTGTGCATTTGTCCTTTAACCTTGCCATCATTTCCAGCATCGCCGTCCTCAGGTCTGTGGGCTCTCTGTTCTACAAGAAGAAAAATCAGGTTATTTGAACAGAAAAACATTTATCTGGGGATCATTTATGAATAAACAACACATGCTAACAGCGTTATTAACTACAATAGTACATGGTTAGTGAATGACCCTCTAAAAGAGTTCTTAGGATTTGGTGACAAAATGGCTATAGCAGTTGGGCAGTACTTGAACCATGAAGACCTGACAGAACTCACAAGTGTGGCACTGGACTTCTGTACCTAAGAAACCCTCCAAGTCTGCACAAATGTTGCAAGGCATGGCTCAATGTCTGCCTAAATCCAGAGCCAGGGAACCTTTTTTACTTGGAAGGTCACATCCTATTTGAGAGGGATCGCATAGGAACATATGTTTATTGCAGGTTGCATAAGTGTGTACACTCAACATATATGCACCAAAAATATTCATATATATTTCATAACTCAAAAATTCATGAAAGCAAAATTAAACTTTGTGAAGATGAGAATAAGTCATTGAATTACTTTAAACAAAGATAAGACTCTAAGGGGGTCTTTTATGAATGGATTAGTGCAAGTTATCTGCAGCAGGGCCCTGTGACAGAATAACGTGATATTAGCAAAAGACCCCCCAAAGAGTCCATCTGTGGAATAAGACAAAATCGAGCAAACTGAAAAGCACTCCATGACCAAATGACCATACACCAAATATAACAAAAGTAAAAATGAAATGCTATTTATAATGTGCAGCAAGAAATGACCTTTAATCACAAGCCACTCTTACATATTTCATTACGTATTCAATAACTCGCTCGCCCTCAAGACTTGCCTTTACCATCTCTCTTCCTTCTTCATCTCCCCTTTCTCAAACCCTCCCCTCCTAGCTCTTTATTTCTCCCACCTGTCATTTTCTCTTACCTTTCCTTTTCCTGTACTCTCTTTTCCCTTCTTCCTCCTGGCATTCACTTAGACTCTCACGAGCATACTCTCCCCCTTCTCCCCTACCAGGTCCAGTATCTCTCTTCTTCAGCCTCAACCCCCATTCCCAATCAGGTTCTACATCCCCCCTCCCCAACGAGGTCTATCATTTTCCCTCTTCTTCTCTGCCTCCCCATCCCGCAAGTCCAGCATCTCTCTTCCTTCCTCCCCCACCTAACGCACGGCCCAATGGGTCCAGATTTAACATCAAGCACAGTGGAGCCTCGTGCTCCTGTGCCACTGAAAGCCCTGCCATCCTGTCCCATACTGCAATACAATATAATGTTTGACGGGACGAGATGGCATAGTTTTTAAATCTGCTGTTGCTGAACTGGAGGAAGGGAGGTATACAAAGGGGGTCCATGGGGCAAGTAAGAAGAGAAAATTGGGCACCACAAGGCAACTTAAAGTGTTGGGGGGGGGGGGGGAACACTGGCTCCCATACTATGCCCAAGACCACCAAGAACTAGATTATGGTTATTAACTGCACGACCACACTCTTTCTTGATTGGCAAAGAAAAAGGCACCCAAAAACGTATTCCTATATTATACCATTTTATATTATACCAGGCCGCAAAAGACCGCATGCCGCCCAAAGGCCACAGGTTCCCCACCACTAGGTTAAAATGATCCCATTTAGAAACTGCAAGAAGTGAAGGAGGTTTGATATTTCTCAAAATGCTAATTACTCCACAATAAAGCAGCGTGCAGGAAGCCAAGATGCTGATGACATGTAGGCACAAGGCTGAATGCTCAGAGGATTTTCACAGCACAAACAATACCGAAACTGTCAAGCAAAATCTATACATTGGCTGGAGCCTATTACACTTACTTTCACAGCATGGTAGGCTTCGTTGAGGGTGATGAGTTCATGCTGCTGGTGTGCGCCTGTCATGGCACAAAGTACACAGATAATTTGCTCATGCTCTCTGCAGTACAAACTTAATTCTTGGCCATGCTCCTGGCACATCTTCCTGTCCACTTTCTCATGTGGCTCCTCCTTGCCTGCAGTTGTCCCTTCTGTGTCCATGGCGGTCTCCTGCTGAGCACTTGTAGGCTCCGGGGCCAAGGCCCGAAGCTGGTGGGCCCTGTACTTCTGTTCATGCTCCTCAGTGTGTAGCTGGCAGAAGGAGAATTCACAGTCCTGGCAGAACATCACTGCTTTGGTGGCTTCATCAGGCTCACAGGCATCGCAGGTGCCATCGAGGGCAGCAGTATCACCATCCCCCTGAGCACATGCCATAGAGACACGACAGGATCTGATAGCTTTCCCTGCTCTGATTTCCTGTTAGTATCTCAGAGGTTGCTTCTTTCCCTCTGCTGCAGTCTCTTTTCCTCCTATTGCTGAGCCCTGCTGCCTTCCAACCTTCACCCTGTCCCTTCTGTTAGAAACACAGCCCTAGCCTAGCTCGATCCCTGTTGCCTAGGCTCTTCCTGTTTCAGTTTGCAGGCTGCCTGCCTCTTTCCCTTCCTGAGTCACTGATAGAGGAAGTGGGCTGGGCTTTATTTTCCCCTCTCTGCTAGGTTGCTCTGGTTTCAGCTGCCTGGCTGATTCCAGTTTTAAATGTAGAGTATCTTTGTAGTGATAAATCTACATAAGGATATTGTGGCTTTATTTACAGTTAATTTTTAATCAAACAGACTGGCAGCCTAAGGAAATACTAGAACACAATGCATACTGAATTGCTGGGAAAGACATGAGCAGCAGAAGCTGAACTGGCAAAGGCCCCCCCCCCCCCCAAGGTGTTTTTAAAGTTGCAGGATCATTCACCACAGGCAACCAGGGTCAACGAGAAACACAGCCGGGCCTGGGGCAGGACTGGGCCCCCGCTCCACACCTGTCTCTGAGTCCTCTGCTGCTCCAGTGCTCCCGTGTGCCAGAAGGAGACTCAAGACCCAGATGATTGCATTAATGTGATATCACGTTAATGTAATTATCCGGGTCCTGGGTAGCATGCAGGAACAGGAGAGGAAAGACCGGAAGCAGGCAGGAAGAAGCTTGCCGACGCCAGGCCTGAGCCTGGGCCACCCCTTGGAGGCTGGACCCGGGGAATTTGCTCCTCCCCCTATCTTGGTGGCCCTGAGTGCAACTTTAGATGGATATCTTGCTACAGGATCCACATTTGGGCCATAGCTTAGATCTGGTATTTTGCCACTTTATAACTGCTAGTTAATTTATTTAAATAACAAATGCCCTGGTGGTGGAATGAGGAATTACACTTATAAATAATGCAGCAGAAAAGGTCACAGTCTACGGGATTTCCAAAGAAAACTCCACACACAAAGGGGATTTGACAAGAAAAATTAATAAATATTTTATTAAATAATAATAATAAATGGTAGCATTCAAGTATGTTTCATTAACGGTGTACCATTAGTTGAGATAAGACGATATTACAGCAGAATGGTACCAGGTGTTAAATACTTTACAATAAATTAGAACGGCAATAAGGTGTTCAACTTAGGAGCAATTAATATCTCAGCACTTTCAAACTTAACTCCTCTAATTGTACAAAATATCACACACACACTTTCCCAGGACTGGGTTGTTGCTCGGTTCCCCTCAGTAGCACCACAACTGGACCTCAGGAGCTCAGCAACAAGCAGAGCCTAACCAAATACACCCTCTTGTAGTATATCAGAAAAGAAACTTTTTCACCTTGACATGATCTAGAACAGGTCAGGTAGGTGTCCTAAGTCAGTGTACTCAGATCTGAGATTTTCTCCTTTGGCGTAAACGTATGTGCACACTATTTCACTACGGTTATATTGAGTCTTTGCTAGCGGTGCAGCTGACTTGTGGTGAGTACCTTTGAAGTCTTTGGGCGTTGGTGTCAGCTTTTGGGTTCAGGAACTCCAGAGTACCTACTATTCTCCGAGGACAAGCAGGCTGCTTGTTCTCACATGTGGGTGATGTCCACGGCAGCCCCAGGTCCGGAAAATCTTCCTAGCAACAAAGTTTGCTAAAGCCTTCGAGTGAGAGTCCCGCTTCAGTCTTCTTTTTTCCGCGGTTAGAAGCGGCTGTTTTCACGGTTCCTCTGTTGCCGCAGAGAAGAACAGCCTTCATTTCGGCGGTTTTCTTCGCCGATTTCCTTCGTTTTTCGTTCGTGTCGGCTCGCATTTGAGCTGTGCCTTCGTTTAAAATATATATATATATATATATATATAACTTTCCTTTATTTCTTAGTTTTGTCCTAATAAGTTTCCTTTCGTTTGCATGTGCAGGCTTTTTGGCCCATACGGGTTTTTCCCTTTTTTGTGCCCTTCTTTTGGCACCATCGCGAGTTTTGATTTCGCCGCCGCTAGTTTTCCGTCAATGACATCGAGGATCGCCACCGGCTTCAAGAAGTGCACTCGGTGCAACCAGGCAGTCTCAGGTACCGACCCTCACGCGTGGTGTATCCAGGCCTTGGGGCCAAGCATTGCCCCGACACGTGTAAGTTGTCTCTTAGCCTTAAAAAGCGGACCCAGGTGTCGAGACAAGCTCAATGGGAACGTCTGTTTGGAGCTTTACCCAGTACTTCGGCGTCGATGCTGACAGTGGTACTGAGATCGGTGGCGGTGTCGATGTCGGCACCGGAGACTGCATCGACGTCAGGAGCGCAGGTAATGGCTGTCCAGAGACCATCATACGCTGGCAGCAGTGAGCCATCGAGTGGGTCTCCACCTGCCTCAAGGGTTCCTGCGGTGCAGGCCCATCGGGACCGGCCTCTTTCAGACCCGACCCTGAGGAGGCGTGTGGATTCCACGTCCTCCTTGTCGGTACTGAGGGGTACCGGTGACGTGCCTCGAGCGAAGGCGAAGAAGCACCGTCATCAGTCCCCTTCTCGTCACGGTACCGAGAGCTCAGGGGTGTCGAGGGATTCGGCACCTGTGAAGCATCGACGCTGGGAGGATCGCTCACCCTCCATACAAGAGGTGTCGATGCGCCGGTCTCCGGACAGTTCGGTACCGCCTCCTCATCCTCGGCAGATTCTGGCTTCGACTCCTGCACCGATCTCACAGCCTTTCTCGACAGACACTCTTGACGAGCGCCTCCGAGCCATTCTTCCAGGGCTCCTGGAAGGGCTGCTGTGACCGTCTGTTCCGGTATCGGGGGTGCTTGCACCTACTGTACCGTCAATAGATGCGGCAGCTGGCTCCCCGCCTCTGGTGAGGCCATCGACATCGGTGCCGCTTGCGGCATCGGCCTTGGCTACCACCCAAGTTGACTCCCCGTCGACATCGATGGAGGGAGCCGACACAGGAGTCAACTTCTCAGCATCGCCATCGGGGACATAGCTCCTCGGCGTCAAGACGGGCTCGGCTTCGGACTGCAGTCAGGGAACTCCTGCCCGATACTGAGGGAGAGGCCTCGTGGGAGGCAGAGGAAGACCCAAGATATTTCTCTTCTGAGGAGTCTTGTGGCCTTCCCTCTGACCCCACTCCTTCGCCAGAGAGAAAGCTTTCTCCCCCTGAGAGTTTGTCTTTCTCATCCTTTGTGCGGGAAATGTCTACGGTCATTCCCTTCCTGGAGGTAACTGAGGATGAGCCCAGGGCTGAGATGTTCGAGGTCCTCGACTATCCTTCGCCACCTAAGGAGGTCCTCTACATAATGTCCTCAAACAGACATTGTTCAGGAACTGGATGAAACCGTTATCTAACCCCACCATTCCTAAGAAGGTTGAATCCCAGTATCGGATTCACGGGGACCTGGAGTTGATGAAGTCCCAGTTGCCTCATGACTCTGCAGTTGTGGATTCCGCTCTCAAGAGAGCCAAAAGTACGAGAGATTTCACCTCGGCGCCCCTGGGATGGGAAGCTCAGACTTTGGACTCTTTTGGGAGGAAGGCCTACCAGTCCTCTATGCTCGTGTCCAAAATTCAGTCTTACCAGCTCTACATGAGCATCCACTTGCGGAATAATGTAAAGCAACTGGCAGATTTGGTCAATCAGCTCCCTTCGGAGCAGGCCAAGCCTTTTCAGGAGGTGGTCAGGCAGCAGAAGGTGTGTCGTAAATTCCTGTTCAGGGGTGCTTACAACTCTTTTGGATGTGGCGTCCAGAGCCACTGCTCAGGGTATAGTGATGCCCAGACTCTCATGGCTGCGTGCCTCTGACCTGGAAAATTGAGTCCAGCAGCAGCTTGCGGATGTTCCTTGCCGGGGGGATAATAATTTTGGCGAGAAAGTCGAGTAGGTGGTCGAGCAGCTCCACCAGTGGGAAACTGCACTCGACAAACTCTCCCACCGGATGCCCTCAGCATCTACCTCATCAGGTAGACGTTTTTACGGGGGAAAGAGGAATGCTCCCTATACTTATCATAAGCGTAGGTACAATCCACCTTCCCGCCAGCCTGCTCAGGCTCAACCCCAGCGTGCTCGTTCGCGTCAAAAGTGTGCGCCTTGACAGGCCCCTGCAGCTCCTCAGCAAAAGCAAGGGACGGGCTTTTGACTGGCGCCAGTTGAGCATAGCCGCTATAAAAGTGTCTGTGCTGGACGGTCTACTGGTCGGGGGGGAGGTTAAAATTTTTCCGCCAAAGGTGGCCTCTTGTAACCTACAATGGGTGGGTTCTTCAAATAGTCCGGCGGGGATACTCCCTCAATTTGATCTCCAAACCTCCAAATTGCCCACCGGGAGCTCAGTCCTTCAGTTCCCAACACAAGCAGGTACTTGCAGAGGAACTCTCCACTCTTCTCAGCGCCAATGCGGTCGAGCCCGTGCCACCGGAGCAAGAAGGGCTGGGATTCTATTCCAGGTACTTCCTTGTGCAAAAGAAAACAGGGGGGATGCGTCCCATCCTAGACCTAAGGGCCCTGAACAAATATCTGATTCGAGAAAAGTTCAGGATGCTTTCCCTGGGCACCCTTCTTCCCATGATTCAGAAAAACGACTGGCTATGCTCCCTGGACTTAAAGGATGCTTATACATACATCCCGATACTGCCAACCCACAGGCAGTATCTTCAATTCAGTCTGGGAACACAGCACTTTCAGTATTGTGTACTGCCCTTTGGGCTCGCCTCTGCGCCCAGGGTGTTTACCAAATGCCTGGCGGTCGTTGCAGCGTCGCTACGCAGGTTGGGAGTGCATGTGTGTCCCTTATCTCGACGATTGGCTGGTGAAGAACACCTCGGAGGCAGGAGCTCTACAGTCCATGCAGATGACTATTCAACTCCTGGAGCTACTGGGGTTTGTCATAAATTACCCAAAGTCTCACCTTCTTCCAGTTCAGAGACTAGAGTTCATAGGAGCCCTGCTGGACTTGCAGACGGCTCATGCCTACCTCCCCGAAGTGAGGGCAGACAATCTTCTGTCCCTGGTTTCCTTGGCCAGAGCATCTCAGCAGATCACAGCTCGGCAGATGTTGAGACTCCTAGGCCATATGGCCTCCACAGTTCATGTGACTCCCATGGCACGTCTTCACATGAGATCAGCTCAATGGACCCTAGCTTCCCAGTGGTATCAAGCTGCAGGGAATCTAGAGGATGCAATCCAGCTATCCACCGATTTTCACAATTCCCTTCAGTGGTGGACAATTCGATCCAATTTGACCTTGGGACATCCCTTCCAAAATTCCTCAGCCTCAAAAAATGCTAACTACGGATGCATCTCTCCTGGGGTGGGGAGCTCATGTAGATGGGCTCCATACTCAGGGAGCTTGGTCCCTTCAGGAATCAGGTCTTCAGATCAATCTCCTGGCGTTGCGAGCGATCTGGAACGCTCTAAAGGCTTTCAGAGATCGGCTGTCCAATCAAATTATCCAAATTCAGACAGACAACCAGGTTGCCATGTACTATGTCAACAAGCAGGGGGGCACCAGATCTCGCCCCCTGTGTCAGGAAGCCATCCAGATGTGGCTTTGGGTTCACCGTCACGGCATGTTTCTCCAGGCCACGTATCTGGCAGGCGTAAACAACAGTCTGGCCGACAGGTTGAGCAGGATAATGCAACCTCACGAGTGGTCGCTCAACAGGGCAGTTGTCCGCAAGATCTTCCGAGCGTGGGGCACCCCCTCGGTGGATCTTTTTTGCCACTCAGATCAATCACAAGGTCCCTCAGTTCTGTTCCAGACTTCAGGCCCACGACAGACTAGCTTCCGATGCCTTCTCCTTCATTAGGGAACAAGCCTGCTGTACGCGTATCCTCCCATACCTCTAGTAGGGAAGACTTTGCTGAAACTCAGGCAAGACTGTGGAACCATGATTCTGATTGCTCCCTTCTGGCCACGTCAGATTTGGTTCCCTCTTCTTCTGGAGTTGTCCTCCGAAGAACCGTGGAGATTGGAGTGTTCTCCAACCCTCACCACTCAGAACGAGGGGGCGCTTCTGCATCCCAGCCTCCAGTCTCTGGCTCTCACAGCCTGGATGTTGAGAGCGTAGATTTCGCCTCCTTGGGTCTTTCTGAGGGTGTCTCCCGAATCTTGCTTGCTTCCAGGAAAGATTCCACAAAGAGGTGTTACTCTTTTAAATGGAGGAGGTTTGCTGTCTGGTGTGATAGCAAGGCCCTAGATCCTCGCTCTTGTCCTACACAGACCCTGCTTGAATACCTTCTGCACTTGTCAGAGTCTGGTCTCAAGACCAACTCCATAAGAGTTCATCTTAGTGCAATTAGTGCTTTCCATTATCGTGTAGAGGATAAGCCTATCTCGGGACAGCCTTTAGTTGTTCGCTTCATGAGAAGTTTGCTTTTGTTAAAGCTCCCAGTGAAACCTCCACCAGGGTCATGGGATCTCAACATCGTCCTCACCCTGCTGATGAAAGCTCCCTTTGAGCCACTGGATTCCTGCCATCTGAAGTAATTTACCTGGAAGGTCATTTTCTTGGTGGCTGTTACTTCAGCTTGCAGGGTCAGTGAGCTTCAAGCCTTGGTAGCCCATGCTCCTTATACTAAATTTCATCATAACAGAGTAGTCCTCCGCACTCACCCTAAGTTCTTGCCGAAGGTGGTGTTGGAGTTCCATCTGAACCAGTCAATTGTCTTGCCAACATTCTTTCACCGTCCTCATACCCACCCTGCTGAACGTCAGTTGCATACATTGGACTGTAAGAGAGTATTGGCCTTCTATGTGGAGCGGACAAGCCCCTTCAGACAGTCTGCCCAAATGTTTGTTTCTTTTGACCCCAACAGAAGGGGAGTGGCTGTCGGGAAACGCACCATTTCCAATTGGCTAGCAGATTGCATTTCTTTCACTTATGCCCAAGCTGGGCTGACTCTTGAGGGTCATGTCACGGCTCATAGTGTTAGAGCCATGGCAGCGTCAATGGCCCACTTGAAGTCAGCCACTATCAAAGAGATTTGCAAGGCTGCGACGTGGTCATCAGTCCACGCATTCACATCTCATACTGCCTTCAGCAGGATAGCCGACGCGTCAGTCGGTTTGGGCAGTTGGTGCTGCAGAATCTGTTTGGGGTTTAGAATCCAACTCCACCCCCCTAGGCCCATTTTATTCTGTTCCAGGCTGCACTCTCAGATGTTTCTTCGTAGGTCAATCTTTGTTATGTCCTCGCCGTTGCGAGGCCCAATTGACCCTGTTTGTTGTTTTGAGTGAGCCTGGGGGCTAGGGATACCCACATGTGAGAAAGCGAAGTTACTTACCTGTAGCAGGTATTCTCCGAGGACAGCAGGCTGATTGTTCTCACCAACCCGCCCACCTCCCCTTTGGAGTTGTTCCTTTCTTTGGTTTTGCTTCATAAGTTGAAGGAAGCGGGACTCTCGCGCGACGGGTGGGAATATGGCCGCACCTGCACGCTCGAAGGCTTTAGCAACCTTTGTTGCTAGGAAGATTTTCCAGACCTGGGGCTGCTGTGGATGTCACCCACATGTGAGAACAATCAGCCTGCTGTCCTTGGAGATTACCTGCTACAGGTAAGTAACTTCGCTACCTGACTCAGAGGCGTGGCTAGGTGGGTCACCAGGGGAGCAGAAGCTCCCCCAAACAGACTTCCAGAGATAGGGAATCAAGGTTTTATTTTATGACATTTATATCCCACATTATTGTCAGTAGCATAGCCAAGTTGAGGGACCGGAGAGCAGACTGCCTATGGCACCAGCGCATATTTTAAATGTGACAGATCACGTGGAAAATAGGTGCAGTCGCCATTATTATTAGGATTTATTTTCCACCTTTTTGAAGGAATTCACTCAAGGTGGTTCATGGTTGATCTATTCTTACTGTAAACCACCTTAAGTGAATTCCTTCAAAAAGGTGGTAAATAAATCCTAATAATAATAATGGCGACTGCACCTATTTTCCACGTGATCTCTCACATTTACAATATGCGCTGGTGCCATAGGCAGTCTGCTCTCCGGTTCCTCAACTTGGCTATGCTACTGACAATAATGTGGGATATAAATGTCACAAATACAAAAAAAATAAAAAGAGAAAACCTTGACTCCCTATCTCTGGTGAGTGCACCCTAACTTCAATCAGTGATTTCTTTGGCCAAGGGCCATGATAGCTAACTGGAGTCAAATAAAAAGATAAGCAGGGGAATTTCCTGTCTAGTTCCCAACCTTTTAACCTTAGATTCTTTTCAAGGTTGTCTTCCCCACACGTACTATACACCTTACTGGCACTGTTAGAGAGGTAGGCTGGGCCTCCCAGAGGCTGGCATCTGGCAGGAGGCGCACATTGTGGCAGGCTTCAAGGGTGGGGCTCTCGGCACAGGATGGTAGGTTTCTTGGGTGGGCTTTTCTGTTAGGTACAGGGCTTCAGCTGGAATACCCTCTAATGCAGTTCTCCTCTGGGTCTAGACATATGGCTTGGGTGAGGCAGTTTCCTCTTCAGGGCAGAGCTCCCCTTTACTGGGCGGACTCTTGAATGGCTGGCTCCACTCTCTCTGCCTGGTGCACACCCAGTTGGACAAGTACGGCCGGACTCTTCTGGGATGTGGGTCCTCCAGCCACACCACTGTCTTCCAGCTTCTCGCTCCGGCCCTGCTCTCCTTTGCACTGCGCCAGACTACACAGCTCCTCATGGCCAATATTGCTCCTAGCACCACTTCTCCGCACTGTCCCACTAGGTTCCTCTTCTCAAATTGCCTGTCCTTCCATCGAGCCCCAGGTCTGTGCTGCAACCAATATAGCTTTTCTTTATGGGTTGCCTGACCTCCAGCAGCTCAGCAGCTCTTGTGACCCAGCTTGCTCTAGAACTCCTCCTTTTCTCTTCTAGCCTCCTCCAGTACCCTGCGTCTCCCAGACTTGCTTGCTGCTTGCACCAAGTCCCTCGGGTTATTTATAGTTCAGTTTTTCTTTCTCTGCTCAGGCTTGCCCCTCCTTCCAGCCTGCAACCTTCTTGCTCCTCAGGCTCTCATTTCTGCCTCCAGCCTGCCTGCCACCTCTCCTGCCCGAGCTTGTTCTCTGCTGCCAGCATGCAGTGTCTCGGTGGACTTTCCTCCACCAGCCTGCAGTTTTAGCAAACATGGGGTTGTTCTCCCTTACTTCCTGCTCCTCACCTCAGTCCTCCCCTGGGCTACTCCGCCTCCTGCCACCTGATTGGTGCTATTTCATGACATTTTTTTGGCCTTGGCCCGTCACTGGCTACCTGACTGCTCCTCTTACCCGTACCCACTGGAATCTTACTCATCCCCACCCATCCCCGCAAAAATGTAACCCATCCCAACCTGTCCCCGCAAGAATTTAACCCATCCCCACAAGAATTTAATGATACATAAAAGGAAATTCCAGTCAGCTCCCTCAGTCTCTCTCTGGATTTGAGCCACAGCAATGTAGGCAAGGAAGGAATGGAAGTTGAAACTTGGAACACTCTGGTGTGCACATGCAAGATTTGTCTCTGATTCATTGGCACTGTGTGCTGAGAGGTCACCACATGCACGCGACAGTAGGTCAGGTGACATCCGATGCTTATGCCTGTAACAGAGCTGAGGTCTGTGCATCAGCCCGGGACCAAAGAGGATTAATTGTGACATAGTAAGTGACAGCAAATAAAGACCTGAACGGTTCATCCAGTCTGCCCAATAGTCACATTCATTATCAATTCATGATTAAATCAACGAGTGTGATATTATATACTTGATTATGGTCTTTCTTTTGTGTTTCTGGAACATAGACCATAGAAGTCTATCTGGCCCTATCCTTATGTCCCAACTGCTGGAGTTGTCGTTGAAGCCCAATCTAGTCTATTTGTCTTCTCATTTCTGGAACACAGACTGTAAAAATCTGTCCAACACTGTCCTTATTTTCCAGCCACTGAAGTTGCTGTCTAAGCTCTTCCCAGCTGACCCTAAACCAGACTGCCATATATTAGACACAAACCATACAAGTCTGCCCGGTATCAGCCCTAGTTAATCACAGCCAGAGTCGCCATCTAAGCGTCACTTGACACATCCACACACATGCAGCCATTTAAGGTTAGGTTTTTTATAACTTCCATTTTCTAATTAGAGATCCTCCTTGTTCATCCCACGCCTTTTTGAATTCCATCATCATTTGTGTCTCTACCACCTCCTTAATGGAAGACTTTCCACATTTGTGCTGTTAAAGCAAGGAAGAGGAGGAGATGGCACTCAAAGAACTTGGTACTCGGTAGATGAGAGGCTGGTGCAGGTGCAGCTTACACTTCCACAGGAACTCCACAGAACTGCTTCCATCCCCGTGGGAACTCCGAAGGAACTGCTTCCGTCCCTGCTGGAACTCCGCAGAACTGCTTCCGTCCCCGCTGGAACTCCGCAGAACTGCTTCCGTCCCCGCAGGAACTCTGCAGAACTGCTTCCGTCCCTGTGGGAATCCCGTTCCCACTCAGCTCTCTATCCTCTACCCAACCTGCCATTCCTGCCCTTCAAGTTCCCAGGAGCCCCTGGGCTTTAATTAAAAAAACCACAAGCCCCCCCCCCCCCACACTTAAGTATTTAATAATTGGGATCCCAGCACCCCCAACATTTATTTATTTATTTTCACGGGCTTCCTCGGCCCCAAAAGCAGGCTTCCGCACATGCGCGGCCCGTGATATCACTGCCACACATATAAGGTGACATCATGCACATGTGCAGCAGGCCCCTGGACCTGGCCCGAGTCTCAGGCAGAGCCAGGGCCTCTCCTGCCAATGCTCCCCAATCTATAACGACCCTCAGATGGCTCAAACGGGCCCCGGAAGCCAGGACCGCCAGCATCTATGGCGGGACCGCAGTAGGCACCGGCACCGGAAGAAGCCTCCTCACCCCCCCCCCCCCCCACTCTGAAGGTTTAAAAAACACAAAAAGAAATTAGTTAACTCCCAGTTTCATTTATTTGAATATTAAGTCTGTCCTATCACAAGTCCCAGGGCAGGTTACAAAATAAAGTCAAACATAAGCAATAGACGGGAGAGGAAGTGACATCACGGGGAAAGATGGCTGCCTAAGTGCCAAGCTCCCGAACACCCGCGGTGGAATCTGAGCTTTCCCCCAGTCTAAAGTGACCAGAACAAGCTGAGATCGGGTAGCAGTGGTCCCCCGATTATTAGCGTGCCAGGGAGGGCATGGAAAAGCGAGCAGAAATAGCTGATCTCTCGCAGTTCGCGTTTACAGGAAGCGCAAAGAAAAAAACACATGGTGGCAATGGGGGAGGAGGCTGCAGAGGAGTGAGAACGGAGGAGAACCCCGTCTAAGGAGGACATGTTTCCAACGCAAGCCCAGGCAAGTGGCGAGGAGGGGTCCTTCCCAGAGCTCCGAGGTTTGCTTCAAGAAATCCGGACGGATTTGAAGGAAGTTCACGCTGACTTGGCCACTCTGGGAGCAGATCTAAGAGGTGAAATCAAGGAGCTGGGACATAGGGTGGAAGAAACCGAGGGCTGCCTTGAGGAGCAAGCAGAAGCAATAGGGTCTTTGGACCGGAAAATTGCGGAGGTATACATAGGCCAAGAAACTATATCTGACAAGCTAGAAGACCTGGAAAACCGCAGCAGGCGGAATAACCTCAGGTTCCGCGGTTTACTAGAGACTCCAACATACCAGGACAGTGAAGCAGTGATACAGCAGATGGTCAGTGCATTTGTTGCGACCCCTGACTCACCCACTGAACCTGAGAAGGTAATATTAGAAAGAGAGCCCATAGAGCCTTGGGGCCGACAAGAAATAATCTCCCCAAAGATATTATCGCTTGCTTCCGCGACTTTAAACTGAAAGAATGAGTGATACAGGCAGCGCGCCAAAAGCAAAGATTTTAAGTGGGACTCATATACAGTGGAGATATATCAAGATTTAGCTTCAGCTACACTGAAAAGGAGGGCTGATCTGAAACCTGTCACAAGGAGACTACAGGAGATGGGGATTCGGTACAGATGGAGGCATCCCTTTGCACTGATCTTCTATATGGACGGGAGAATGCATCAGGTGAAAACGATCACGGAAGCACGTGAACTCCTACCCGAAGGTGATATAACAGCAACACCATCACAATCGGGAGAACCACAGCCGGGGTCTGCCATGAGAAACCACCCGAAGTGGCAACGAGTGGGGCATAAGCGTCTGCAACGCCAGCAGTCAACTGGACGCCTCACATGAAAGACTCTCAGGAGTAACAACAAAAATGGTTTTTGAAATGTTGGTAATGTTGGGGTCTTGCATGGAGGGGGGGGGGGGGAACTGTCAACAGGGAAAAGAGGAGGTGTGGAGAGACTGGGCAAGGGGAAAGGCGAGCGAAGGGGCCGAAATGATGGGGGCTGGTGGTGAAAGGGGGAGCAGGGATAAAAAGATGGAATTGCTGGTGCCTGAATGAAACAATACTGCTAGATCCACAGAACATAATGGAAATTGAAAAGCATATAGCAGAGTATATTCACTTTAATGATACAGAAGAGGTGGACTTCCGGTGGAGACGAGCAGCGAGATGGACGTCGTGCTGTGAGCTCCGCTCCGCCCAGAGGCAGCCCGTCTTTAGCCATCGCTGATCCCACTCCTAAAAAAACGATCTAGTGAGCACGGAGAGCACCCGGGACCTTGATGAGTATAGAAGAGGCACTGCCGGCGCCATATCCAGCATAAAAAGCAACTTTTAAAACGAACACGAGCGGATCCAAGATGGCGGCGGCAAAGGAAGTCCGGATTCTTTAAACAAAATAAAAAAGAGCTACGGGCAGACAACAGGAGAGACGAGAGTCCCTACAGACAGGGGAGGTCCAGGCTTTGCTGTGGAGAAGGTGGTAGTGAGTACCCTTTATTAAGTTCGGGGCACGAAGCAAACAGCCAATGTTGGTAACGGATCTAGAGGGGGCACCCTGAGAGCTGGAAGAGTGAAGCTGGGGGACACGCTCTCTCGGCGGTTGCGACAGTATATTGGATAGAGGCATCCCCGAGATAAAGGGAAGAAACTTTAACTGAATGGCTTGTTGAATCGCTTTTGGGTGCCTGAATTGCCAGCTAATTAAAAGGATACACTAGAGCATGTAATCACGATGCTGTGAGGTGGTGGGCGGAAGGCCCAGTATAGTTACCCCACGAGGTCTGTGGCCCCGAACAAAAACAGCGCCTGGATAGAGGCATTTCTTTAATGGCAATTGTGTTGGGAGATTGACTGAGAGCAGTATATTTGAATGTATGGAGCAATATTTGAAACCCATGCCATCTGGAATCACCCGTAGAGGCACAAAATTTGACAAAGAAAGATTAACACCTCCTAAGCCTAGCCACAAAATGGCGGACTTGAAAGGTACAGCTGGGGGAGAATTCACTGATAAACAACTGGCGCAAATAACAGCAGCGGTGAGTGCAGCCCTCAATCCACGATTTGATCTGTTGGCAGGACAATTAAAAAATTTAGAATCTTCAGGAGCCGAAACGGAGAAAAGAGTGGGAGAGGCGGAGACGCGGATAGCAGCAGTGGAGGACTCCAGCTCCCAAAACGTACAGGAGCTTGCCAGGCTCAGGACTCAACTTAAGCTGCAACAAGAAAAAATGGAGGATATGGAAAACCGAGCCAGGAGATGTAATTTGAGAATTGTGGGTATCCCTGAAAGGGTCCCAGAAAGACTCCTGGGACAATTATTAGAACAGTGGCTGAAAAAAGAATTGGCCTTATCAGATAGTCGAGGAGAGTTGTGTATTGAGCGAGCCCATAGGCTAGGGCGCTGGCAACCAAATTTGCAGAGACCACGAATTGTCATCATTAAAGTTTTTAATTACCTACATAAAGAAGAAATATTAAGAGGATTCCGAGCGAAGCGAGACTCTCTTCACTATGAGGATGCCCCAGTAAAGATTTTTCAGGACTATTCGGCAGGAGTACAAGAACAAAGACGCCGCTTCCATCCTATATGCTCCACACTGGTCGCCAAGAGCACCAGATTCATGTTACTATACCCAGCCATTTTAAAGATCCAGCATAAAAATCAGTGGAGATCCTTTCAGACAGCCCAGGAGGCTCAAAGATTCCTAGACACGGAAATGAAAGAACTGGACACATGACTTTGCAGTGGAGTCCGAGTTAAGACGGGCACCTGGGGAAGACTTCTCCTTTGGTGAAAGGAGCTGCGGGGATTAACCCGCATGAAATGGTATATGGTGGGAGATGTTTTGAAAGTTAAAAGTATTGTTTCAAGGTTATGGTTGCTTAATAGGTATGAATACGGGACGAGTTTTTGGGGAGTCCCAGAATATGTTTGGGGACGGGGCTAAGGATGCCCCGGACAAATAACATAGTTGATTGTTATGGAGGATGTGGATTAAGAAATCAGGTGATCATGGATATCCTAGGGGCTGCAAGGGGCGAGAGAAGTCAAAGGCATGGGAGGGCCTTGGGAGAATGACTGGAGGGGTAGAGGGGGGGGAGGGGGAGAGGGGAGGGATGGAGAAGATTGGGGGGGGAGGGGGGGGGAGGGAGGGATAAGAATTGGGAAGAGAACACGATGTTTCTATGAATGTAGTGATGTTATGACTGACACATGGTGTAGTGCACGAATACAGATGTCTTGGAAAGAGGAGTGGGAGGGGTGGTGGCTGGGACACCCCTCTGTTAAGATTGCGGGAAGATTACAGGGAAGTATGGATGAACGAATGGAGATAACATGACCCCAATACAAGTCATAACTTGGAATGTAGGAGGTATCCACTCACCTATTAAAAGACAAAAAATTTTAAAAATACTCAATGACCAAAAGACGTCGATTGCATTTTTGCAGGAGACACATTTAACAAGCATAGAACATGCCAAATTGAAGCGATGGTGGGTAGGAGAAATTTTTGAATCCCCGGCAGTGGGGGGGAAGGGAGGAGTGATTACACTAATACGGAAAGGTATACACGTGAAAGTAAATCAGGTAGTAGGAGACACTGGGGGAAGATACGTGTTGGCATCCGTAGTACTAGACAGACAAACAATTTTGCTATGCAATATTTATGCGCCAAACTCGTTTGACCGGCGCTTTTACACACAGCTCACTAGCGCCATACAGGGGATTGGAGGAGCCCCGATTATAATGGGAGGAGACTTTAACGAAGTCGCGGATCCGGCACTAGATAGATCGGGCTCAAGTGGGAAAGGGAGAGCCAAGCCAGGGAAGGGAATAGCAACGCTGGAGGAAGCTTTCACAGTAATAGATGTGTGGAGAACTCTGAATCCTCTGGAGAGGGATTACACCCATCTATCAAGGGCCCATGCCACTTTATCCCGTATAGATTATATATTCGTAACTGGAGACATTTTCACAAAGGTGGACACAGCGAAAATAGGGCCTATAGCAGTCTCCGACCATGCCTGGGTTATGGTGAGGGTGGAGTTGGATGGAGGGACAAGAGAGGATTACCTGTGGAAATTCCCAACTTGGCTATATAGGGATGGACAATTCTTACCCCATTTGATTAAAAGTTGGAAAGATTTTGGCATCAATAATGAGACTCACAAGGATGACCCAATACTGTTTTGGGAAACAGCCAAGGCAGTGCTTAGAGGGGAGATCATAGCCTATGTTAGTTTTAAGCAGAAAATGAGGAGACAAGAAATTTTGGGATTAGAAAGGAGAGTGGCTAAATTGCGACGTCAGTATAGTGTGGGACATACTCAGAGTCTCCGAGTGCAACTGCTAGAGGCCCAGCAGAACCTTAACGAATTGTTGCACCGTACAGTTAGAAAATCCCAGGCTTACTATAAATATCAGCTTTACAAATTCGCAAATAAGGGCGGGGGTTTTCTGGCGAAGGTCATGGGCAGAAGATTAGGTTACCAAAAGATATTATCAATTAAGAACAGTCAAGGGTCACTAGTACATAAAGATAAGGAAATCTCGGGAATACTTAAAGATTTCTTTGCACAGTTATATAAACCACAGGAGGATCTGGCCAGGCCTGGTGAGACATACTTGGCTAGCGTGGATTTACCCCAAATGGAGGCTGAGGAGTTAGAGGCGCTGAATGGGGAAATTACACTAGATGAAGTTATGTGGGTGATCAAGCAAAGTCCTCTGGGGAAGGCGCCGGGCCCTGATGGAATGAGGAATGAGTTTTATAAATTATTGCAGGCCGAGACTGGCCCGGTGCTGACTGAGGTGTTTAACTTAGCAGTTCAGAGGGGCTCTTTACCTTTATATACGAACCAGGCTCATATAACAGTAATACTTAAGCCCGGTAAAACAGCTCTTCTCCCGGAGTCATACCGACCAATCTCACTCTTAAACTCAGAAGCCAAGTTTTTGGCCAAATTGTTGGCTAATAGGTTGGCCAGATATCTCCCTTCCCTGATAGAGGAGTCACAAGTAGGATTTGTTCAGGGTAGAAAAATAGCAAAGAATATGAGGAAAATTCTTCTTGCATTGGAAAAAGCACAATGGGAAAGACAGCCAACTATGTTAATTAGTTTTGATGCTGAAAAGGCTTTTGACCGGGTGGATTGGGGATTTCTACTAGAAACACTCAAAGCATATGGGGTGACTGGGTTTTTTATGCAGGCGGTCAAGACATTGTACACTGATCCCAAAGCGAGAGTTCTCGTCAATGGCCTGGCTTCGGATTGGTTCCCCATTGGTCGAGGTACCCGTCAGGGTTGCCCTCTGTCACCTTTACTGTTTGTGTTGACTCTTGATCCGTTAATACGGGAAATAAGCAATAATGTAGACATAAAGGGAGTACAAATAAAAGACCGAGAATTTAAAATAGCAGCTTTTGCAGATGATTTACTAGTATTATTAACAGATCCCAAGCATTCTTTGGGACAGCTAATGGAAAGTATAAAGGAATATGGGGATTTTTCTGGATTTCATTTAAACTTGACAAAATCAGAGGCCTTGGCGAGCTCAGACATTAAAAGGGCTGATTGGGGGCAATTCCCTTTGCGGTGGGCGACGGGGTCCTTCCGATATCTAGGTATTGAATTGACCTTGGATCCGGCTCAGATATATAATTTTAATGTCCCAAAGTTGTTGCGAGACACGAGGGTGCAATTAAATAGATGGAGCTCCCTGCCATTAACGCTCTTGGGTCGAATCCACTTATACCGCATGGTGGTGTTCCCAAAATGGCTGTATGTACTGCAAATACTGCCAATAAGGCTCTGGGAAAAAGACCTTCGGGTACACCAGAGACAGGTGGCGCGATTCTGCTGGGCTGGTAGGAAGCCAAAACTTCGATGGGAATATCTCAGTGGGGCACAGGCGCAAGGAGGTCTGGGGATCCCCAATATGCGTATATACAATCAAGCATGTCTTTTAAGACACCTGGGAGATTGGCTTGTGGGTACGAACAATTACACAGATGTACAATTAGAGAGATTGCATTTCAGTCCCTGGCATTTAAATTACTTAATACACGCAAAATTTAGTAATCTCCCGCAACAAGTAAAACATAGCATACTCTTGCAGCCCTTGAGATATTTGTGGAAGGAGATAACGAAACTCTGGAAACACAGTGCAGAGTGCAGCGTGTTGTTGCCAATCACGGGTAATGCAGAGTTTGCACCTGGGAGAGAAAGTAAATTCTTTCGAGATCTGGGAAAGCAGGGGGTTATACTATTGGAAAATTTTTTGCAAGCGGATGGGACCGTTATGGTTTACCAAGAGTTTGAGAGACAATATGGAGGGGGGATGTTGGCGAAATTAGCCTACTTTCAACTCTCACACTACATACATGAGCTTCCCACCGCAAGCCTCCTACCAGGCTTTGAGAGGGAAATTAGGGAGTTTCTGGCCGGGGACGCAATGGGACAGATCTCAGTGTCTAGATTTCACAAGGTGTTGGAGGGGAAACAACCACAAAGAGATGTTAAGATGGTTGTGGAAAGATGGAGCCGGGAGGTGAAAGACCAAATAACAGAGGGGAAGATATTAGCGGCACTTCAAGGCGGGATAAGGGTGGTACATAGCGCCGAGTTACAGGAATGCCACTTCCGCATCATACATAGGGCATATTTTTCAGTAAAACAGGCATGGTATGCGGGAGTGGTGGAAACACATAAGTGCCCCAAATGTGCAGAAGTAAATGCATCACTTAGCCACGGTTTGTGGCAGTGTAGAGAGATACGGAGGTTTTGGACAGCTCTCTCTAAGTTTATGGGCTGGCTTATGGGGTATCGGGTGGACCTATCTTTTGAAAAAGTGATACTGAGCTCCATGGCGACATGGCACAAAGGAAGTTGGAAGAAAAGATGTTCCTCAGTAAACTTTGTATTTTGGGGAAAAAATGTATTTTAAATTGTTGGACAATGGACAAAGGTCCTTCATATTGGTATTGGAGGAATAGGGTACATGAGCTCATGCTATGGGAAATGCAAGACGCCCGTAATACTCCCAAGAGGCGCCAACGATTCATGAAGATTTGGGGGGCATACCTACACAAGATATCACCACGAGCACGTAGCCATGTTTTGAACACTTTGGGTTAGTCTATATTCATGACAAGAGCATAATCAGAAACATGAGGCACAATTATAAAGGGGGACGGGGATAAGAGGGAGGGGAGAAGGGAAGTGACACAAATTGGTTGACAGAGGATGCCCACATGTAATAGATGTTTGCTTAACCATAGACTAGTTAAGATACTTTCCTAATTGGAATGTGACAATCATTTTGTAATGTCCATGGGAAGGGCTGAATTACTAGAGGTAATCCTGGAAAGGAAAAGAAGAGAAGACGCCATCGAGTCTATAAGAGTAAAAGGCTCGGTGGGAGAGACACAGGGGACGGGAGGGAGGGGGGAGGGGGGGGAGAAAAGTTAAAAAATTTGATGATAGATGTTATGGTTGCTGTGTATGATGGAAATAATTTCTTGTTTGGGACACTATGGAGAATGGCCTTGGTTACGATGATAATGATAATATGTGTCATTAACAAACAATGTTGAAACCCAAAATATTGATGATGCAGTTAAGATGTATGTATACAACCGTGACATGTTATTATGCTCACAAAGTGTTTGACTTTATCGCTTATGTTTACAATGTTTATCATCAATAAAAACCGTTGAAACATAAAAAAAATGATACAGAAGAGGTGAAGCCGGCCAGTGTATGGGAGGGGCTAAAAGCAGCCATAAGGGGTCAACTCATAGCAATGCAGGCTCATATTAACAAGAAGATAGGAAAAGAAAATACTATTCGGAAGGCGGTGGCAGATATGGAGAGAGATTATAAAAGAGACCCGAAAGATAGTAAAAAGGCGGATAAGCTACGCCAGCTCAGGGTACAACTCAATGAGCTACAATTGGCGGATATTGTGGTACAACTAGAACAAGTACAACAGGAACATTTCGAATTCGGGAATAAAGTGAGTAGGTTGTTGGCCTGTAAACTCAAAAAACAGGCTCAACGCAATTTTATCTATAGAATCCATAAGAATTCAAGCGAATTAGCAACACAAACAGAGGACATAGCGGAGGTATTTTGGGAATTTTATAATCAACTATATTAGTCAGATCAGACTACATCACTGGGAGAAGTGGAGCAGTACTTACAAGGAATAGACCTTACCAGACTATCGAGAATAGAGCAGGAGGGCCTGTCAGTGGCCATAACCTTGGAGGAGGTAGAAGAAGCGATAGCGGACCTCCCTAATAACAAATCCCCCGGACCAGATGGATTCCCTACCAGATTTTACAAAATATTTGCCAAAAGGTTGGCCCCTATACACCTTAAACTGATCACCTCTTTTGATGAGGCACAGGAGCTGCCATACTCCTGGAGGATGGCAGAGGTAGTCATACTTCTAAAACCAGGTAAGGACCCACTTCAGTGTGGCTCCTACCGGCCAATATCGCTATTAAACACCGACTACAAGATCTTCACCAAAATACTGGCATGCCGACTGCAGGAGGTAATGCCACGGCTGGTACATGAAGATCAGGCTGGCTTCATTGCCGGACGTCAAACACATGATAATCTGAGGACTTTGCTACACATTGTCCAACAGGTAAAAGATGAAGCAACACCAACAATACTATTTTCAGTGGATGCTGAAAAAGCATTCGACCAGGTAAGCTGGGAATTTTTATTTGCCGTATTAAAACAGATAGGCATGGAGGGAAGGTTTCTGACATGGCTACGGCTGTTATATACTAAGCCGATGGCGGTGCTGAAAATAAATGGGACACATACTAAAACGCTAGAGCTTCATAGGGGTACAAGACAGGGCTGTGCAATCTCCCCATTGCTATTTGTGCTATCGATCGAACCCCTAGCTAAGTTGATAAGGGAACATGGAGACATTCGGGGGGGTGGTTAGAGGCAAGCGGGAACATAAAATTATGCTTTTTGCTGATGATGTATTATTGACATTAGCCCACCCAAAGTGGTCAGTGAAGGAGGCGCTGGACACGATGTCCCGATATGGCTGCCTGTCAGGGTTCAAAATTAATATAAATAAATCAGAGATACTTAACCTCACAACCTCACCTGCGGAGATAAGGGAGATAAAAGAAGAATACCCATTTGTATGGGCAACTAAGTCAATTCGCTACTTAGGGATACAGATCACCCCGGAGATAGGAAACCTATACCAGGCCAACTACCCTAAAAAGATAAAAGAACTATTTGAGGAACTTGACAGATGGGAGGGTCTTACCATATCGTGGCTTGGGAGAATTCATGCCATAAAAATGATGTTGCTACCCAAAATGCTTTATCTGTTTTTGGCCATACCGGTGCCTATACCGCAGACCTTTTTTCAGCAATTAAATAGAAAAATGTTCGCATATATCTGGAGGAAGAGACCAACTAGGATATAGGGTGACAATGTTTCAGGCGCCCGCAGAAGGAGGGATGGGGGTGCCCAACTTCTATTTATATTACCAGACGGCTCAATTAAGGGTACTAGCTTAGTGGACTCCCAGAGCCACCAAGAAGTGGCTCCATTGGGAAAGAGCATGGATGGGCACCCGCTTCCTGGGAGATATACTATGGAGGCCAGGGAATGAAATTTTGAACATGGTTAAGATGGTTCCAGGTGGGATCAGCCATCTGCTAGGCACCTGGCTTCAGATACGAAGAAGGGTCTTCCCGGAGAGAAGATATTTTCAGCAGATGGCTATATGTGGAGCACCAGGATTCCCACTGGGAGAGCCAGGGACAATATATAAAAGATGGGCCTACAAAGGGTTATACATGCTGGGGCAATTGTGGAGTAATGGGAAAGTAAAAGATTTTGAAGAACTACAAGAAGAATATGAGCTGGAGGAAAGGGACTTGGTGTATTATCATTGCCTGAGGAACTATATAATAAGACGAGCAAGGGAAGAGCTGGAGCTGGAGTTGGCGGAAACGGTCCTGGAGAGGGCATTAAGAGGGGAAGGAGGCAGGGGATGTGTGACATGACTTTACGGAGCTCTACTAAAGCTCTAAACCCCCCCAGGACTATTATACCAGAGGATGGGAGGAGGGACTCCAGCAAACATACACTAGGGACGGATGGACAATGGATTACAAGTATTTGCTGAAGCCGTCCATCACTCAGCCAGTGATTGAAAATGGTTACAAAATACTATACTGGTGGTATTACACACCAGCCAGGTTGCAAAAAATATACCCAAAGGTGTCAGCTGAGTGCTGGAGAGAGTGTGGAGCTCGAGGAACATTTATGCACATATGGTGGGAATGCCCCAAAGTACAGAAGGGGTCCCAAAAAACAACAAGGCAAACGATCTGCAAAATTCAATATGGGAAAGAAAGCCAGCAGATCAATGTCACAACAAAAAGATTTTATTGAAGATACCGTGTATGAACAAATCGATTGAAGATACGGTATCTTCAATAAAATCTTTTTGTTGTGACATTGATCTGCTGGCTTTCTTTCCCAAAGTACAGAAGTACTGGACACAGGTGCTGGCCTTGGTTAATCAGATAACAAAGATAGACTACCCCTGCCTGGCAGAATACTGCTTGCTGTATTTTCGGCCAGTGAAATGTAAGACACACTGCCATAGACTGACCATCCAGATCTTTGCGGCAGCTAAGATGGCATTAGCAAAGGCTTGGAAACAATTAGAGGTGCCGCAGATGCGAACAGTAATAAGCAAATTAGATTATCTATATCAGATATCAAAGCTGACGGCCTTGCGAAAAGGACAGCTTCATATATTTCAGAAAATCTGGCAACCATATGAACACGTGAGAGAAACTTTATTACCATCACCCTAAGACAGAGGGAGGGGAGGGGGGAGAATAAGGTTCAAGATACAAGTTTTGAGAACTTTGTTAAGAAGAAAATGTTTGAAAGATGTTACTGTATTGATATGTACATTCAAGAACTGCTGTTATTATTATAAAATAAAGAAATTAACCAGTGCTTTTTTTGTAGAAAAAAAGGTGCCGGTACTCATTATGGGCGGGGTCACCACATATGGCTCCACCCCTGATAGCCACACCCACATTAACCACACCCCCTATACCAGCCATGGCGCATATAAACAGACATCATTGAAAATATTACAGTACTATAGGAGAAAAAAATAACGTGATTTGCTAAGTAGTAGTAGTAGTATACCCAGTGCAAAATAAGACAGCCAATGTAAATTCTCAAATTAGACATATTACAAACACTAAAATGAAAATAAAATGATTTTTTTCTACCTTTGTTGTCTGGTGACTGTTTTTCTTTCCATATTGGTCCCAGTCTGTGATTCTCCTTTCCTTTGTTTTCGCTTAACTCTTCTGTGCCATTTGACATTTTTGTCTCCTTTTTCTTTGCTTTCTTCAATATTTTTCAGGCTCTCTCTCTGTCCAGATTTAATTCATTCTTACTATCCATTCTTTAATTTCCTTCATCTACCTGTGGCTTTTCATCTTTTCCTCACCCTTGTTCTCCCCATGCCCCTTCCTCTTATTCTCCAGTCTTTCTCTATTCCTCTTTTCCATCCAGCAGCTCTGCTTTCTCTCCCCATCCTTCCAGTGTCTCCCCTATTTCTTTCTGCATTCTTCCATCCAGCATCTTCCCTCTTTCTCTCCCTATCCTTCCGTTTTCCCTCTCTCTCTCCCCATCCTTCCATCTGTTTTTCCCCCTCTCTCTCCCCATCCTTCCGTTTTCCCTCTCTTTCCTCATCCTTCCATCTGTTTTTCCCTCTCTCCCCAATCCTTCCATCTGTGTTTTTCCCTCTCTCCCCATCCTTCCATCTGTTTTTCCCTCTCTCTCCCCAATCCTTCCCTCTGTTTTTCCCTCTCCCCATCCTTCCATCTGTTTTTCCCTCTCTCCCCAATCCTTCCATCTGTGTTTTTTCCCTCTCTCCCCAATCCTTCCATCTGTTTTTCCCTCTCTCTCCCCAATCCTTCCCTCTGTTGTTTTCCCTCTTTCTCTCACTCCCCAATCCTTCCCTCTGTTGTTTTCCCTTTCTCTCACTCCCCAATCCTTCCTCTGTTGGTTTCCCTCTTTCTCTCTCTCCCCAATCCTTCCCTCTGTTGGTTTCCCTCTTTCTCTCTCTCCCCATCCTTCCATTGGTTTTCCCCTCTCTCCCCAATCCTTCCATCTGTTTTTCTCCTCTCTCCCCAATCCTTCCCTCTGTTGTTTTCCCTCTTTCTCTCTCTCCCCAATCCTTCCCTCTGTTGGTTTCCCTCTCTCTCTCTCTCCCCAATCCTTCCCTCTGTTGTTTTCCCTCTCCCTCTCTCCCCAATCCTTCCATCTGTTTTTCTCCTCTCTCCCCAATCCTTCCCTCTGTTGGTTTCCCTCTTTCTCTCTCCCCCCAATCCTTCCTTCTGTTGGATTCCCTTTCCCTGCCAAGTTTGGCGCGAACGGCGCGAAGTCGCGACGCACGCGGCACCAGCCCCTATTTCCGGCCGCTGCTGCTTCTCCTGTTGAGCAGCAGCGGCCGCTACACAAAGAAAAGAAGATTAAAAAAAAATAAAACTTCAAACCTGGCTGAAACGCGGCACCCCGGCACTGTAGACAGCCATTAGGCATTGGCTGTTGCCCCACAGCCGCTCCTCCTCTTGCCTCTACGTCACTGCCCCTGGAGGAAGACCCCGGAGGAGCGCAGTGACGTTGAGGCAAGAGGAGGAGCGGCTGCGGGGCAACAGCCAATGCCTAATGGCTGTCTACAGTGCCGGGGTGCCGCGTTTCTTTCAGCCAGGTTTGAAGTTTTTTTTAAAAATCTTTTTCTTTGTGTAGCGGCCGCTGCTGCTCAACAGGAGAAGCAGCAGCGGCCGGAAATGGGGGCTGGCACTGCGACTGCGTGCGGGACATGGACTCACTGGGCGGGGGGGAGCAAAAAAAAAAAGGTGCCGGTACGCCGTACCGTTGCGTACCGGCACAAAAAAAGCACTGAAATTAACAAAAAAAACCAGCTGAGATGTTCTGCAATATGGAGCTTAATCTGCAATATGGAGCTTAATCTTCCATCATTTCTGTCCACTATATAATATTACAAGGGCAGCAGATACAATAAACTACCTGAGTGGTAAAAAAAACCAAAACAAAACAAAAAAACATAAGCAATAGACAATTACAGCAATAAAAATATTCAAACAACAATACAAAGTAAGGCATAGCATGCTACATTACAATGCCAACACAATAAACAATAAAACAGTTTAATAGACAGCATAGGGTGTAAGCAAAGATGTATGTATGCATGTGTGTCAGTACATGTATGTTTTAATGTGTACCTGTGCATGCTTGCATATGTGTCTATGCGTAAGTGGGTTTGTTCAGATGTGTGTATTTATATCTGTGAAGATTCTCTGGGGCTCATTTTCAAAGCACTTAGACTTATTCCTCTCTGTGTTTCTATAATCAGAAGAGCAGAGGTACAATTCCATAACTGCACTGTTACTTCAATTTAGGTTTGGAAATGGCATTCCCGGGGATGGGGGCTTCTTTTCTGTTCCCTCTCTTAATTCAGCAGCTGCCTTCCAGTGCTCTGCCCCCATCCTATCCACAGCCTCTGGGCCCGATGTTCAAAACTACCACCAGCGTTAACATGCACTTAATGCCAGGTTTGCGTATACACTATTGTGCGCCAAATGCTCAAATACTCAAGGTTTCTCATGAGTGTTTAGCATGGGAAACTTTTCACCAGGTCTAGGGCACCATAGAAGGGTGGTTAAGAGGAGCCAGTGTCTAGCTGCATCCCTTCTCTCCCTCAAACCCAATAACCCTGCATTGAACTACTTCATGCATCAGCCCTGTCTTTGACAAACACCCTCCTCCCCCCCCCCCAAGTCAAGCCCAACCTGACCTGAGCCGGCCCCATCCCCCCTGATATTAAATAAAGATTCCTGAGTGGTCTAATGGCTCCCAGGCCTCCTCCCTCCCACTCACATAAATCCCCTATAGTCTAGTGGTCTTTTCCCTCTCCCCACCCAGTCCCATAAAAAACAACTCCCTGGTAGTCTAGTGACCCCTATCCCACCCTGCAACCCCAATCTAAGGTCCCCCAACTCTGTACCTGGAAGGAGGCAGGAGCAATGCCCACTGAATCCAGCCTCTGTGCACCATCTGCAAAATGGCAGCAGTGGCGTAGCCACTTTGGGCTCAGGCCCACCCAGTAGCAGCACACCTATGATGTGGCTGGCAGGGATCCTCAAGCCCCACCAGCCAAAAACTCCCAACAACTGTCCCTCCTGCATACCATGTAAATAGCAGATCTTCACCTGCAGAAAGCAGCAACTGATATGTACTGTTCGCACTGACCCTACAGCCTTCCCTCTGATGTATTCCCGCCTATGCGGAAACAGGAAGATGCATCAGAGGGAAGGCTGTGGGACCAACATGAGCTGTGTGTATTAGTTGCTGCTTGCTGTAGGTGAAAATCTGCTACTTAAAAGGTATGCGGGGGAGGGGGGATGTTTGAGAGCCCATATAGCATGCAGGCAAGACAGGAAGAGACAAAATCACTTGTGGGACCGGGTGGAGTTCTTCTGCCCACCCATCTTAGACTCAGGCCCACCCAAAATTGGGTGTCTGGCTACGCCCCTGAATGGCAGCTCCATGCCCCCTCATAGGTGGAGACTATCTACCATATAAGGGAGAAATTAACACTAAGGCACTGACACGAAAGTTAACAGATTACTGCCACCCTGTCACCATTTGCATGCTCATTACTTTGAGAATGCCGCAGCTATTTGTTTATGATAAGTCTGCAGTAAAGTGAGTAGGAAGTTCTGAGTATCAAAAAACTATGCATTTGATGACCTTTGCTAGTCACTCAGAGGGTCTTTTACAAAGGTGTGCAGTTCTCCTCTGTAAACTTTAAAGTACCATAGAGCATGAGCTGAGTTCTGCAGTGTTGTAGCTAGAGCACTCCATGTTCATCTGGCAAGAGTGGCTAGCAGGTTCTTTCAGAATCTGACTTTTACTGCTGCCCCCTTTAGGTGTTCCTAGAAGGTCAAGGCTCTTTAGACTGCTGTGATCGGCAGCCATATTTTTTGTGGTCATTTCCCTGTTACACACATTGTTTATTAATCATTGCCTGCAGTAGGGCCTGTTGTATAACATAGACCCTACAGCATGCAAGTGATGCATAGCTCACATTAACACTCATTAGTAAATCCGGTGTTAGGTTTGTTCAGAGCCAGAGGGAGTAGACGTCTGCTGTTTTAGCCCTAGGGGACTGCACAGGCTATATATAGAGGAGTAATTTCACCTTAGTCATGCCGAGTCCCTGAGACCCTCTGGATGGCAGCTGTTTCTCACCTCCTTCTTTCTCCATAGGCAGCTGACTAATTCCAGTTAGCCACCCTGGCCAGACTGTGGCTGGGGAACCTGAGGACAAATGAGACTACATATTTTGAAGAGACAGCACAAGTATACATACCATAGGAATAATTACAGAAGACTTCCAAACTGCTCTTTTGTTCAGAAGTCCTGCTTGTCCTCTCTTAATATTATTACATAACCAGCTCCAAGATTATTCTGATAGAGATGCTGTGTACAGAAAGACAAACAATTCATTCAGTGCAGGAAAGATATATTCCGATTTCTTGTATCATTCCACTGTTGTAAATGATTACTTTCACCTGTTTACTTTCTTGCTAGTATTTTGACAACCTGATGGAAGATCGGAAAGCTGTTGATTTAAAATCAGGTTTGGAGGGGTATGGGTACACATTTTAGAGAACACAGTATGTATGGTTAAAAAAAAAAAAAAAAGGGGGGGCCTCTTTTATCAAACCATGCTAGTGGTCCTCGGTACGGTAATGCTGACAAAAGCCGATTCACTTTGAATGGACTTCATCGACATTGCCGCGCAGGAACTGCTAGTGTAGCTTGATCAAAGAGGCCCTAAATTTAGAGCAGCTTTAGGTCAAAATATTCCAGGCTTTAAAATTAAATTTAAGTTGAAAGTCAAATTAACAATATTGTCCCAAGTTTTATCAAATAGCTGTCAGGTTTTTTTTCTTTGTTAAGGTGGCCGTGTAGTGCAATCATTAGGTCGCTTGCCTACTGCACCCTGAGTTCAAATCCCACACTGGAATTTCTATCAGGTATCTGGCCTCTGGCCAACTCAGCTATCTATCCACTGTTGATTAGTAAATGAGTACCCGGTCTCAGGCGGGGGGGGGGGGGGGGGGGAGAAGAAGATGGAGATCACTGGGGGAAAAAAAATGCCAAACCACCCGCTAATAGTCTGTGAAGAAATCGTCACATATGTGGTGAGCCCATAAGTCATTCACATCTTTGCACTTGTATACAGGGGATTACCTTTATCGTTATCATTTTTTTGTCAGTTACTTTCATCTTCCTAATTTTACAAAGTTTTTAGAAGCAAAATATTTCAAGTAGAGTTTGGCTAAAACCTTGATAAAATGATGTCATATTATTTAACAAAATACTAAAATCATTTAAATTAATGTATCGACTTATTAATACCCATTAAAGAAAATTGATCATAACAAAATAACACAGGAAGCCAAATAATCTGATAACAAACATAGGGGTCTTTTACTAACGCTTAGCATGCGCTAATGGATATTAGCATGTACTGAGCGCCATGTTGCCCATAGGTATAAAATAGGGCCCGCAGCACTTAGTGTGAGCTAATGTCCGTTAGTTCATGCTGAGCTATATAGTCAAAGGGTCCCATAAGGCCACAACCCCCCAAAAATCCAGAAACAATAAAACAACACAAGATACAATAACCAAACAACCAGAACAGCTCTCCTCACAAGCTAATTATGAGTGGATCATAAGTTACATAGTGAATATCAACAATAGAAATGTTAAGTAGTAGTAGTAGTATAAAATGAAACACAGATTAAAATATCTCAAAATCGAAGATCAATTGAAGGAGGAGTGGCCAAGATGGTGGTGTGAGAGCTGACGGCCTTGCTTCTGTGCTTTTGTCTGCGGTGGTTTTCCTTGACGGCCTTAATCGGGGGCAAAATGATTGCATGTAATGACAGAAGTGACAGTATTGGTGTTTCTGCTGCTTTGTCAGCAGAGCTCTTGACCACAGTGGTCCATGTCATGATAACATCATGAACGTGCCTTGAGTTTAACTAACCATCAAATTATACCAACTGACTCTGTACCACACATCTTGTTCCTAACATATATCCGCTCTTGGTCCCTCAGCTATATGGTAAGTCGTAATGTAGAAAATCTTTAGCATCATATCCATGTTAGCTGAATGTTCTAATGCATGCTTATTAGCTGTAACATTAGTATTATATCTCTGGTATTTGAATTCCAGTGCTGTTAAATGTGTATTTTTTAATACTGTTTCACAGTAGTAGTAGTTCTGTTATTAGGTTTCAGTTTACTGTTTTCAAGTTTACCTCATTTATTATATATATGTTTATTCTTGGTTATTTTACTATTGATATGCTGTTAACAAAATTGTAAGCTTTATGTTAAACTGTACCTGCTCTACACCACCTTGGGTGAATCTCTTCATAAAGGTGGCTAATAAATCCCAATAAATAAAATATAAAATATGGGCTGCTCTATAAAAATTGGATTCACCAGTTGCTAAGTCTACAAAATAAATTACTAACCTTTTGAGTACTGTGGATTCTTTATCAAAAAGTTTAAATGGAGTGGAGTTTTCCATTCAAATTCAGACAGTCAAAGAAGAGGTTAAGTCCCAACAAGATTTAACAGCAGCTATTAAGAACATAACATAAGAACAACCAAACTGGGTCAGACCAATTATCCATTTAGCTCAGTATCCTGCTTCCAGCAGTGGGCAATTCAGGTCACAAGTACTTGGCAGAAACCTAATTAGTAGCACCATTCCATGTTACCAATCCCAGGGCAAGTAGTGGCCTTCCCCATGTCCATCTCAATAAGACTATGGACTTTTCCTCCAGGAACTTGTCCAAACCTTTTTTAAACCCAGATACACTAGCCGCCATTACCACATCCTCCAGCAACATGTCCCAGAGCTTAACTATTCTTTGAGTGAAAAAATATTTCTTCCTATTTGTTTTAAAAATATTTCCATTCAATTTCATTGAGTGTCCCCCAGTCTTTGTACTTTTTGAATGAGTGAAAAATCGATTCACCTCCACCTGTTTCACACCATTCAGGATTTGTAGACCTCAATCATATCCCCCCTCAGCCATTTCTTTTCCAAGCTGAAGAACCGTAATCTCTTTAGCCTTTCCTCATACAGGAGGAGTTTAATCCCCTCTATCATTTTGGTCATTGTTCTTTTAATCTTTTCTAATTCCGCTATATCTTTTTTGAGATATGGCAAATACAATACTTAAGGTGAGGACACACCATGGAGTGATACAGAGGTGTTAAAATATTTTTGGTCTTATTTTTGCATCCCTTTCCTAATAATTCCTAGCATCCTGTTGGCCTTTTTGGCCACTGCCGCACACTGGGCAGAAGATTTCAGTGTATTGTCTACGATGACACCTAGATCTTTTTCTTGAGTGCTGACCTCCAAGATGGACCCTAGCATCAGGTAACTATGATTGGGATTTTTCTTCCAATTGTGCATCACTTTGCATTTGTCCATGTTAAATTTCATCTGCCATTTGGATGCCCTGTCTTCCAGTTTCCTAAGGTCTTCCTGCAATTTTTCATAATCCGCATGCTTTTGACAACTTTGAATAGTTTTGTGTCATCTGCAAATTTAATCACCTCACTCGTCGTTCCGATTTCCAGATCATTTATAAATATGTTAAATAGCACCAGTCCCTGTACTGATCCTTGCACTCTACTATTCACCCTCCTCCATTAAGAAAAATGGCCATTTAACCCTACCCTCTGTTTTCTGTCCAATAACCAATTCCTAATCCACAGAAGGTCATTGCCTTCATCCCATTACTTTTTAATTTTCTCAGGAATCTCTCATGAGGTACTTTGCCAAAAGCTTTCTGAAAATCTAGATACACTACATCAACCGGCTCACCTTTATTGACATTGATAAGGATAAAATTATTTTGTACAGAAAGATAGCTCAAATAGAAAATTATAATCGCAGACTTTAATCTTTGTCTCCTGAACTTTCCTAAGTCCCTGGGAATATTACTGATTATCTGATGTGTTTAAGAAATATCTGATTGAGGTATTAAAATTCACCCCCCCCCCCCCCCCACACCCCTACACAATTTCTCCTTTTAATCGGATTTGCTACTTACCTACAAAAAAATGTTTCAGAGGATAACCAAGGGACTGTGGTTCAAGAGACAAACAATGACTTGCTGAATGTATCTGAAATACTTGATTCATCATTAACTGAGGATCCTGAAAGGGCTACTTTATTGGTTTCATTTGTTTTTTAACAAGATCTGAATGCTGTGATGAGACTCTTTTTTTCATAATGCTCAAGTGCCTTTTTGTGGAAAAAAGATCTGGAAGTATCCAGATGTAACAAGACAAATTGAAGAACGAAGAAAACCTTTTTTGGTTATGAAACAAGAAGTCTTGACTCTGGGTGTTAGCTTATCCCTGTAAATGTATGATAAAATATTTGTGGATAGAATGTTTTTTTCCTTCCAGAACAGTTTAGAGCCTTCCTTGATCTGAAGAAATTTTCAACTGTTGATAGCTAATTTTGCAAAGGTTGCAAAGTAGGACAGATGGGGGGATATCACGCTAGGGGTCTTTCGTAATAGTTTGTTTCCTTTGTATGGATCTCCTCATCCTTCCCTACTAACTCTCCCTATCTTTAGTGGTCTTAGGATTGTTTAATTTATGCTTTGATATTGTTCTCTTTATGATAATACTTTTCTGTGTTACTTTGGCAAGTGATACATGTAAGAATAAAATCTCTCAAATTCATACAAGTTCAGGGAAAGAGTCAAGATTTAATAACCCTTCTAAAGAGCAGATAACCTTCCCTAACTAGCTTATTTCAACCAGAAGAACCCAATACTGACCAGGTTCTATGTCTGACTACCAAAACTAGAGCTGTAAAGTTACTCACAGCTGACCTAAGCATTCTCAGAGGGGAGGAGTGGGTCTATTCAATTTATTTCTGTTATACTGCAGCAACAGTACAAGAGTGCCAAGTGCTGTTTACAACATACAAATTCCATCAGATAATTAGAACCAATGTCCTTCAAAACCGCAAAACTAAGGGCAAATAGTTTAAACTTGCCATGAGCTTCAGCTGGGAGCAAATGCAGTTCTTTTAACAATGGGAAAGCACTGTCCTTCTAGATTTTCTGCAGATGACTCCAGCTGCAAAACTTTGCACCTTCTGAAGTTTAAAAATCAACCTTTTGAGAGCCTCACTAATAACCCACAGTATTGTAAATGTGAGTAAACAAGTGTTTTCATTAGAATTTGTAGACTGGACTGATGGAAAAAAAACTTGGCAGATGAACCATATGTAAATTGAAGAAATCACATCTTGCTATTTCACAAGTGTGACCCCAGGGTTGGCCCAGCCATTAGGCAGAACTAGGCACTTGCCCAGGGTGGCAGCTTCTTGGGGGCACCAAAGAGCAGTAGTCAAATCAAAACAATAGATCCTGACAGCAAGACAAGTTTAAAGAAATAATAGGAGGTACTTTTACTGGCAAGGAGGGTGGGCAGTTTTCAAATAGCTCATTTACCCCAATATTCTGGGAAGAGTGATTTTGGGGGTGGGGCTGAAGGATCGCTAAGATGCCAAATACCTTTGCATAGGTACTGCTTGGGGCAGGGGCATGGCTCAAGATTTGCCTAGGGTGCCAGATACCCTTGAATGGCCCTCTGTGACCCCAGGTGAGGATTATAGGGTGGCCCTGTCAATAACATAGTCGGACAAGATTGTAAACATGAAATAACTGCTTTTATTAACTTAAATCTAAGACCTATTCCTTCACAGGCCTAGAACAAAAGAAAAGTCTCTTATCTTCAGAAGGGGGAAAGAGTTTGAATGGGCCTGTGGCCTACAGGGTCCAAAATACAGTCTATGGTCTGGGACAGCCATGCCCCAACACAGTTTGTAGGTTCTTTCTTGCATTTCCAGGTCTGGCTCCAGCCAGACCTCAGAACAAGGCTCACAATTCTTAAAATAAAAGATTGGTTTACCTCAGCCAGATCACCTAACCTAATCTGCCCCTTTACCCCAACTATGTATTTCTCCTATCCGGATTTGGTAATCACCACTTACGGAATTATGTAAGCCACATTGAGCCTGCAAATAGGTGGGAAAATGTGGGATACAAATGTTATAAATAAATAAATAAAATATTGGTTTACCTCAGCCAGATCACAGCAGCTAGAAGTGTTCAGTAAAGGCATATGCTGGGGCTTCAGTTATTCCTTCCCTGTCCTCACCCTCAGCCTGGCCCTGTCTTTTAAACTTCCCAGGTATTGCCACCACTCCAACTCACTTCCTCTCTGGGCAGGATCAGTGTTCTTAAGGTGACCCAGGTTAATTAGAGAGGGACTTTTCTTAAGGATGAGGGACAGTGTTCTATAAACCCTGTCACAGACCCTCTAAGCTAAATGATGAGTCCAGGAGACCCCTAGATACTTCTTAAGGAAAATGTGGTGGACGCATGGAACAGCCTCTGATGAAGGTGGTGGAGATGAAGAAAGTATTTGACTTCAAGAAAACAGGGGACAAACACACAGGATCTCTAAGAGAGAGAAAGGAATAGTAAATGATATAGATGAGCAGACTGGATAGGTCATATGATCTTTATCTGCCATCATTTTTTATGTTTCTGTGTTTCAAATAGCTCTCCAATTTGCTATAGAGGAGATCCAAGATGGCTGCCTGACTGGTATGCTGTGTAGGAGCTCTGAGAGAGGTTGATTTAGTTACCTTTTTCTAGACTTTTCTTTATTCATTGGAGTAATGCTGAAGAGGAAGGGTAGAGTGCAAAAGCCTCCTCCAATGCTGACTTCCCACCGGCTTCGCAACAACCCTCTATATGGGGCTTCCTCAGTATTAATGAGGAATAGGGTGCCTATACTGGGGGAGCTGTTCCAGAGATAAATAAATGGTAGATGGAAACAACAGTATGGTATTAACACAGTTGCACAAGACATTTCATGTTTCAACTTTATGAACTTTATATGAGAAAACTCATTCACAAATTTTTCAAAAATGTTTCTCAAAGGTATTATGAGGGTATTAGAGGTTTACCTTCAAACAAAAGGTCATAGGACTTTTAATGGGAAAATACTGTTGGGTGTCCAGATCTATTTAAATTTGCTCAATCATATGCTGTCATATGTACACCAATATCAATGTGTCAAAACACTTCAGTGCAAATCACCCAGTGCACCATAGACAGAATAATGAAAACAGAAAAAAATGAAACATTCAAGTGATCACTTACCTGTGACAATGCTGTCACAATCTCCAAACTTACATCACCCTCAGATTCATGGATCTGAACCTTCCATTTGATCGGCCGAGAGCAATGGAGGGTATTTTCTGTCCCTTACGAATGGACCTCACCTATCTTTTAGAACTGATTGACCCATGTTCAACTGCTGTTCACATGGAACCCTTCTTCACATGCCAGAGGCTGTTCACCTTGGAGGCTTGCAGTGGAAAAGGGTACAGCCTGGCATGAGATTTACACCTTCTCCCATGGATTTTCAAGGACCTGCAAGAGCTCCTCCACTCCTCCATTCCCTTGAAATTTGGCCGTCCCTGTGGGGGGGGGGGGGGGGGGAGGCAGTATGCAGGTCCCTGGGGGGGAGGTATGTGTGTGTCAGCGGAGGCATTTTGGACGTCCTCAACTGCCCCCCCCACAGGAACAGCCAAATTTCAAGGGTGAGGAGTGGCCTAGTGGTTAGAGCACTGGTCTTGCAATCCAGAGGTGGCTGGTTCAAATCCCACTGCTGCTACTTATTATTATTATTTTATTACTTGTGATCCAAAATCCAAATAAATAAATAAAGGGGGTGTCGGAGACATAGCAAAGGCTTGGACGTCCTTCTCACAGAAACATCCACATTTTGGACATCCTCAACTGCCATCGCAGGGATGGAGGCATAGCGAAGGACATTCTCAACTGCTGTCGCAGGGACGGAGGCATAGCGAAGGACATCCTCAACTGCCGTCGCAGGGATGGAGGCATAGTGAAGGACGTCCTTCACTCATACTCTAAAAAAAAAGACAAAAGTTTTTAAAGTTTTTTTCGGAGTGGGAGGTAGTTAGTGACCAATGCATGCCTTTTTCCGTTCAGTTAGTGCATCATCAGTCAGTCCACTGCAGTGCCCCCTAGGGTGCCCGGTTGGTGTCCTGGCATGTGAGCGGGACCAGTGCACTACGAATGCTGGCTCCTACCACAACCAAAGGGCTTGGGTTTGGTTGTTTCTGAGATGGGCGTCCTCAGTTTCCATTATTGCTGAAAACCGGGGACGACCATCTCTAAAGACGACCATCTCTAAGGTCGACCTAAATGTTGAGATTTGGGCGTCCCCGACCGTATTATCGAAACGAAAGATGGACGCCCATTTTGTTTCGATAATACGGGTTTCCCCACCCCTTCGCCGAGACATCCTGCAAGGATGTCCTCAGGAAATCTTGGGCGCCCCGTTCGATTATGCCCTTCCACGTCATTGAGTGCACTTATTAACAAGCACACTGGAGCCAATGACAATACCTGTAAATTTACTCACCAAGTGTTGCTGCTACGTTATGTTTGTTCCCCCTTTATTCTATTTCAGTTAATTCCTTGGGAGAAAGTAATAACACTGTGGACTGAGGTCCAGAGAACTGGTACAGTACAAGCAATGCCTTAATGGGTTTCTTAGACACATTGCCTCACCCCAGAACAAGTGCAATATTCCCACACACACACACCGCCCCACTCCAGATCAGGCAGCAACAGAGCAACATTCCCTGACCCCTCCCCCCCCCCCCACACATACATACACAGTGCCCCATCTTAAATCAGGCAGCAACAGTGCAAAGTTCAATTACCCCCACCCACATTCTCCCATCCCTGAACAGGCCACAATAGTGCATAGTTTCCCACCTCCACTCCCCCCCCCCCACTCCACCTCATCCCAGAACAGACAGCTACAGTACAATCTGTCTCCACTCCAGACACACTCTACCCCACACCACAACAGGCAGCAACAATGCAATGTGTCCCCCACCTCCCCCCACCAGACCACACTGCTCCACCTAGGAACAGGAAGCAACAGTGCAAAATTCCCTGCACCCCTCCCCTCCACACTGCCTACCCTAGAACAGACAATAACAGTGCAATATTCCACACTCCCCCTAACTTGCCCCACCCCAGAAGAGGCAGCAGAAGTGGGAGTTCCCCCCTCCTCCCCAACATTCACTGATGCACTCCAGAGCAGGCAACAGCAGGCAATGATGTAAGATACCTTCCTTACACATTCACACAAACTGCCCTACCCCAGAACAAGCAATACCAGTTGCAAACATCCCCAACACCCTGCATCACCACAGAATAGGTACAGCATGGATAGAAGAGTTACAAGTTTTTCTGAAGATCAGCTTAAATCTCTGAAATCATTATGCAGGTGCAGTGCCATACAATGATGTGGAGCTGAGCAATTATGATTTAAATACACATTGCATTTGCTAACATCAGAACCCAGCGGGGAGAGAATCTACTGAAAACTGTACCAGAACAGAAACAGAGCACTCACAAAATGGAAATCAGGCACAACCATGTGATGGTAGGCAACATCAAAGCCCTAGCTGGGAGATTAAGAATGCCACATGGCCCATACATCAGCAATACAGTTCTCTTACTGCACAGAGGAGACAGGCGGCACTCTATCATGGTGTGTGCTATGAACTGGCCAGGAAACATTCCACTAAATAAAAGCTCAGAGCAGTGAGTGAGTGGATTACATAGCAGCAGGGTGAACCTGGGTTCAAATTCCCCATCTCCTTCTGGTACTTTTGGTGACCTGGGCTGAATCACTTCACCCTTCATTGACTCAATCTACTGAGCTATGAGCAGGATTACAGATGTGATGGGATGCACTAAGTTGCTAAATAAGATGTGCTATTTTTGTAGGTGACTCAATTTTATGCAACTATCATGCAAATGAGCTTAATGGGGATCCATGCATAATTAAATTATACATGGAAAATCATGCAAAGGCCCACACATTTTTTCCTAACTACAGAGAGATATACTTAAGAGTTTTGTGAAAATATAAGGGATAAATGCAGCAAATGCCATCTTTATATGATTGATGTTAAGCAGCACTATGAGAGGAATTTCCCATGGTGCCTGCTCATTTCCATGACAGAACTCGCAGCTTAGTAACTAAAGTAATTTTATCTATCAAACACAGGGCCGCCGAGAGACTCGGCCGGGCCCAGGGCAAGGCTGCCCCGCCTCCACCCCCCATCGCTGCCGCTCCCCCCGTCGCCCCTCCTGCCGCTGCCACTCCCTGCCGCCCCCCGTCGCTCCCCCCGCCGCTGCAGTCCGCGGTCTCACCTGCCTGCCTCCATGGCTCTGGGCCCCCTGCATTCAAGGCGGCAATCGCAGATTGCCTGTTTTCTGGCCTTCCCTACCTGTGTCCCACCCTCGCCTGATGTAACTTCCAGTTTCCGCGAGGGCGGGACACAGGGAGGGAAGGCCAGAAGGGAGGCGATCTGTGACTGGGGGTCCTGGAGCCGAGAAGGCAGGCAGGTGAGAACGGGAATTGCAGCGCCGGTGGCCTGACTCCGGCGCCGGGCCCTCCTTGGAGGCCCGAGACCAGGGAATTTTGTCCCTCCTGCCCCCCCCCCCTTGACGGCTCTGATCAAACATGACACCACCTCACTGTCTGCAGTGCTCCCCCTTGGACTAGTTGTCTGACGTCTCTCCTGCTGCACTCATGCTGTGTGTGGGCTGGGATCAGGTTATTGTGTTAACACATTAACTCTGAGTCTTCTCTGCCACCACAGATCCTTCTTGCCATGGTGCCAGTGGAAACAGGAGTCACAGTCAGGAAGAGGTAGGACAAGCGAAGCAGGAAGAAGGACCTGCAGTGGCAAAGAAGACAATGCGTTAACGCGATAACGTGCGAGCAGGAGACCAATGAATGCAGCCTTCTTCTGCCTGCTGGACTACCTACATCAGCGCCACTGCCAGAAAGCCTTGCCAATGCAGCAGCAGGAATCACCAACGAGATCACCCAAAGCCTCCAAATAATGCACACCTGGGCAGATACATTCCAACTAAAACTTAACGCAGAAAAAACACAATGTCTTGTACTTACCTCACAATATAACACAAAAACCTTCTCCACCATAACCACACCATACTGTTCTCTTCCTGTCTCATAAAACTTGAAAATTCTTGGAGTCACCATTGATCGAAACCTCACTCATGATGCCCACGTGAAAAACACTACGAAAAAGAAGTTCTACTCCATATGGAAACTCAAAAGAGTAAATCTTTCTTTCCCGAGATACATCTTCCGGACCTTGGTGCAGTCAATGGTAATAAGTCATCTGGACTACTGCAATGCACTGTACTCTGGCTGCAAAGAACAGACTATTAAAAAACTCCAGACTGCCCAGAATACGGCCGCCAGACTCATATATGGAAAAACTAAATATGAAAGTGCAAAACCCTTAAGAGAAACTTCACTGGCTCCCACTTAAGGAACGCATTGCATTCAATATCTGCACGATTGTACACAAAATCATTCACGCAGACGCCCCAACCTAAATGCTAAACCTCGTGGACCTACCTCCCAGAAACACCACAAGATCATCTCGAAAACTTCTCAACCTACACTTCCCCAGCTGTAAAGGACTAAAATACAAGCTGATGCATGCCACCACCTTCTCTTACATGAGCACGCAGTTATGGAATGCATTACCCGCAGAACTGAAAACAATCGACGAAACAACTACCTTTCGCAAATCTCTGAAGACATATTTCTTCAACAAAGCATACAATGAGAACCTACAGCCCCACTAATCCACTTCACCAACCCATTCAGTTATGAAAGCCCACCTTCTATAAATACCCTAATAAATCCCATCCTTTTCTTTCTTCACTTAATTAATCTCTACACAATACTAACAATACTTGATACACTGGAAAAACCATGTTAATAATACTATGTAAGCCACTTTGAGCCTGCAAATAGGTGGGATAAGGTGGGATACAAATGCAATAAATAAATAAATAAATCTTGCTCCCCTCTTGGTGGCCCTGCCATCCTGCTCTGAACCTCAGATACCCTCCCCTCTCCCACAATTTCACCCTCTGCTCCAATGATTGAGGTGAGCAAAGGTCTAAGGGGGTGATTCTCTATTGGCCACCTAAATTTAGGAATCAGGATGATGTGTGCTATTGTGCTGAGTGCAAACTGAATATCAGCAATTGCATGTGCGACTGCCATTATAGAATGCTAGCGTAAGTCACAGGGGCACCTAACTTTAGGCCCAAGCTCATACACCAAGGCAAAAGCTGGTGTAAATGTTCATGCCTAATAGTAGGCAGTCAGGCACAAAAATGCCAGCATTCTAGAACCCATGTGCATGTGCTAGCCACACCCCTGACCCACCCATGCACCTCCCAGGTCTCCACCCCCTGCAGTTGTGCACTCTGGATATTACACGCACAATTCATGGAATACTGGTTAAGGGCAGTTATGCATGTAACTGCTAATTAGTGCCAATCAGTTCTAATTAAGAATGATTATAGCCAATGCTTGGTCGTTAATGACAATTAGCAGATCATTATTACACGTGCAACTGCAAGATTCTATAACTTGTGTATGCAACTTGTGCACTAAGCCTCAGATTCTATATATAGCACTTTGAGTTGCATGTGCAACTTAATTGAATAGGCATTAAATTGCCATACTGGGAAAGACCAAAGGTCCATCAAGCCCAGAATTCTGTTTCCAACAGTGGCCAATCCAGGTCACAATATACCTGGCAAGACCCCAAAAAAGTACAAATCCATGTTGACTTTGTCCCATTAATCCATGCTTTTGAATATGCTCTGTCATTTTGTTCTTAATAATAGTCTCTACCATTTTGCCAGGCATCGACGTCAGACTTACTGGTCTATAAGTTTCCGGATCTCATCTGGAACCTTTTTCAAAAATCGGCGTTAGATTGGCCACCCTCCAATCTTCCGGTACCACACTCGATTTTAAGGATAAATTACATATTTCTAACAATAGCTCTGCAAGCTCATTTTTCAGTTCTATCAGTACTCTGGGATGAATACCATCCGGTCCAGGAGATTTGCTACTCTTCAGTTTGTAGAACTTCCCCATTACATCCTCCAGGTTTACAGAGAATTCATTAAGTTTCTCCGACTCGCCAGCTTTGAATACCACAATGGAATTTGTGTACAAATATTTTTAGGCATATTCTATAAAGAGGTACATGTTATTTCTAGTGCATGGATCTGAAAAGGGGTGGTGGCCCCTGGAAAAAGGTAGGTGGCCCGTGGGCGTTCTTAAAAGTTTTGTGCAGTGTTATAGAATTTGGGAATAAGCGTAGAATTGTGCAAGTTTCCAAAATTAGGAGGTAAATATGAGCTCATAGGCCACATCCTCACCACAGAACCCAGACAGGGTGGGGCCTATATGCACTGCAGTATAAGAATTGTGCCACTAGATAAAGGTCCAGGAGGGGGAAGATGGGGCAAAGCCTCATACACAGTTCAATGGGGTGGGCCACTGGGACCATAGCTCAACCAATGGTTTACCCAAAGCTGCATCAGCAACTGGAGACCTTGTAGACAGTGTCAGGGCTGAACAACAACTCAGCAGTGAATACCAGGGAGCCCTTGCCCTAGGCTGTGCATTTTCACCTATAACAGCCACCTTCTCCTTCAGGTTAAGCCCTCTGGAACCTAGTAGTTGCCAGAACTTAAAGCACACGCCCATGACGTTGCTCTCTGAGCTACTGCTAGTCACCAGTCGCCACATAATGGGAGGCTGCTGGAGAGGCACAGAAACAAGGGTCAGGAACATGGTCAGTCAAGCCGTATGAACACTATGGAATAAGGAATAGTATGTAATCAGCAGGCCAAAGAGTAATCTGGAAACAGGCACTGGTCAGGGCTGGTGCACCAGTTCAGAAATGAAAGGTTGGCAACTGAAGCCAGACAGAAGCAGTAGCACACTCACACTCTGGAACTCACACATGAAACCTATCAAAAGCTAAGTAGAGGTGGTGTTCTTGGATTAAAATAGCTTCAAGGAACCAACCAGAGTAAGTTGCATCATACAGGAACCAATCAAAGCAAGCTACATCATCAAGGGACCAATTAGGGCAAACTGTATTATCAGGGTTGGACTTGCAATGACTTAAAAGGCAGAAGGTTACTTCTTACATGAAGAAGGCATCCAGACAGTGTAACAGGCAGGGTCAGAGTTTGGTTTGTTTGGCCCCAACAAACAAAAAGGTGTTCTGTTGCCACTGAAGGGTATGGAGATTCAGAGGTTCTGGAATGGGGCAGTACTGAGAGTACCTAGATGTGGTGACAGCTGAAATCCATGTCTGTGCAGTATGTAAGATACAAATAAGAGATGGTCCCTGCTTTGTGGATGCATACAGATGCCATATTTTAACCTTGGGAGCACATCTGGTTGTCTTATTTTAAATTACACAAAATGCAAAACTGTCTCCACAGTGTTGAGGAAGGCTGACTCCATCTGCATATAACTCGCCTTGAACTATTACTGAAAAAAGCAGGCGCTAAATCCCAAATCTCTTCCCTTTCTTTTCCATCAGCCCATATCACTGAAGTACTAATAAAAATGAGCGAGGAGAAGCCCATAATCTGCTCAGAAAAACATGTCACTTCCATGCTGACAAAAAAACCATTTTGAGTTAGCAGAGCAAGTTCTTTTCAGGCGGCTGGGTTCTATTGTAATGTGCTGTCATGCTCTGGCAAAGGCAAACCTTTAGATTAAGGAGAGAGTTTCCTTTCTGCACATATCATACAAAGAAGTGCTCCCTGCCTAATGGGAACAGGATTCAGGCTAAGGAAGGAGAGAAGGAAATTTGCCTGGAGGTGGAAACATGCAGAATTCTTAATGTAGTCTGCTCTCTGAAGGAAAATGTTGATGGAGCAGAACACGAAGCAGAGTGAGGCACAGATTCACTTCTGTCAACTGTTTCATGATTTTCTTAACAGCTTTGTTCTGATTGTCAAGTTAGGGAAAGGCAGGAAAAACAAAGTGCTTGCCAGGGTGCAGCACACAATAAGGGAAGTCACTTCAGAGTGTGCTGCTCATGCACACACATTCGATGAAGCCCTGAGGCAAAATGATATCTGTGCTGTCACTTCAGCCTCCATTACTTCAGCAGTCCATTTGGGCATTAAAATAATTCATGTACCTGATTGTGTCATAGAACAGGTAAGACATCTAACATTCAAATTCATACCTATTCTTGAAAGTGTCTACAGTCTGTGCCTATGCATGGATCAAAAAATAAATCCCACACTGCTTAGAAACCTCATGATCCACTTAGCGTATCCTCCAGATTCTGTGCATATAAGCAGGTTCAGCCCTGCCACTAGGCATCTGCCTAGGGAAGTAGCATTTAGGGGGTGGTGTAGCAGAAGAACATCATCTAATCTCCTCTTTCTGCATCTATCCTGGGCTGTTTCAATGGTACATTTTGGTGGTGCAGGGCCTTGCAGTAGAAGTCTACACTCAAGCACTGCCTCCTACTCTCTCACCAACAGAAAGTCTATCAGGGAGGGCAGAAGGCAGGCCTTGTGTCAACTTGGAGTTTCTCTGAGGTGGAAGAGGGAGCATGCTGGACATGGGACCAGGATGAGGAAGGAGAAATGAGGCACTGGACCTAGGAAAGGGGGGGGGGAGGGAACAGGAGATACTTGACCCAAGGGGAGGTAGGGAGGGGAAGGAAAGATGGACAGTGGATCCGGGGAGGGTGGAGGGTAGATAGGGGGAAAAGGAGATACTGGACCTGGGAGGGAGTAGAAGGGGAAGGAGAGATGGACAGTGAATCTAGAGGGAGGGTAGGGAGGGAAAGGGGAGAGGCTAGATCTGAGGGGAGATAGGAAAGGAAGATGCAGGCTACCTGGGTAGGGGATAGGGGGGTAGGGTCTTGAGCCACCCATGGGAGCAGAGGGGAAGCATGGCTGAAGGTTCACCTAGGTTGTCAGACACCAGTGAGCTGGTGCTGTATATAAGTAAAGATGAAGCAGTGGTTCCAAACAATGGGTCAGGACCTCATTTGGGGTCACATCATCAATGGAAGGGGTCACAGAAACAATATTATTCCTCCTCCCTCCAGACCTCCACCTATGTCCAGCATGGCAGTCTGCATGGTGCCTGTGAGTCAGTGAAAGTTCATAGGCTCTGTCTCCTCCCTCCATGTGGGTTTCCAGAGTACAGGGGTCTGTGAGCACACACTGACACACAATCACCTAAGCTGACCACTGCTACTGTTGCCACCACTGCTGTTCCCATGGTCTTCATGCTTTGGATGTGGAGGGAGAAGGGAATGGATGAGAGGAGCAACAAATAATTAGCGCTCGCTAATGCTAGAGACACTCATAGGAATAAATGAGTGTCTCTAACATTAGCATGCACTAATTTTTAGTGCACGCTAAAAACGGTAGCGTGCCTGTAGTGCGGCTTAGTAAACAGGGTCCTAAATTAATACATGCAGAAAAATATTGAAATTTATGTCAACAATGTGTGGAATCATAGAGATGGAAATGCATAAAAATTAACTACCATATTACTCTTAGTCCTAATTGTTAGTTTTCCATTATTAAATGCTATTACCTTTGTATCTTGATTAGCTAGAGACATTTTTTAATTAGTTTATGAAATATGGTATTACAGTCTGTTGAATTGTATTTTCAATGGGCTGTTGATTACTGGGTTGCTCAGCCATCTGGTTTTCATATGAGCTTCCATTCACTATTTTATTTGTAATGACCCTACCTTCTTTTCCCCCCACAATATTTGGAATCTACTGCACAACAAACCTATTGACTTTTGCTGAGTGAGCAATCACAGCTATTATATGTTTTATATGAAATGCCAGAACCACTCTGATTTTCTTACAGATTGCTGTTTAACACCTGACGATCCTTGGTTTGATTTCTTTTTTAAGGCTTTCTGCTAAACTGTGATTCTTAGGGGATGGAAGATAGCTGAACTAAAGACTCATGATGCAGTTACCTGCTGATGGCACAAGTGACACGGGAAACAGTTCTTCAAGCTTTTCCTGAAATGCCAACTCAATGATGTCAGCAACTCTACTCAAATTAGGCTAGCAAGACCACTTCTTTAACAAAAAATGTTCCTTCTGATTTGACCAGAATGCAGTCTTATGGCTTCTCCCTTCACAAAGGTTCCTGCCAGGAAGTATTTTTTCACTGAGAGGGTGGTAGATACCTGGAATGCCTTCCCATGGGAGGTGGTAGAGATGAAAACGGTAATGGAATTAAAAAATGCGTGGGACAAACACAAAGGAACCCTGTTTAGAAGGATTGAATCCAAAGAAGCTTAATGGAAATTAAGTAGGAAAGCTGGTGCTGGGCAGACTTCTGCGGTCTGTGCCCAGATCGAGGCTGAATAGATTTGGATGGGCTGGAATAGAGTTAATCAGGGGCTTTGATAACTTCAGAAATTTTAGAACAAGGCCAGTGTCGGGTAGACTTCTACAGTCTATGCCCTAAAAAAGGCAAGGATAAATCAAGATAAGGTATACATATGATGTATCACTTCATACCATATGCAATGAGTTTATATTATTGGGCAGACTGGATGGACTATGTTACTATGCCACTCTTAGGGTGCCAGACGATTGCTTCTATGATCCAAATTTGACTGGTGGGCTCTTTATTTTACTATCAAGTACTTACTATTCATGCCTCACCAAAAAGCAGGCAGTGCACTATATTTCCAAATACAATTATTTAAGAAAGCCATAATGTGATTCTTGATTTCACACCAGAGTTCCTCCCAGTCCACATTATCCTACTGGAATCCCAAGTGCCAAAGTCCTGGGGTCTCTTTGGTTTCTCCTTTGGAGAGGAGATTGACATTGCAGCAGACTCACAGTAAATCACAAGCTGTCAACCTTCAGATAATATGTTTTATTCAGTAACTAATGAACATGGAATGATCTTATTAAATCCAGGACGCAAGAAGAGGCTTTGTTCTCTGATCCTTCTCAAGTCATGCCCTACCCATCACTCTAGCTGCAACTGTCACTGAGATAACAGTATCCTCTACCTTTCTACTAATTTTCCTGAGCTGCCTATGTATGTCTGATCTGTTCCATCACTCTGCATATCTGATCTTTGAAATACAATACAATGTCCTATGACAATAGTGCAGGGCCCCTGTGCCTGAACTACGAATCTTTTCTGAGGTGGTCTTGTTCACACTCTCCTGAATAGAAAATGTGTTTCCCATGGAAAGAGAAGATTATCACAATACTAGTCTGTTTGGATTATCATTTGTTATACCTCTCACTGTGTATTTCAGATCTGCGAATGCAAAGGGAAGAGCCAAGTGTTTAAGACTCAACTCAGCAAGGATTTCTTAGACTCTCTCCCAATGTAACTCAGTGAGTGATGTGTCACAAAAACTTTCTTTAACTTTGTCCTTCAGCTTACATAAGGTGGCACTGGAATATGTCCACATTTTCCACAGCATATATTAACCTAAAGAATGCAGATGTTGAATTCCCATCTAATTTCCCTCTGCTGTGTCTTGGAGAAAGGCCTTCAGTGGGTGTGGCATCTCATCTGAAACAACAACAGCTAAATCTTGATTCTTTCTTTCGGCTTAGCTGAAGCTCTTTCAGAGGTCACAGAAGAAACAAGGGAAACTAGTCTCCCAATGGTAGGAAACAAGCATCTTGAAACTCGTTTTGAGCTACTAGGACCATCATGTCTTGCTATTCTATTATGAAATTCTAGTAGAGTAGCACCAGATCTGGGTACTGTAGCTGTAAGAGTTCCTCCATTCCTTAGCATCTCCTCTATGCAGTACTGAATTCACAGTCTCTGCTTCAAAATGTCATTTTCAGTCTTTTTTTGTTTCTCTTGATTCTTCTTACTTGAAAACCCTCAGTTGGAATCCCTCTCAAAAAGGGTTGCAGAGGCAGAAGGTATACCACTGCCCCTGTAAACCGTGGTTGACTCCCCAACTCTAACAGTTTTGGAAAGCAGGACAAGATTGACTGCACCCATATTCCAACTGTGCATGTGATTCTCTGTATCTTGGCAAGTTTTATGAAAGACAGTAATTGAGTATTTGGGAACTTACTTTACTTCCTTCGCAGTCGGAAATCTCAGTTGCACCTTTTGATTAATTTTTGCACAGGATAACTTCTATGACCTTGCTCTTGATTGCAAGTTTTTGGCATGTTCTTACAATACTTTAAACAAGTCATGCCAATTTTACTCATTTTTTTTTCTGTTGATATATTTAGATGTCTACCAGGGGCGTATCTGGACTCCGGCGGTAGGGGGGGGGCCAGAGCCAGAGGGAGGGGGCACATTTTAGCCACCGACCCCGCCCCCCGCCATTGTCAGAGCCCCCACCGCCACCAATGACTCTCTCCACCCCCCTCCCGCCGTCGTTGCTTACCTTTGCTGGCGGGGGACCCCAACCCCCGCCAGCCGAGGTCCGCTTCCACCTGCCGCTGCCTTAAAAACTACTTCTTCAGCCGGCGGGGGACCCCAAACCCCCGCCAGCCGCCCCGAGGTGTTTAAAATTCATCTTCAGCCTCCGTGGCCGTGCTGCTGTTGATAGGAGCTGTTGAATCCACTTTGGAGTCTGACGTCGTTGTACGTTGTACGTGCTGCGACGTCAGACTCCGAAGTGGATTCAACAGCTCCTATCAACAGCAGCACGGCCACGGAGGCTGAAGATGAATTTTAAACACCTCGGGGCGGCTGGAGGGGGTTTGGGGTCCCCCGCCGGCTGAAGAAGTAGTTTTTAAGGCAGCGGCAGGTGGAAGCGGACCTCGGCTGGCGGGGGTTGGGGTCCCCCACCAGCAAAAGTAAGCAACGGCAGCGGGGGAGGGTTGATGGCGGTAGGGGGGTCCAGGGCAAAATCTGCGGGGGCCCAGGCCCCTGAGGCCCCACGCAGATACGCCCCTGATGTCTACTGTCCTGACCAACAGGAGGGGGAAAAAGTCCTCAGAAAAACTGAGTAGGATTGGAAAAGACTCCTGAGGGAAAAGTTTTGAGTTCAAAAGAGGAGAACCAAAGCAACATCTTGCAAGATTATTTTCAAAAGGAATAAAATTAATGATATCTTTTATATAGAATAAAGTGGAGGAGTGGCCTAGTGGTTAGAGCACTGGTTTTACAATCCAGAGATGGCTGGTTCAAATCCCAGTACTGCAATCTTGGGCAAGTCACTTAACCCTCCATTACCTCAGGTGCAAACTTAGATTGTGAGCCCTCCTGGGACAGAGAAATATCCAGTGTACCTGTAACTCACCTTGAGCTACTACTGAAAAAGGTGTGAGCAAAATATAAATAAATTGCATTGTCTTCAGATGAGATAGGTATGAGGTGAATTTTAGGATGTTTTTGGAAGCAATGATGTTTATTAAAATGATTGGTGAGACCCCATCTTGAGTTTCTAGACTATGCAGAGGGAATCTTAATGGCATTTTTACTAAAATGCAGTAATGCTTCACACTTAGCACACACTAAGGAGCAGATTCAATATAAGGCGCCTAAAAAATCTGTGCTGTAAACATTTCCACCTAAGCGTATTCTATAAGCGGCGCCTAGATTTAGGCACAGTATATAGAATACACTTAGTTGATATCATGGCACCTAAAACTAGGCGCAGCTATTTACACCAATGAAAACATGTTGTAAATCCCTGTGTGTAGATTTATGTGCACTGTCCACATTCTAATTTCAGAATGCTCATTTCCCCACTCCTAACCATGCCCCTTTTTGCGTACGTGCATTAAAATTTAGGCACAGTGCATTACAGAATAAGCTTAGGGATTTGTGCATGCAATTATTGCCAATTAGTGCTTATTATTGCTTGTTAAGTGCTGTTATTGACACTGATTAGCTTGTTAAGCCAAATAAGTTATGCACATTGTTATGGAATATGCCTGGATTTCAGCGCAGAACACTAGAATCCAGCAGTAAATACAAAAATGAATGTGAAGTAGGTGCAAAGGCTATGCCCTGATGGGCATGTTCCTAGTATGATGCTATAAAATCACTGCACAGAAAAAGTATTTAGCATGCATTAAATGCAGTGGCATACCAAGGGTGGGGCGGTCCACCCCAGGTGCACGCTGCAAGGGGGTTCAGGGAGCAACTGAATGGCTGTCAGCTCCGCCGGTTCCACACTCCCTTCGATGTTACTTCCTGTTCTGGGGCAGGGAACCTGCAGAGCTGACAGCCATGCAACTGCTCCCTGCACTCCCAGGAAGTAATATGCTAGGGGTGTGTGGAGGTGATGCACTGGGGGGGGGGGGGGGGGAGGTGATGCGCCAGGGGTTTGTGCAGCGTTAATCCACCCTGGGTGGCAGCTGACATAGGAATGTCACTGATTACATGCATTTGGCAACTAGCACAAATGCACACAGGTACAGTATTGTGCAGTCCATACCTGCCCGTTTTACACTCTGTAACATGTTATGTGGTTAAAGCACAATTTTATAACTGGGCACGTGGATTTATGTGGCACTTGTATTTGCAACTGCACTGAATAGCAGCCCTTTCACGGGTAAGTGGACACTTACAAAACATAAATGGTATGGGTACACATATAAGTGGCAAACCCCCTAATTATAGAAAAGTTGCCAAAGGTTGCATGTGCAAATTTGAGTGTGTCCCCAATTTAAATAACAAGCTAATTAGTGTCAATAATTTGCTTAACAAGCAATTGTTGGCACTAATTAGATTTAATTGGAATTTACGCATGGAAATTTAGGCACAGGATCTGCACCTAAATTTTATGTGTGAGTAAAAAAAAAGGGGGCATGAAAATGAGAGGGTCATGGGTGGAACAGGGGTGTTCCTAGCATTTATATGTGTTGCTATACAATAATTGATACACGTGCTTAATTCCCTTATCCTTTATTTGTCCTGTCTGTCTTGATTAGATTGTAAGATCTGTTGAGCAAGGACTGTCTTTTACATATTCCATGTACAGTGCTGCGTATATCTAGTAGCACTATAGAATGATAAGTAGTAGTAGTAGTCTTTGGGATTCCAGAATCTTGCTATTCTTTGTCCTTATCCCTTATTTGTCCTGTTTGTCTGTCTTGCTTAGATTGTAAGCTCTGTCAAGCAAGGTCGGTCTCTTACATGTTCAGTGAACATCTCTGCGTGTGTCTAGTAGTGCTATAGAAATGGTAAGTATAAGTAGTACTAGTGCCTAATTTAGGTGCATACACTTGCACCATGTTTCACTTGGCACAAATGGCTGTGCTTACCATTAGGAGTGGTTTATAGAATAGTGCTTACACCCGGGAATTGCGGCAAACTTTAGGCTTGGCTTATAGAATAGTGTTTTTTGGGTGCCAATTTTTTCAGCGCCATAAATAGACTTCACCCCATAGTGTGTAATTGCAAAGGGTGGAGGCATGGGAAGGGCACTGGGTAGTGCTGCAACTTACAGAATACTAATGCCTTTGCTGCATTTAGCCACCCAAAAGTATGCCAAGTCTACGTGCTTTGAAAATACTCTTTTGTATCACATATATGGTATATGAATGCCCTTCTAGGCTGTATAGTATGGTATCATTCGTATGCTGCTGGCATTTATCATATTTCTGTTATAGGATTGTTTTACAGTGCTGTTAAATGTTTATATTTCTGCATCATATTACTCCTATTAGTAGAATTCAATTTGTCAGCTCCAAGTTTACCGCATTGATTGTATTTAATGCTTCTATTGGGTCATTTTACTATTATGTCAATCTGTAGCTACCACACACCACCTTGGGTGAATCTTTTCATAACAAGGGTTAATAAATCCTAATAAATACTGTACCTAAATGGAACTGGCCTTGCAGTACTAATGAAAGGTGAGCGTCAAATCCCTCTCCATCCCGTGTCTGTTGATGCTGAGGGTTAATTAATACAGTGTGCTATTACTGTATGCAACAGTGATGCACAAGTAGGCTTTACACATAGGAAATCTGATTTGTCAATTCTTTCTTTCCTGGCAGTACAATTTGTCTCCATGGGCCAAAAAAAGTTGTATCATGATCCTTGAGAGGCTCCCTTCTGTTTTATAACATGTTCTTCTCACTGCATTAATAAAATGTACGGAAAACACTGGAAAATGTGAGAAATGTAGTTTACTCATTCCCCCTCCCCCCTTATTCCTATCAGGAAAATCTAGAACAGCAAAAGCTTTAATGAGAAAGGGAAAAGAACAGCAGAGGACGCCAGCCTAGGTACATTTGAAATATAAGCTATTAGAAGTAATTTTCTCTAGAGCTGGCGGCAAGTAAATGTCTTTACTTTTGATCATTTCAAGTATGTAGGAAATAAACGAGGCTTTTAAATATAGCCTTTCACGTATAGCAGAACTGCTCACCACCATACCGTATGTTTACCAGGGCTGAAAGCAGTGTCGGAACAAAATTCCCCAGGGCTGAGCAATTCACCAGCAGTAAATGTCACAGCTAGCAAACTTTAGCTAATGAGATCATGAGTGTTTTGTTATTTATTCACAAAATACATGCCCTATTATATACGCCTCCAACATCCCAAGCAGCTGGACAGAGGGCACTAGGTCAGGTGGACTTTTGATCTGACCCAGTCTGGTAATCACTTCTTCTGGAACTTTTTGTGCACTCCAGGCATTGCCCATATGCAGCTAAATCATGGCTCCCAGAGGTGGATGCATGTTCGGATCCCATTTACTTAAAGGCCACCCTATAAATCCAAGTTAGTGTTATGATTTTCCTTTGTTTTTCTAATTAGCAAGGAGGTACAGTTTGTAAAACTGAGACCTGAATGACCTGACCTCAGCTTAATATTACAACCTAGGCACTTTACATAGAGCTGCTTATCAGAGCCTCTCACCTAATATTGAAAGAGGGACAACAACAGACCACGAGGACCAAGCTGTTATGTTACAACATGACCCATCACAGAGACAAGAAAATCCCTCAGCAGATTTGAAAATCAGCATTAAAAAGCCAAACTGTAGGAAGAGACAGCATACTTAAGTTTCCCTGTGTACCTACTCTCCCCCCCCCCCCCCCAAAAAGGACATTTCCTTCTGCTTTTTAGGGCTTCCAGCTTAATCAGAATCAAGGCTGGGCCACAAGTCCTCAGTTGCAGCCACTAAGGGTCGGTCACTAGGCCCTGCTCTCGGTCTTTGTATCGCAGGTTGTGAACACTGCCTGACTATACAGGACATACTGCTTCATTGGCCATTATTACTTAAGGGAATATTTTCATGAAAGGACAAGAGAAGGATTATTGTCCATGCAGGTTAAAACAACTATCTGGTTAGAACCCATTCTCTCCTTTTGCTGGTTCAGAAGGGCACAGTGGGCTGTGGTGGCTGCAAGAGGCAAATGGGAATTACTGCTTCATTATTCTAAGAAGGAAAAAAATGTGAAATTCAGACAGGACTCAGGCCACAAATGCAGAAGCAATGCAAAGAATGTGGCCGGGAATGTATGTTTGAGGGAGTCAAGGAAAGTGCCCAGAGTAATTGGAAGCCCCAGCAGACACCCGGGATCCTGAGCAGCAAAGTCAATAACAGAAGTTTCAGCATCCTTGCTTGGAACAGAGAAGACAAGTGATCAAATCTCTTACCTTCCTTCGGATTTGGCTAGTTTGAATATTGTAGTGAAACCACAAGTTGCATCAATAGAGAAATACTTAGACCCTACCTTGTGGAGCTGCAGTGGCCTGTGGTCAGCCTTTTACAGTATCCTGCAACATAGCTTTGAAACTTGATTTAAGCTTTTCAACACGTAATTAAAACAGCAAAATGGAAAGGCCATGACCTAGTTTTAAGAGCTAAGGAGCATGACTGGAGCTCAAAGAATTTCAGTGACTTTTTAATTATACCATATTGTGAGTTGGAAAAGAAACAGCCCCCAGCCCTATGCACATTATGGATTTATTGTTCTCAAGTAGAAAGACTGTAAGCTGTCAACACAAACAAAATAAAGAAGGGGGTGCAGTTTACTGAAGGCTGCTCTTGAGCAGTACAGAGAGGGGGAGCTTAGCGCCAAACTGTTGACACTTTCACCCATTCACTCCTACAAAGTCAGCCTCCTGTACCTCTGCGACTTCTTCACACCAGCTTATTTCAGAGGGGGGAGGGGATTTTTCAAAGTTTTTTTTCCCCACTAATAAAACACGATTCTATGACACCAATAATTTTTAAATGACCCACCACTGGTAGTAGGTGTGCAGACTTTTTCCCAAATCAGGTTTCCCCCTTAAAATTTGATGTAGGCACCCACAGACTTTGTTTAGGCATATAAATGTTAAGGGCCATTCTAAAGTTTTTATGATTATTAATAAGCTGTATGATTGTTTCTGCCTCTTGAGAGGCTACATCCAAATCATAGAGCATTTGTTACAATAAAACTGTATTACAACATTTCCCTTAGGTTTTTTGCTTTAAATTAAGCACAGCAAAGTATAAAAGTGAATACTGGGCAGAAAGTTAGATTCACAGAAAATAGTCTATTACTCATGATGGTTCCTACATAAGTTTTGCCATACTGGGACAGACCGAAGGTCCATCAAGCCCAGCATCCTGTTTCCAACAGTGGCCAATCCAGGTCACAAGTACCTGGCAAGATCCCAAAACAGTACAATATATTTTATGTTGCTTATCCTAGAAATAAGCAGTGGATTTTCCCCCAAGTCCATCTTAATAATGAACTAGGGACTTTTCCTTTAGGAAGCCATCCAAACTTTTTTAAAACCCCGCTAAGCTAACTGCTTTTACTACATTCTCTGGCAACAAATTCCAGAGTTTAATTACACATTGAGTGAAGAAATATTTTATCTGATTTAAATTTACTACTTTGTAGCTTCATTCCGTGCCCCCCTAGTCCTAGTATTTTTGGAAACAAGCGATTCACGTCTACCCGTTCCACTCCACTCATTGTTTTATAGACCTCTATCATATCTCCCCTCAGCCATCTTTTTTCCGAGCTGAAGAGCCCTAGCCGCTTTAGCCTTTCCTCATAGGGAAGTCGTCCCATCCCCTTTATTATTTTTGTAGCCCTTCTCTGTACATTTTCTAATTCCACTATATCTTTTTTTGATATATGGTGACCAGAATTGAACACAATATTTGAGGTGTGGTCGCACCATGGTGTGGCATTATAATGTCCTTATTTTTGTTTTCCATTCCTTTCCTAATAGTACCTAACATTCTTATTTGACTTCTTAGCCACAGCCACACACTGAGCAGTGGGTTACAATGATGATGCCTAGATCCCTTTCCTGGTCAGTGACTCCTAACTGGAACCTTGCCTTACATAGCTATAATTCAGGTTCCTCTTTCCCACATGCTTCACTTTGCACTTGCTCACATTAAATGGCAGATGACATTTAGATGCCCAGTCTCCCAGTCTCGCCTAATAGAGGCAGACTGAAACCAAAACTGCTACCGAAACTGTACTACAGGGGACTGTCAGAGCTTGCAGTGGGCAGCCCTCTGGTAAACCCACAGATTATTACCCTCCAGTCCAAGCATGAACTGCAAGCACAGGCTGACAACTGGGAGATCCATTTTCACAAGGACTTCTTGACAAGTGTGACACATTTAGGTTCCCAAGTCAATGCAGATGTAGTTAAATAAATTCTGAGACTGGAACTTTGTGAGAATTTGTAAAAGAAAATCATGATTATCAACTTTTAATACTTACCCAAACTGCGCACAAATAGCAAGAGAAAGTAGCATCAAGATGTTTCCCGTTTTGTATTTAGTTATAAAACTGATTAAGGACAAGCATGATATATATTCTTACTAAAATAGGGTAAAGGAGTCCAGACACTGGTCTACACTGCGGACACTATACCGGCATGATGCACAATACAGAATAAAAAAAGCATATTGATGACACTGAATGTGAGAACTATATGGTCTGAAAAGTTACAATCAGGAGCAATATATTTCTCAAATTATTTTCTAATATATAAACTCCATTTCATTGTAATATTTCCCTACTAACACTATAACTTGACCTTTACTTGTGCTTGAAAACAATCATTGCAGGTTCCTTTCTCATAAAATCTAGCTTCTGCATGCCACAAGTTTGATTGAAAGGGAAGGGAAATGGGGCTTGATATACTGCCTTTCTGAGGTTTTTGCAACTACATTCAAAGTGGTTTACATATATTCAGGTACTTATTTTGTACCAGGGGCCATGGAAGGTTAAGTGACTTGCCCAGAGTCACACAAAACTGCAGTGGGAATTGAACTCAGTTCCCCAGGATCAAAGTCCACTGCACTAACCACTAGGCTACTCCTCCACTCCAGGCTGCATCTTCATCATATCCAGATGCCTGGAAATTCTTTAGAATCACCCAAATAGTATCCAAGCCAGAATATACATATATAATGAAAGACCATATTTAAATTCCAAGCAAAGCTGAACCTAAGCTAATGAAACCTGAAACTAAAAGCCACAGTGCTTTTACAATGGCTGACTTTGCGACACATTTCGAGTTACAGCTGATGTCATATCTCCACAGAGTGGCTAATTCCTATCATCCCAAATTTACAAATTTAAGTTACTGCTAAACTTTTGTATCAAAAACATATTTGGAGCACTCTATTTACTGGTATCCAGTCAAAATAGCCCCGACAAAAAAACCCAAACACAAAAGCTAGCCTCCGATATAACAGCCACTGTCAAAATGGCCTGCTTACAATATAGCCCCTGACAAATTAGCCCCCTGACAAAGGGCCCGATCAGGCTGCCCAGAATATGGCCTCTGACAAAGAAACCCGAAAAGTACCAGACAGGGGGAGAATTTACCTTGCGGCACACTGCAAGAGGATCTTCCCAACTTTTACTTGTAGAGGATCCCTATATTCGAGAAGAACTGAACACCAGCTGACACCGGAAGTCTTGTGTCTGCCTTGTTTCTGCCACATCCCGCCTATGTGGTAACAGGAAGTAGCAGTAGAAATATGAGTTCTGGGGTCGGCTGGTGATAAGTTTTCCTGGAATACAGGGATCCTCCACAAGTAAAAGTCAGGCTATATTTTCATGCAGCGTGCCACAAGGTAAGTTCTTCCCCTGTCTAGTACCTTGCTACATACCATTTCACAAACAGGGAGCGTAATAGAGGCTTTAACCTTGGAATGGCAGGGCTTCTACTGGCTTTGGAGTCACACAAACAACAGTATCTCCGCTATTTCTGTTCTCTGACCTATCAACTACTGGTTTCATATATTTACTAGCCGTTGAGCCCGTAAAAACGGGCTAGTAAAGGAAGGGGGGGGGGGGGGTTTGAAAGGCCCCCCCCGGATAGGTTGCCCCCCCCTCCCGGAGTCCCCTCCGCCACCCCTCCACCCGGGCCGGGTACCTGGCTTCACTATTCAAACCGCCGGAACACAGCACACAGCTCATCTGAGCTGCCATTGGCCTTCCTTCTTCTCTGCATCTGTTCCGCCCTCGTGTGACGTAACGTCGGCGAGGGCGGGACACAGGCAGGTAAGGAAGGCCAACGGCAGCTCAGATGAGCTGTGTGCTGCATTCCGGCGGTTTGAATGGTGAAGCCAGGTACCCGGGCCGGGTGAACGGTGGGTGGCGGCGGCAACTCCGGGTGGATGGGGGGAGCGGTAGCGGTAGCGGCAACCCTGGGGGGGGAGAGCAGTGGCGATGGCGGTTCCCTCACTCGCAGGTGCGCAGGTTCCCTCTCTGTCACGCCCCCATCATCATGTATTGACGCGGGGGTGGGACAGAGAGGGTCTCTACTGCGCATTTGCGAGTGAGTACGCCTCTTGCTATTTATATGTTTGATATTTACTCAGTTTTTCTCATTAAATAGCCAAACATTACTTTTTTGGGGGGGAGGGGGGCAGAATGACTTTCAATTAATTGTTTCCATGCTGTCTTTTTGTAAGGTCATTGGTTTTGCAAAGCATGTCCTTTCTGCATTTTTCAAATCCTCTCTGTTTTTGTCCTAATGGGTCACCATGTCTTTGCTTCTCAGATAGGGTTACCATATTTTGTACTCTTAAAAAGAGAACACATGCCCCGCCCCTGTCCCGCCCACACCCCGCCCCTTTTGCATCATCACCCTGCCCTCTGCCACATATTCCCCTCCCTTGCCCCCCCCCCGTCACCTCCCCTCCCCTTGTCACATATTCCCCTCCCCTTATTTACTATCTACTGCCCTGGTGGTCTAGTGACCTCTTCGGGGCAGGAAAGAGCTCCCTCTTTTCTGCCCGGAGCGCTGCCTTGCCCTGCATCCTTCTCGGTCTCGGCTCGGGATTCAAAATGGCCGCCGAGAGTTGAAGTCTCGCGAGGCCATTTCAACTTTCGGTGGCCATTTTGAATCCCGAGCTGAGACTGAGAAGGATGCAGGGCAAGGGCAGGCAGCGCTCCAGGCAGGAAAGAGGGGGCTCTTTCTTGCCCCAAAGAGGTCAGTAGACCACCAGGGCAGATAGTAAGGGAAGGGGAGACCCACGGCGCCGCTCGCCTGCCCGCCCGTTTGTCCAGAAATCCGGACAAACAGGCGGGCGGGCAAAACCTGCCGGATGCCCCGGACATGTCCTCAAAAAGAGGGCATGTCCGGGGGAAATCCAGACATATGGTAACTCTATTCTCAGATCACTTGATAGTTTTGTCACCATCTGTTGAATTTATTGTTCAAAGGCATCACAGATTGACCCCTATCAATCCTCTATTAGGGTAATTTTAAAAGGCACTTCTATATGTAAAGCGGTATATTAAGTTCAGAAATAAGCTATTAAAAAGTTTCCCTCCAGATGTGCATGTAAGCTTGTACACACAGAGCATCTATGCACATAAATTAATCTATGCAATTGTGTGTGAAAAAAAGGTGTAAATATATGCACTTTTTATTTTTTTGTGAAGGGGCCATTTTGTTGGGGTGCCTTATTTACCATAAAAACCACTATGCAAGATCATAACTACATTACTTACAATCACATTAATGCACACATACACACAAAAAGAAATGCAAAGAGTTGCTCTCCCTCCCCCCCCCCCCAGACTACCTTAGATTCCCTTGTAGTCTAGTGGTATAGTCAGGGCAGGAGTGATCCCTATGTGAGATCTACTCTCAAAATGGCTGCTGTGACCTTTTCCAGCAGTTTCACGAGATTACCACTAGAGGTCATGGCAACCATATTGAGAGCAGAGCAAGCATGGGCAGGAGACTAGGGATTACTCCTGCCCTGACCTACACCCCTAGACCACAAAGGGAGACACCTACAGGTGGACAGACAGGAAAAGCAACTCCTGTTCGGAGGGGAGGGGAGGGGAGGAAACAAACAAACAAACAGGACAAAGCACACATTTTCGGCTTTCACTGTAAACACAGGGTCAGTTTTGGCCAAAACCAGGCTGAAAAGGACTTTAGGCCATTTTCAGCACCATAATGGAAACCGAAATTCGGTCAGCCTCTAGCTCCTAACCGATGCAATAGAATATATATATTTGTATGGCTTTCTGAACATTGGCCACACGAAATACCCCAAACTCTTTAGAATGCTGAAAACTCCAGCGGTGTAACATTTTTTATTAACTTATTATCAATTGGTTTCCATTAGTGTGTTACAATACAATACAACTTGTGAACATATATACACATAAGTTTAACTCCATAAAATAAAAAAAAAGTAATTTATAAAAACATTTTTAAAAAGTCAAAGTAAAGTGCATGGAACATTGTTTTGTTTCTAGCTCTGCCAAAATACTGTAAACTTCTTTTACACTAGGAAATTTGTAAAAAAATGTACCGTTTCTCTGCTACATCAACTGTCAGGTTTAACATTTCCTTTACTGCTGCAGTTGGATAACAGCAACTACTGATGGAAAGACAAATATACCAACAGTGAAATAACTGACATGCCTAGAGCACGGTGTAGAAGGGTAACTGCAGAACATTTCCAGAGGCAACTTTATACTATCATATCCCGAAACTGGGCTTGCCTCACTCTCTATGGAAATGTCTTTACTGGACAGAACATCGATATTGCTAAATACAGGAACACATCGGACCAATTTCAGGAATTCTATTCCTGGCTAAATTAATTATGCCCTTTAAACACAGCTGCTGCCATCTGATCGAGGAGAAACATTACTCCATTTGTACAAATTCAGCTTGTAAATAAATGGCCAGATTTCCCCTCTCACACAGTATGAAGCTGAAATCGAGTTATTGGCTCCCTCTAGTCAAAAGGCAAAATGTATATAAATGCATCGTTTTATATATGGGTTTGTGATTTTCATGTCCTCCCATTCCCAGTGGCTCAATTTTTCAAAACTTTTTTTTGGGGGGGACAGAGGGGAAAAATACTAAGCTCAAACTCCAATTACCCCTCATTGTTCAATATGGTGAAAGGGCAGATGCTGAAGCCCTAGAGTGCTCTTTCCAGTTCTGAAGTAACAGATAAGCAGGCTGCACGGTCTTTGCTAAGTCTCGGGTATAGCGCTCCTTATCGGCCATACTTGGCCCGGCAGTGCGCGATGTGGCCGTGCAGCAGGTCGATGCGGCTCTGCAGGTGGCGAGCGTGTTCGGGCGCCAGGAAGCCCAACTCTCCGGCCAGGGGCTCCCGCTGCATATAGAGAGTCCGCAGGCGCTGGGGGGCGTCGCGGCGCCGGTGCAGCTCGGCGATGGCAGCGGCGGTGGGGTGGCGGAAGAGGCAGACGGAACGCAAGAGCGGCTCGTTGTAGCGATCCCAGGTGGAGCGCAGCCGGTAGCCGTGCACCAGCCCCGCCTCGTTGTCCAGCAAGACGAGGCCGCCACCGGGCCGCCGGTGCAGGTTGCTGGTGCCCCGCTCCATTACCCGTCGGTCCCACTGCAGGCTCACCAGGTTGCTCACCAGCCGGTCGAAGTTGGCCGTCAAGTAGTCGAAGACGATCAGGTCCGTCCATTGCACCAGCTCCAGCAGTTCTGCCCGGCTCCGGTTCTGCAGCCCAGCGCCCCGTGAATGCAGGCCCCCTGCGTCTCCCCCACCGCCGGAACGCAGGGCAGCCGGGGGCACCACGCCACCCGTCAGGTTGTGGATCCAGGGCGTTAGGCTGACGATGGCCCCAGCGGGCCACTGCGCCCGCCGCAGCTCATCCTGCACGGGGGCCCACTGGGGGCTGCCGGCCCGGGCCAGGGCCACAGGGGGCACGTTGGTGATGCCCAGCAAGCGGGCCAAGTAGAAGCTCAACGCCTCGCCCTGGATCTGCTCCGGATTGATACCGACCCGCACGCACGCCCGGCTCCCATCAGACAGCACCGCCAGCCGGTTCGAGCTCCGCCCGCAGCCCCGCTCCAGAGATAGCACCCGGGCCGCCCGAACCGCCGCCTCCCACGCCCGGACCTCCGCCTCCGGGAAGCCGGAGGGCAGCAGCAGCCGCTCCAGCCACGGGCTCCAGAAGATGCCGTCCTGAACCGCCGCCTCCTCTTCCTCTTCCTCCGGGTCCGGTTCGGGCACCGCCAGTAGGGTCCGGAAGGGTTTCGGCGGCACCCGGCTCCCCTGATCCTCCCGGGGAGATCCGGGCTGCAGCCCCGTCCAAGCCAGCAGGAGGCAGCCGCAAAGCAAGATCCAGAACCCAGCCGCCTGTCCCATGCCGTCCGCCCCTAGCGACCCGCACAGCTCGGGCACGGCCGGGGCGGCTGTTGGGCGCCGGCTCCACTCATCTCCGGGTCTCCGCTTCTCTGCTGCGGAACCGGTTCCTGTACGCTCCAATTCTCTGCTTAGGTTCGTTTCTCTTAGTTCTTCGGTGGAGTCCGATTCGGTTCTTTACAGTGACCAGGTCCCGTTACTACGAACTCCGGTTTTTCCCGCCTGGATCGGGGTCTGGTCCGTGCACGCTGGTTTTCAGCTCCAGAGTTTGCACGATCCGCTTCTCGGCTCCGGGTTCCAAGTCCGGAGGGTCTCTTGTTGCAAGCTCCGGCTCGGGATCTGAGCCTTACAAACTGTTTCACGGCTCTGGAATCCGAGATCCCTCTTTGCACGATCTGGTTCTTTTCTCCGGGGTTCCCCCTTTGCACGGTTCAGCTCTCTCCTCGTCCGACTCCAGCATTGGGGTCCCGGCCCGCCTACTCTACACCGCCGGCTCAGCCACTTCCCCGCCTCGCGGCTGCAGCACCGAGAGACTCGCTGCTCCGGCTCCTTCTGTCCCGGAGAAGGCGGGTGAGTCCAACCCCCCTGGCTCCGCCTCTTAAAGGGACAACGCCAGTCATGAAGCGTGAACCTCGTGAAGTGTTCAAACAGCTCTGTACTGACATTCTTTGCTTTTGCTGCATGATGGGGGGGGGGGGGGGGGGGGGGGGGCTCTGAGTCCAAATCTCTCTCACAGTCCTTTAATTATTACCTTTTATGCTTTTTAGAAGTTATTGCAATAAAAGAGGGCCTTTAATTATGGCCACACCCCTTTCCCTTGCTTCCTTATATCTCGCACCGGCCAGCTGATGACGATCAGAACAGCAGTACTCCAGCAATTCCATTTACCTAGATTCTTAGAAGTGGGGAGTATAGGGCCCGTGATAATTGTGCTCAACTTCTGCAAAAACATATCAAGTACTTTAATTCGTTTTGTGCTGTTCCGGTGTAGGATAATTGAGGGCCTCTTCACTACCGTTAGTGTCTGAGACACTGACAGGGGGATGATCAGAAGCAATCGCTGGTGCTAGAGGCTGTTAGCGCCATACTAGCACCGCTACCGCCCCATGATCAGAGCCCGTGAAACAATGCGCTTGATGACTCTAAATGCAACTAGCATGCAAATGCATGCTAAACAGGACTAAACATATTCATCCCCAATGATCAGCAGCTAGCACGCCAAAGATTGGGTTGCTGGCTGTGGCAAACCCTATGCCAGCTCCGAGCTGGCATTAGGGTTTGCAGATCATTGGGGAGGAATGGTGAGCCCTGTCTAGCATGCATTTGCATGCTGGCAGGCCCCCATTCCCCCCAACAGCAAACCTGCCAGCGACAGGTATCCCAGTGTATCCTGGGATGCGCTGGGTGGGGCTATACACCATATAAGGGAGTTATATGGTGTATAGCCCTGCCCAGTGCATCCCAGGATACACTGGGCAGGGCTGGGCGCCACCATTTTGTGGCGTCGCTGGAAGAGGAGGGAGGCAGGCTACTCTTCCTCCTCCAACCTACAAGGTAGGGGGTAGGGGGGACTGGACCACCAGGGACCCTTTCCTGGGGGACTAGGGGGGCTGGAGACCTACCGGATCTTCAGCCCTCCCTGAACCTGGGGGCGGGATCGTCGGGGGGGGGGGGGGTCCAGCGGACCTCCAGACCCCTGTCGCTGGGGAGGGGGGGTTGGTTGGTCACTTACTAGGCTACCAGGGACCCTTTGCTGGGGGAGTTAGAGGGGGTTGGAGACCCACCGGATCTCCAGGCCTCCCTGAACCTGGGGGGGGGGGATCGTTGGGGGGACCAGAGGTCCGCCGGACCTCCAGCCCTCGTTGCTCGGGGCAGGGGTAGTTGGAGTCTGGTGGTCCCATGGACCTCCAGCCCCTGTGTTTGACAGGTTTGGGCTTTTGACAGCCCAGACCTGTCAAACAAGTGCGGGAGGATTGTGCTGATTGCATGCTCAGGCACAATTCTCTTGCACTTCTACCCCATGATCAGAGATAATTGCGTGCTTAAATTTGCATGTAATTATCTTTGATCATTGGTGCTGTAAAGCCCTACGCTGTTCCAGCGCTATTTTAGAGCGCTGTTTGGAACAGCGCGGGGCTTTTGATTATCTGTTTGTGAATCTTAACCCTGGTTTAGGATTGAGTTAATTACTGTTACAGTATGGCAACACTGAGACACTGCCCTGAAAGAATACAGGATGACATTGAAAGAGACAGAGAAATTAGGATGGCAAAAGCACGGGCAGAATTTAAAAAATGGCTAAAAATGTAATAGATGAAAATACTTATTTTTTTTCAGGAATTTTGAGGAGAGGAAGGCCAGAGGTGGAATTGTTATGCCTAACGATGCTGAGGACCCATGTATTGAGAGCAACCAGAACAAGAATAAATAAATAGAAAGAAGTTGATACTTATGGAATGCATTACCCGCAGACTTGAAAGCAATCAACAAAACAACTATCTTTCGAAAATCTCTGAAAACATTCATCTTCAACAAGGCCTACAATGAACACCTATAATCTCACTAAGTCACCTCACCAACCCACTCAATTATGAAAGCTCACCTTATACAACTATCCTAATCACTCCCTTCCTTCTTCCCTCCTCCCTACCTGATCGCTACACATTACGAATTGTATCTGATATTTTGTTATGATTATGTCAACAAATCTATGTAAGCCACATTCAGCCTGTAAATAGGTGGGGGAATGTGGGATACAAATGCAATAAATAATAATAACTAAATACATTGTTTTAACTACCTTCGGAAGTAAAGAACTTTCTTCCTCAGGTCATTACTATATCAGGAAAAGATGACATTCCAGAATATATAAGTGAATTATAAAAGCATTCCAATGGGAAGGACCATAGGTGACTGACAAAGGTACTGTGGGAAGGGAGTAGATAAGATAATCACTCCATTCATGGAAGAAAGTGTTTATGAACAACTGGAAAAGCTACAAGTGAACAAAAGCATCTAGCCCAATAAGATATATCCCAGGATACAGAGATGATCCTTTACGCTGATGATACCCAGATCTACCTTTCCGCACCGGATATCTCAGCTGAAATCCAGACCAAAGTATCGGCCTGCCTGTCTGACATCGCTGCCAAAACCGAACTTCTCCTCGTTCTCTATTTCAGTAGATAACACTCTCATCCTCCCTGTCCCGTCTGCGCGCAAACTTGGAGTCATCTTTGACTCCGCTCTCTCCTTCTCTGCTCATATTCAGCAGAATGCCAAAACTTGTCGTTTTTTTCTCTATAATATTAACAAAATTCGCCCTTTCCTCTCCGAGGACGCTACCAAAACCCTTACCCACACCCTTATCACCTCTCGCCTAGACTACTGCAATTTGCTTCTCGCTGGCCTCCCGTTCAGCCATCTATCTCCTCTTCAATATGTCCAAAACTCTGCTGCGTGTCTTATATTCTGCCAGAGTCGCTATACTCACATTAGCCCTCTCCTCAAGTCGCTTCACTGGCTCCCTATCCGCTTCCGCATACGGTTCAAACTTCTCCTTTTGACCTACAAGTGCATCCACTCCACAGCTCCTCAGTACCTTTCCACTCTCATCTCTCCCTACACCTCCCCGTGAACTCCGTTCACTGGGTAAATGTCTCCTGTCGTCCCCCTTCTCCCCCACTGCTAACTCCCGGCTCTGTTCCTTCTATCTCTCTGCTCCCTATGCCTGGAATAGACTCCCTGAGCCAGTACTTCAGGCTCAGTCTCTGGCTGTCTTCAAGTCTAGGCTTAAAGCCCACCTCTTTGCTACTGCTTTCGACTCCTAACCACAACTCTCTTACTCAACACCCTCACTTATCACCCCTACCACTGCAATTTTCCCACCCCTAGCTGTCTGTTCCTCTGTCCAATTTAGATTGTAAGCTCTGTTGAGCAGGGACTGTCTTTCCATGTTAATTTGTACAGCGCTGCGTAAGTCTAGTAAGCGCTATAGAAATGTTTAATAGTAGTAGTAGTAGGTTCTGGTGGATCCTCTAAATCTGTGCTTCTCAAGCCAGTCCTCGGAGCACACCCTGCCAGTCAGGTTTTTCAGGATATCCACAATGAATATGCATGAGAGAGATTCCTATACTGAGGAGGCAAAGATGCAAATCTATCTCATGCTTATTCATTGTGGATATCCTGAAAACCTGACTTTTCTTGGTGTGCTTTGAGGACTGGCTTTGAGAACCACTGCTTTAAAGAATGTGTTTAAGAGATCCTTGGAGTTGGGGAAGGGCTAATGTAGTCTCTCTTAATAAAAGTGGTAAAAGAAGTGGGAAACTACAGGCTGGTGAGCCTTACCTCAGTGGCAGAGAGGTGTGGTAGCCATGTTAGTCCACTCTTAAAGGTTATCAATAGAAATCAAATCAAATAAAAACATGGAAAAGAAAATAAGATGATCCCTTTTTTATTTGACATAACTTAATACATTTCTTGATTAGCTTTCGAAGGTTGCCCTTCTTCGTCAGATCAGAAATAAGCAAATGTGTTAGCAGATAGTATATATAAGAGAAACATCAAAGCATTACTTTGACAGTCTGACAGAGTGGGAGGGTGGGGGTAAGCATGGGGACATCAAAGCATTTCATTGATATTCTAACAGGATGGGTGTTGGTAGGTGAGAGGAGGGTAATAAACAGAGAAATAAACAGAGAAATACAGCTTTATGTTTTATAATGGGTTAGAAAACCCAGATCCTTATTAAGTCCTGTTTGTTGGGTGCATAGTTTGCAGCTGGCTGTGTTACAGGGAAACATGCCTTTTTCTTTTTCCGTCTGTGTTGGAAGTTTACTTCTGATCAGCTTGGGCCCACCCAATCACAACTCAGGCCCACCCAGTCAGCGCTTGGAAAATTGGGCATTTAAAAAAAAAATCTGTGAAGCCATTTCGCAGGCAGCACTTCACGTCTGCCCTGCGTGCATTACAAAAGAAGGAAATCGCCTTGTCATCTTCAGGCCTTCCCTCACTGTGTCCCGCGAGGGCGGGACACAGTGAGGGAAGGCCCGAAGACGACGAGGCGATTTCCTTCTTTTGCAATGCATGCAGGGCAGACGTGAAGTGCTGCCTGTGAAATGGCTTCACAGATTTTTTTTTAAGCAGGGTGGTGGCAGGAGAACTAAGAGGGCTGTCGATGTCGATGGAGCTGGAAGTTGGGTCGGGTCATGGGAGGGTCTCATATGGGAGAAGGAGACTGGGGTGGGGGCTTCAGATGGGAGGAGGGGTGGGGAGGGGGGTCTCAGATGGGGGAGGGGAGGTGGTCAGGTCTCAGATGGGAGAAGGGGAGGGGAGGGGGGTCTCAGATGGGAGAAGGGGCTGGAACTGGGATCTGAGAAGGGGCCAGTAGAGAAAATAGGGGCCATGCCTGGGGCAGGTGGGAGAATGGGTCTGGGGCTGAAAAGGGGGGGCCCTAATGCAAGGCATGTGGATGAAGGGGGCTGGAACTGGGGGCTGAAAAGGAGGGTAGGTGGGATAAGGGGGCTAGCACTGGAACTGGGGGCTGAAAAGGGGCAGGGGCTGAAACTGTGGAGATTGGGGGCTGAAAAGGAGACAGGGAGAAGTGGCTGGGGCTGAAACTCGGGACGGTGGGAGAAAAGGGCTGGGGCTGAAACTGGGGACTGATAATATAGTGGGGCTGAAACTGAGGGCTGAAAAGGGGGAGCAGGTGGGAGATGTGGGCTGGGGCTAGAACTAGGGGCAGGTGGGATAAGGGGCCTGGAACTGGGGGCTGAAAAAAAAGGGCAGAGAGAGGGGACAGATCCTGGATGGAAGGGGGAGTGAGAGGGAGGGCAGACCCTGGATGAATGGGAGAGGGAGGGCAAATGGTGGATTGAAGGGGCAGAGAGAAAGGGCAGACAGTGGATGGAAGGGATAGAAAGGGCAGACAGTGTATGGAAGGGGCAGAGATAGAGGGCAGATGTGCATGGAAGGGGCAGGGAGAGAGGGCAGACATTGGATGGAGGGGACAGCAGAGAAGGCAGACACTGGATGGCAGAGAAAGAATGAAGACAGATGCTAGATGGAAGGAAGACAGTGAAAAGAAGATGAGGAAAGCAGAAAACCAGAGACAACAAACTGAAAAGAAAACATATATTTTTATTTTTTTGCTTTAGGATAAAGTAGTATTGTAGCTGTATTAATAAATGTTTATAATAGAACATGTAAATAAGGTAATCTTTTTATTGGACTAATTTTAATACATTTTGACCAACTTTCGGAGAACAAAGCCCCCTTCCTCTGGTCAGGATAGGATACTGTAACAGCACTATACTGTATTGACCTGAGGAAGAAGGTTTTGACCTCTGACAGCTAAATGTATTAGTCTAATAAAATGGTATTATTTTATTTTCTATATTTGTTTTATTTCTATTTGTTAATTTGTAAAGTGGTGATTGGTATTTGTTACTTTTTTTTCAAATTTACATCTGCTGTCTTTATATTTCTCGATATGGTGGTTTTAAGGTTTGCAACATAGGTTCAGAATATGTATGTGGTTTATGTTGCTGTAGGACAGCTGTTGGGCAGACTGTTTATTAAAAATTATTTAGGAGCCCCCAAAAAACTACTCACACCTATAAATACATAGTGCCCACCCATATTAGCTCTGGGCCCACCCAAAATGTCAGGTCTGGCTACGCCACTGCAGTGGGATTTCAATCCCAGCTTCCCTGGTTCTTAACCTGCTGCTCTAACCATATGCAGTATATATAAAAGTAGCTTAATAAAGTCTATTTTGAGAGGGGTGGTGTTGAGTCAGTGTGCTCCCAGTCAGTTTCAGAGTTGGTACTTGACCAGACAGAAAGGCCCACCACACACAGAGAGAAGAAGAACCACCCAAGGGCCACACTTGGCACATTCTCTGTTGTTTGCTTTTCTAGCAAACATCAAGGGGAGATCACAGCATGGACCCCAAGAATCTGTTCTCATTCATGACTCATCAATTAAAGAAACAACGAGAGGAGGAGTCTCTTGCTGCCTCCCAGGCCCAGCAGTAATCCTTATTGGATTTGTTCAAGGACCTGTTGAATATCATGTTGAAACTGTGAAGGACAGAAGGTTTGAAATTTGAACTCACCTTTAGATAAACCTGTTCAGGAGGGACTGGTGCAAATCTTTATATTGAACCTGTGCAAACTTTGGTATTTTGGGACAATAATAAATCTCCTCATATCCTGGAAAGTGCAAGCATGAAGATATTATCTTGTCGTGTTGGAGGGCAGTCTCTCTCTCTCCCCCCATATCTGGAGGCACATGTGGTGGAAGTGTGTACCCCAGAGGAGTCAAGAGGCAAGCTAAGCACTCCCTATCTGGAGGCAGATGCATGGCACAGGAGCATAGACCCAAGGAAACTGATAGAAAGCTAAGCAGGAACCACCCTGGCTGCCCATTGGATGGGCAACCTGGGGACACATGATCAGTAGCAACAGCCAAAAGTTTTGTTGGAGCATCCATGTGAAAGGGATTGGATTGCACCAAAGGAAACCAGAGCCCACCAGACTAGGGTTAGCATATGGCTCCAGAAAAAGGAGGACAGATTGAGCTAGCTGGGTTTTACTTTCATTGCTTTATGGAAGTAAAACCCGGCTGGCTCAATCCATTCTCCTTTTTTTGGAGCCATATGGTAACCCTACTAAAAGATCCAATGGATGCCGTTATTCAACACTGTATGGACTTCTGGTCTGTATGTGGACTCTAGGCATTTCCACTTTGCTTGCTGCTTTCTTTGCAAGTTTTTGTAGCATTGCTCTCTAACAACTGACTTGCTTAAGTCAGTACAGACAACTGACCCAGGCCTACTAGCCCAATTTCCAAGCCTGCTGCAGACTAGACTTTATTTCTTTATGTCTCACTGGCTGTGACTACAGCTTGCCCCATCCACAGTGAAGAAGGATTTACATGTTGAGCTTGAGGCAGAGATGGTCGAGGATTGAAGCCAGCTGTCAACGGAATCATATGCCACAAAGAGTTTGTATGATTTATTAATCTTTCTGGCCAGAGAGGGGTCTAAATAGATAAATGTCCCATGTGCAAAGTACAGGTCATTCCATATAATACTGTGGAATCATAAGTGTTGTTAGAAGCATTTGCAGAAATAAGAAATGAAACTGAAAGAGCAAAAGGGAAAACTGCTGAAAGGAGAATGTTTGGGCTTGTCTTGGATCGTTGCAGAATCTGAAATAAAAATATTAGAGCCAGGACCCAACTGTACTGAACCACAGATGAAATAAGACTGGCAATTTCAACAGTCTGTAGACCATTTGAATTATAAGCTACATGGTAGACATTTCTGATTTGCATCCTGAGATGAGGTCACCAGCAGTGTGGCTGAGAATTGAAGCTATCCATGGAGAAAGCTAGTACAGCCAATATTTTTAAGTGCTTGTTAACAAGGTACAGAGTGGGAATTCAGAGCTTGAGTTGTGCACATTAGCCCCTGACTATATCTGGCTGTTGCCCTTGGGATCCAGTCCAGAGCCTTCACTTCTCCCTACAACTTTTTCAGTGCTCCAAGGTAGAACACAAGGAGTTGAGATCTGATGACAGAGAAGGAGGGCACAGCTGAGAGCAAGTTGCTTGATGAACAAAATTTGGGAAGCATAAGAAGTTTGAATTTTATGCTTCCGATGTTATGGCTTCACTATAAATTGTGAATTGCATTTGTTATCAAATGTACAGGTATTCTGAATATCTTTTATGCATTAAGGTTAATTTTACCTTAGGGGTCCTTTTACTAAGCCACATAGGCATCTATGCACACCCAACAAGTGCCAATTTTGAGTTACTGCCTGGCTACCGTGTGGCCCTTGTGGTAATTTCACATCTGATGTGTGTCTGCTACATGCACCAGTAAATAATTCTTATTTTCTGGTGCATGGCAAAAATGGGTGGTAATCATCATTCTACATGCATAGATGATTACTGCACAGTTACCATATGAGACCTTACTAGTAAGTCAATGACTGGCGGTAAGGTCTCAGACCCAAAATGGACGCGCGTCAATTTTTATTTTGCCGCACGTCCATTTTTGGCAAAAAAAAGGCCTTTTTTACAGGCACGCTGAAAAATGGATCTGTGCGCGCCCAAAACACTCGCCTACACTTATACAGTCTACATAGATGTAAAAAACATTCTCCAGTGACTACATTTAACATGCATATAGAGGGCCGTACAAGAGTACATCCCAGGGGAGTAGCTATGTGGGGGCATGGGCCCCCGTAGATTTGGCCCTGGCCCCCCCTGCCACCAACCCCTTCGACCCCCCTCCCGCCACCAACCCTCCCCCACCGCCGTCGGGTACCTTTACTGGCGGTGGTCCCCAACCCCCGCCAGCCAAAGTCCTCCGGCGCGGCTGCGTTGCTGATCTCCAGCGTGGCCGCATTTGATCTGCAAGGGCAGGCTTCTGTTTCTGTGAGTCTGACGTCCTGCACATTGACGTCAGACTCACAGAAACAGAAGCCTGCCCTTGCAGATCAGCAATGCGGCTGCGCCAGAGAAGAGGACTTTGGCTGGCGGGGGTTGGGGACCCCCACCATCAAAGGTACCTGACGGCAGCGGCGGGTGAGGGTTGGCGACGGAGGGAAGAGGGGGTCGAAAGGGGCAGCAGGGGAAGAGGGGGTCGAAAGGGTTGGCGCTGGGGGGGGGCCCAAAGGTGGTGGTGTTGGCGGGGAGGTAAAAAATGGCGGGGGGGGGGGGGGTTCAGCGGCGCCAGGGGGGCTAACATGTGCCCCCTGACCTCGGGCTCTGGACCCCCCCTCCCACCGAAGTCTGGCTACGCCCCTAGTACACCCACATATCAGTGGGCAGTTTTGCAGGTAGGACACTGCTTTCCCTGAGTAAATACCTTTGAAAATCATCTCCATGAGGGTTGTATTATAATAGGCACAGAATTTACTCAGATTTTCTAAGGGAAAGTTGGCACATATTTTTCTTTTTACAGATTACCCCATGGAAAGTGCAGGCACACATTTACAGCTGCTATTTATCTCCCAGCTTATATACCCATATTTTATAGTACACAAACCCTTTCCCATCCTGTACTGGGAATGCCTTTGCTCAGATCAGAGGACTTATGTGTACACTGGCTGCCTGCACTTACAAAAAGCTATTTCTATGTATAAAAACATCGCTATTCCCACAGAAATGGGAGGCAGGGTCATATTATGTGGCAGTGTGTCTAGGCAGAATGTTAGACACGATTAGGAAAGAAGTAGTGAATAAAACAAAGAATATCATAATGCCTCTGTATCACTCCGTGCTGAGATCGCATCAAGTATGGTGTAAAATTCTGGTCACTGCCTCTCAACAAAGATGTAGTGGAACTGGAAAAAGTACAGAGAAGAGCAATCAAAATGATGAAGGGGATAGAAGGAGTTGCATATGAGGAAAGGCTAAAGAGGTTAGGGCTCTTCAGCTTGGAGAAGAGACAGTTAAGGAGAGATATGACAGAGGTCTACAAAATCCTGAAAAGAGTGAATGGGTAAAAGCGAATTGATTGCTTACTTTTTCAAAAATGACAGAGACTAGGGGACATACCATGAAGTTACATAGTAGCACATTTAAATCAGGAGAACATATTTTTTCACATAATGTATAGTTAAGCTCTGCTGGAGCAAGTGATTAAAGCAGTTAATGTAGCTGGGTTTTAAAAAAATGGGCAAATTCCATATCCCTGGATTGTTCCTGGCAGTGGATCAAGAACAAAAGCTGAAGTTAAAAGCTAAGTTGAACTTTTACTTATTTTAAGCTTCATTGAATTATTAAAGTAAAAAGTATTTCAAGTAAAGATAGAGGGAGGTTCAGCGTGACCGATGAGGAGGCAGGCGAGCCATGGGCTGTGAGCTCATGTGAAACGAGTCGCTGCTGAGGTCAGTGAAAGAATTGTAGCCATTTCTGATGTTGAGTGTTTGAGACATCCAGTATATATGTGGCTCCCGCTCATGTTTAAGTAATATTTTCTGTCTGTTTAATGTGATTTATCCCTGGATCGGTAGCTTGGAATCTTGCCACTTTTTGCGACTCTTATACAGGATCGCTGCACTAAATAACAAGATGTGCTAACAAGATAATGCTGTGCTGTTAACATTCGTGTATTTACTGCAGCGATCCTATATAACACTACCCCAGAAGCAGATTGTTTAAACCGAAATGTCATTCTGATATTTGTGGGCATATGAAATAATCTTCTACATTACGTGGTAACATAGTAGATGACGGCAGAGAAAGACCTGCACGGTCCATTTAGTCTGCCCAACAGTATAAACTAATATGTGGTACTTTTTGTGTATACCTGACCTTGATTTGTATCTTGGATATAACAAAAGAGAGGGAACGAAGTACAAACTAAAGTCCAAACAAAAAAAACAGCACCATGGGCCTTTAAAAATGGAACACAGTTCTTTAATGAATGAGCCTTGACAAAAAGACCTGACACGGGCCGTGTTTCGGTGACTAGCACCTGCGTCAGGGGTCACAGTGATGACATGGAAAACTTGGGGAATAACTCGAATATATTCCTCTACAATATATTATTCCTTACCCCACGTCTCATATAGTAAAAGCTACAAAGCACCAAGGCACTTTCACTTTCTGTATCCAAATGGATGATACCTCTTTGCATAAGAATTGTGTTTTCAAGATATTTTTGCCATGTTTTATGCACTCCTGTATTCTGTCAGTTGCTTGCTTGTGGAATGTTGTTTCCCCTTTTACTCTTTTGGACTTTTTGGGACTCTGCCAGGTGCTTGTAACCTAGATTGGCTATGGTTGGAAACAGGATATTGGGCTAGATGGTCTCTTGGTCTGACCCAGTAAGGGAACATTTTGCACTGTTGGCACTTTTGCACGTATGCCGGTATAAAATAGCCCTCCCGAAAGCTTCCACAAAAAGTTACCCCTGCACTGAGGCACGTTACTTTGTACATGTGAGTGCCACTAAGAATAGGTACTTAAAGGGGGATTCTGTAAATGGTGCTCAAAAATGAGCAACGGAAAAGATCGCACGCTGTTTTGAAATTGGTGACTTCAACTGTGGATCTAAACAAATGCGGTTTTTAATGGCAACTTTTGAGCATCAGCCCCCCCAGTGTTATAGAATAATGTGTAGCCAAATGCTAATTGGTCCCAATTGATGTTAATAATTGGATGTTAACATCCAATTATTGATGGTTTGTTAGCCACGAGAGACTCCTGAGAAAATTAAAAAGTTATAGGATAGGAGACGTGGAGGGGCATAATCGAACGGAAACGCCTATCTCCATGGGCGTTTATCTCCGAGAACGGGTCCGTGAAGGGGCGGGCCGAACCGAATTTTCAAAAAAATGGACGTTTTTGAGCTGGGCGTTTGTTTTTTTTAGCGATAATGGAAACTAAAAACGCCCAGCTCAAAAACGTCCTAATCCAAGCCATTTGGTCGTGGGAGGGGCCACGATTCGTAGTACACTCACCCCCCTGATATGCCAGGACACCAACTGGGCACCCTACGTCAGTGCGGTGGACTTCAGAAAAAGCTCCCACATGCATAGCTCCCTTACCAAGGGTGCTGAACACCCAACCCCCTCCCCCCCAAATCCACAAATGTACAACACTACCATAGCTCTTAGGGGTGAAGGGGGCACCTACATGTGGGTACAGTGGGTTTTGGAGGCCTCCCATTTACCAGCACAAGTGTTACAGGTGGGGGGGGGATGGGCCTGGGGCCACCTGGCTGAAGTGCACTGCGGTACCCACTAAAAGTGCTCTAGGGACCTGCATACACGCAGGCCTCTAGGACTGGTTGCTGCTATATAACATTGGCACACCAGTTGACACCTGAAGACTAATCTCTCCGAAAACGTCCTTTATTGGAATAACCACCTTTACTCACAGTTAACTGCAGATCAGAGGTTGTGCCCCACTGGCAACGAGTCTCCCTGGTACTGAGTTGAGCAGTAGGTCAGAGCTGGCAGAATGCTGTACAATACCCTCATTCAGCCACATTCAAGGGAAGAACTAAGTTGTCTAACGTGGCTAACACAGGAAAGGGAACTAAAACTGGCTTACAAAAATGGCCACTACCGCATGGACTACAACAGGAAACACAACAGGGCACACTCTGACCTAGTAGGCAGCGGGAAAAGCACCATGGGAGAAGAGCCTACCAACTACCAACATTGTGAGACTGTAACACAAGCTAATGAAATCACGGAGCCCAATACCCTACACCCACCACAATGCAATGCTGATGTGACCCTGTACTGCACCCGAGAGCCACATCTGACACAGGGACAGGCTGTGATATGCCAGGACACCAACTGGGCACCCTACGTCAGGTGGATCCTCAGAAGCTTACCTGAAATTGGGTGGCGGAGCAGGTGGGGGGAAGAGGGGTTGGTGGTTGGGAGGCTAGGATAGGGGAGGGCAGACTTATACGGTCTGTACCAGAGCCGGTGATGGGAGGCGGGACTGGTGGTTGGGAGGTGGGAAATACTGCTGGGCAGACTTATACGGTCTGTGCCCTGAAAAAGACAGGTACAAATTCAAGGTAAGGTACAAATTCAAGGTAAGGTATACACATATGAGTTTATCTTGGGCAGACTGGATGGACCATGCAGGTCATTTTCTGCCGTCATCTACTATGTTACTATGTGACAGGATCGAACACATTCTGCTGTCATGGAGGTGGGTACGGCATTTGAGGCTGGCATACAGGCTGGGAAAAAAGTTTTTTAAATGGATTTTCTTTGGTGGGAGGGGGTTAGTGACCACTGGGGGAGTCTGGGGAGGTCATCCCCGATTCCCTCCAGTGGTCAACTGGGCAGTTGGGGCACTTTTTTGGGACTTGTTTGTGAAAAAAAAGGGTCCAAAAAAAAGTGACCCAAAATCACGGTAAAAACGCCTTTTTTTTTTCGATTATCAGCTAAAGATGCCCATCTCTCCTCGGCTGATAACCACGCCCCAGTTCCACCTCCACCACGCCTCTGACATGCCTCCAACACGCCCCTGTCAACTTTATTCGTTTCCGCGATGGAGTGCAGTTGGAAACGCCCAAAATCGGCTTTCGATTATACCGATTTGGGTGTCTTTGTGAGACAAACGTCTATCTCCCGATTTAGGTTGCACTATAGGCGTTTTTCTCTGTCGAAAATAAGCTGGAATGTCCTTCTGTGGATTAGGAATTGGCTATTGGACAGAAATCAAAGGACAGGGTTAAATGATCATTTTTCTCAATGGAGGAGGGTTAACAGTGGAGTGCTGCAGGGATCTGTACTGTGACTGGTGCTATTTAACACATTTATAAATGATCTGTAAAATGGAATGACCAGTGAGGCGATTAAATTTGCAAATGACACAAAACTATTCAAAGTTGCCAAAACATATGCAGATTGTGAAAAATTCCAGAAATACTGTAGGAAATTGGAAGACTGGGCATCCAAATGGCAGATGAAATTTAATGTGGACAACTGCAAAGTGAAGCACATTGGGAAGAATAATCCAAATCATAGTAACCTGATGCTAGGGTCCACCTTAGGAGTCAGCACTCAAGAAAAGGATCTAGGTGTCATTGTAGACAATATGCTGAAATCTTCTGCCCAATGTGCAGCAGTGGCCCAAAAAGCAAACAGGATGCAAGGAATTATTAAGAAAGTGATGCAAAACAAGACCAAGAATATTATAATACTTCTGTATCAGTCCACGGTGTGACCTCACCTTGAGTATTGTATTCAGTTCTGGTCACCGTGTCTCAAGAAAGATGTAGTGGAATTAGAAAGAGTTCAAAGAAGAGTGACCAGAATGATAAAGGGGATGGAATTTCTCCCCCTATGAGGAAAGGCTAAAGTGATTAGGGCTCTTATGCTTGGAAAACAGATAGCTGAAGGAGGATATGATGACTGAGGTCACTAAAATCCTGAGTGGTATAGAATGTGTAGAAGTGAATCAATTTTTCACTCTTTCAAAAAGTACAAAGACCAGGGACAGTCAATGAAATTATAAAACAAATAGGAGGAAATATTTTTTTTACTCAAAGAATAGTTATGCTCTGGAATTCGCTGCTGGAGGATATGGTAACGGTGGTTAGTGTATCTGGGTTTAAAAAAGGTTTGGACAAGTTCCTGGAAGAAAAGTCTACAGTCTGTTATTGAGATGGACATGGGGGAAGCCACTGCTTGCCCTGGAATTGGTATCATGGAATGTTGCTACTCTTTAGATTTCTGCCAGGTACTTGTGACCTGAATTGGCCACGGTTGGAAGCAGGATACTGGGCTAGATGGATCATTGGTGTGACCCAGTATGGCTATTCTTATGTTCAATTAATTTGCACATGCATCTTGCACAATATATGTGTGTACTTTAAAGGACACTTGCATAAGTGCAGACCATCTCTTGTTCTGTCTGTTCTGTGATCCTGGGAACATCTACATGTATAATGCAAAAAGTAGGAGCTATGGTTTCTCAGAGGGATTATTGGTGTCAGAGGTACCAGTTCATGCTGCTGAACTTTGAACAGTTTGCAGTGGAGAGAGAGAATTCAGTTGGCCTTCAACATAGGGAAGGAATTGCCTGCTACATTTTCTATTTAGTCACAGCCATTGCAAACTAAGCAGTTGTCGTAGACCTGGTGGAAGTAGCATATCATTTGAAAGTTAGTCTGAACTTTTGGTACATCCTATAAAAATATAAATAACAGGCTTTGGAAGAGCTGCTGCTGATCCCTCTTCATGGGTCACTGGCGCCACCTGGTGGGAATGAGATGGTTTCCCTTAATTTCCCTTAAATTCCACTTAAGCTGCATTTTGCAAAACATTGAAAAGCACTTTGCAGTGCAGTTTCTGAAAAGGAGCTAGGCAAAAGCACTCAAACCAAGACTCGTGAGTATGCCCTGGTTCAGTTAAGTGGGTTGAATTATTATAAATATCTGAAAGTTAAAATTTGGAAAGAAAGTGATGATGGGGAAGGGGTTCATTAATGCACACCACACAGCCGTCAGAAGGTACGATATTTAAGATGTACCTTTGTCCTATCCAGGTAATACAACCAGAGACAGTGACTTCATTTTCATTCTTGCCATGATAGAATAGGGCTTAAATCAGCATGTGCATACCTAACTTTAGACGCGAGCACTTATGCCATGTCGAAGGCTGGTGTTAATGTTGGCACTTAAAGATGCAGCTGTGCACATAAGTGATAATATTCTGTAACTTATGTGTGCAACTGTAAGACATGCCTCTGACCTGCCCGTGGGCACGCCCCCTTTGTACTTGTGCACTACAGTATTTAGGTGCTATGGACCAGATTCTATATATGAGGCGTAAAAAATCTGTGCGTAAAAAATATACCTAGGTGTATTCTATAAAGTATGTCTAAATTTAGGCATACTTTGTAGAATAAGCCTAACTTTCCATGTGTTTTACAGAATATGCCATGCGCCTGTGCGTGTGACTAAATTTAGTTGTGGGCAGTTACACCAAGTAAAACTTGGTGTAAATGTCATTGCCTAATTTAGGCTCGGACCCGGTGTATTCTATAACCATGCACATAGATTTTAGAAAAGCCCATGACCTGCCTATTCCACGCCAATGGCCACATCCCCTTTTCAACTATGTGTATCACATTATAGAATACGCATACAGTTCTGTGCATAAATTCTAATAATTCCAATTAGTGTCAATAATTGCTTGTTAAGTGACAATTATCGGTGCTGATTGGCTTGTTAATTAAGCTACTGCTCAAATCCAGAATAAGACTGGATTTGCACATGCAACTTAAGTCGTGCTAAATAGAATCCCATGGTATGTTTATAGAATTATAAAGAAAATTAATGAATCTGCTTAGAGCAATAAAAATAAGAAACTAAAACGACAACTTGCTTTAATTGACTATTAGAATTATCTGTGCTGTTTTCAAAAGGTAAATCATAATTGATTTAAATAAAAGGCCTCAGTAGCCAAGGGTACCAACTCAGTGGACACACCTGTATAGGCTTCAATCATGGGCCAGCCACCACCTCCGAAAAACCTACAGAGTGGGATAACTAAACCAATCTGTGGTAAAAAACAGAGTAGGGCTAATTAATAATTAAACAACTGTAGGCACAGATAATATCAAAATAGGCCTAGAAAAATATATAATGTCATATGTCGGAAGAATGAAAAATACAATTCACAAGGGAAAATGAAATGTAAACAAACCATATGGCTGAAAAGAGTACTTAGCTTCAAACCCAGGGAGAAAAAATCCACATCCGAAGGGTGCCTCCGTCAGTTCTCTAGCAAAATGGTATTACATATATAGTCTTTTCAAATCCCTAAGAATCTTCCCTTTCGACTATATATGTAATACCATTTTGCTAGAGAACTGACGGAGGCACCCTTCGGATGTGGATTTTTTCCTCCCTGGGTTTGAAGCTAAGTACTCTTTTCAGCCATATGGTTTGTTTACATTTCATTTTCCCTTGTGAATTGTATTTTTCATTCTTCCGACATATGACATTATATATTTTTCTAGGCCTATTTTGATATTATCTGTGCCTACAGTTGTTTAATTATTAATTAGCCCTACTCTGTTTTTTACCACAGATTGGTTTAGTTATCCCACTCTGTAGGTTTTTCGGAGGTGGTGGCTGGCTCATGATTGAAGCCTATACAGGTGTGTCCACTGAGTTGGTATCCTTGGCTACTGAGGCCTTTTATTTAAATCAATTATGATATACCTTTTGAAAACAGCACAAATAATTCTAATAGTTCATTAGAGCAAGTCGTCATTTTAGTTTCTTATGTTTATAGAATATCACCTAAGTGCAGTTATGCGTAATTACAAATTAGTGCCGATTAGCACCACTTAAGGGCTAATATTGGTACTTAATGCCAGTAGGCTCCTATTTTAATGATTGAGGGGGTCCTTTTACTAAGCTGCAGTAAAGCGGGCCTGTGCTAGCATCAGCGCTTGTTTTTGACATGCTCTGAGGCCCCCTTTTACCGCAGTGGGTAAAAGGCTGTCTTTTTTCTGGAAAAGAAACGGCCGTGTAGTAAATCAACCACTTGCTGCATGGCCATTTGGGGGGGAGGGGGGAGTGGGGAGCACTTACCGTCACCCATTGAGGTGGCCGTAAGGGCTCTCAGGCTAACCTGGTGGTAACAGGGCAGCGTTGATTTCCACTGGGTAAGCATCAGCGCTACAAAAATAGGAAAACATGTTTGTAGCGCCGGAAATGGCGCATGCTGGGGGTGGGGGTGGGAACTACCACCAGGCTCCTGCAGTAGCCCAGCGGTAGTTCTGGATTAGCACACACCAACCCTTTAGTAAAAGGGTCCCTAAGTTAGGTGCGGAACTGGCACTGTTCTATAACTTGTTCAATAACACGAAAGTGGCCAGATATGATGTGGCTGTTATTGCTTGTGTTATTGGAAGAAAAAGCCTCTGTATTCCCGATTCAGAACATATTTTAATCTGTTTTGACAGGATGGTTGTTTGACTGTTCATAAGTTTATATGAATTATACTATGTTATTTGGTCACTGGAGTCTGCGTCTGGTTTGGGGATAGCATTAATACAGAGTCTGAATAAGGTATCACTGACTTCACCGTAGGGTGATAGTGTGGATGAAGTGACATAATTTTTTGTGCAACAGGTTGTACTCGCCTGCTAGACAGGCGGAGTTTCAGTCAATCACTTGGTCCCGGTGCCATATACCTTACTATATTAGTATGTATCACTTTTATGCTACAATTGATGGCGTATTAGGAGTGCATTGTAACCTACATCAAAATTGTTCATGGTAGAGGTGTCAAATGTTAGCTGGGAGCTATAAGAAACAAGGTTCCCAGCAGCATATCTTGAAAACTTGTATGTTTATTAATGAACCTTTATTGACTCCGCGGATGTTCATTGTTAAATATTTGGAAAAATTTCAATAAACAGATTTAAACATAAGATATGTTCTGAATCGGGAATACAGAGGCTTTTTCCTCCAATAACACAAGCAATAACAGCCACATCATATCTGGCCACTTTCGTGTTATTAAATATTATTTATCTCAAATATTGTGGCCATGTCCAACGATTTATATTAACTATAACTTGTTCACCCAAATTTGTGGGCTAGTTGGAAATATAGGCCCTGACTTTGTAGAATCCAGGAGCATGTCTTTAGGTCCTATAGATGATGACTTTTTCCAGGTCCTGTGCTGCTGGCTGACCTCTAACCTCCTGCTGTGGCCTGTCAGAGAGCTGCTTGGTTCCCTTGAAAGGATCCAGATGCTGCTCACAGTACCCCTGGGGAATGAACCAAGAATTTCTGACACACACAATACTCTGAATATTATGGCCAAATGCATCTTATTTTGTGGATATAAATAATCTCTGCAAGCGTGTGCTCTATCAGAGAGTGTTAAAAACCACCAGGAAGGCTTCCAAGAAACTCAATGTGCTTTTATACTTTGAACTGAGGAATTAGGCATCTTGAACTTAGAAGCTCCCCTTGCAATGTACTGCTACAAGGAAGCCTTAGTAAATAAGGTGGATGTTAACCCTTTCAATGAAATACTTAAAGTCACCTCCTTCATTTACTTTACCTCATATCCAGCTGAGCATGGATATGGTTCAATACCAGAGTCTTTAATTTGGCATCTGTAGGGAAAACTCTTGATAGAAGGCGGCTTAAGCAAGTTTTTACAGATGTGAAGTATAATATAAATGTCATTTCTGCTGGGAAGTCCCAAAAAGAACCTTAAAATAATAATCCAAATAGAAAAAAAAAGAGGAATTTAGTAGGGCTAAAGCTCAGTAATAAAAATAGAGCCCTGTTTTATTGCCAAGCTGTTTCTTTATTTAAAACAGCTCTAATTATGCAAGACAGCCTTCAGGAGCCTGAGGTGTCTGCTCTTTGTCCATATTTAACCCTCACAGTTCCCCCTTCCTGCATTAGAATAAACAGTGTGATGACTCTGCATAAATTCTTGTGTCTCACAGTTGCAGCTGCTGGTCCCTTTTCCAGCACCCCCCATTCTCTTCCCCTTTGTCACATCCAAACAGAGCAATCCTTTGTATGGCAAGTCACAAATTCTTCAATCACTCTTCTTTTGCTTTGCATGTATATTAAACAAATCTTATTCCTTGCCTCATTTACATTAAGATTAGCATGATGATATGATTTCCACTGGCACGCGGGTATGGCCTTCTCTGTCTCCTGGATCACCTAGAAATGTGAAATGAGTACTGATGGGCCAATGATCAGAAGCAAACGCCAGCGCTAGAGGCTGTTAGCGCCATACCAGCGCCTGCGTTTGCTACCGCCCCATGATCAGAGCCCCTGAGCGCATGAAACAATATGCTCATGGGCTCTGAATGCAGCTAGCATGCATATGCATGCAAAACAGGGCTGTATGGTGTACAGCGCTGCGTATGCCTTGTAGCACTATAGAAATGATAAATAGTAGTAGTAGTAGTAAACATATTCATCCCCAATGGAGCTGGCATTAGGATTTGAAGACCATTGGGGAGGAATGGTGAGCCCTGTCCATTATGCATTCGCATGCTAGCAGTCCCCCCCATTCCCCCCAATGCAGCAGTCCCCGCAGGAACCCTGAGCCAAACTGACCCGACCCAACCGACCCCCCCCACCGCGCGACAGGGGGCTGGAGGTCCTGCAGACCTCTGGTTCCCCCGATCCTCCCGACACAAGTTCAGGGGGGCTCGAGATCTGGGGTATCCAGTCCCCCCCTAACCCCTCCCCCAGCATTCCTGAGATGTCCCTGGTGGCCCAGTGGCCCGTTGTCAATTCTCCCACTCCCCCTACTTTAAGTTGGAGGAAGGAGGTGTCCTCCTTCCTCTTCCATCGGTGCTGCCTGCAAAATGGCGGCGCCCAGCCCTGCCCAGTACTTCCTGGGATGCGCTGGGCGGGGCCTCATGCCATATAAGGGAGTTTCTACCTTGTATTGTACCCGAAAAGTAACAGGTAGCCAGTGATTTTCTTTGAAAAGGGGAGATACTTGATCATATTTGCTGGTATGGCAAAGAATTCTTATAGAGGTGTTTCGCATGGATTGGAGCTTTTTATTAACAGCTTGTATAACTCCAGTGAAGTCTATATTACAATAATCAAGTTTAGATGTAATGAGTGAGAGAATAAGATTATGAAAAGCGTGATGAGTAAAGAATCTATGCACAGAACATAATTGCTGAAGAGTGAAAAAACAAGACTTAACCAAAGAAGATGAGAAGGATAACTGTGAATCGATTAAAACTCCTACGTAATGGAAGGAGGGAACAGGTGTGATGGGTGTCCCAAAAAGAAGATCAGAGGATGCGTAGTTGGGTTCACTAGTAATCCAGCAAGTCACAGTCTTACTGGGATTGAGGACCTTGAGTTTAAGTAGTATTGGGATTCTGCCAGGTACGTGGGACCTAGATTGACCACTGTTGGAAGCAGGATACTAGGCTAGATGGGAACTTTGGTCTAAGCCACTATGTCAATCTTATGTTCTCCTATTCTCCCTAGGGGCATAGCTTTGGGTAGGCCTGGCCATCCACTTTCGTCTCAGGTCCATCCAGCAGCAACATGCATCATTGGTGTAGCTGGCAGGGTTCCCCATATCCTGCCAACTGAAGACATCCTCTATAGAACCTCCATGCTGCCAGAACACTGTGGTAGTTGGCGGTTGCCGATGCCGGTGCCTTGCGCATGTGCAGTTCGTGTGCAAGAAAACTGAGTATACATGGGATGCTGACTAGGGGCCTGAAAGTTAATTGGGGGTGAAAGCCTGAAGATTCGCCAAGGGTGTCCACCACCATTGCACTGGTTTTGCCATCTGGTGCTGGTGTTTTAAACTGGTGAAGGTGCCTTCTTTACTAGTGTCACTGCTTATCTCTGTGGCCCATCAGCTGTTTGAACCACATGGTGCTTTGTATCTATGGAGTCCTGCCTGGTCCACAGAGATGACATTTAAACTAGAGAGGTACACGAGATAGGAAGGAGCAGTGGTCCTCATTCAGTAGGCACCTTCACCCAGTGAAAAGAATTGGGTTGGCAAGGAGGACAGGGAGGAACATCCAGTGCAAAGAGAGATTTGTTACATTTATATCCCACATTTTCCCACCTATTTGTAGGCTCAATGTGGCTTACATTGTACCGGAGAGGCGTTACAGATTCCGGTGTAAACAAATACAAAGTGATGTTGTGGTAAGATAAAGTTCATGTGGCACAGCCACACTAGGGAATCGTACAACGGAAGAGTTGTGTTGTGGGTGGGGGACTCATCAGAGAAAGAAAAGAGAGAGGGTTCAGTCTTCCAGCCACCCAGGTTCCTCTGTTATATTTGGGGGAACATTTCCTCTCCTACATGCCCCGTGACATGAAGACTGCACATTCACAATAGCCATTGCTTTGCCTGTTTTCTTTCCGTGCTGAGGGTGTCAGTAGCTGTACCCCTTGCTGAGAAATAGTTATGTCCTCAGGAATGACCCTCAGAAAACAGCTGTGATTCAGAGTCATTTTCACCCATTTTGTGCCTACATAAGTATCTTTTGGGAAGCAGGGTCTGAAAGGTTAAGGCAGAATTGTACACAAGTTAGTTAAAATGGCCAGAATCATTAAGATCCCCCCTTTCACACTGCTTTCTAATTAACTCCTGGGGGATTTTGGCATTTCAAGATTCTAAAAGCACTTCATACTCATCTGCTCCCTTCATTAATGGAGATGCTATGCTGATTCCTATTAGACCCCCGTGAAGGTGTCACACTGGCACATGAAAAGCATGAATATAGCACTGACAGCTGAATAGCAGATCTTCATCAGAACTCCATGCAGGAAACACAGGAATACAGCATGGACAGCTGAAAAGCAGATCGCCCTCAGAGCCTCATGCAGGCACAACAGTATGTGATCATGAATATAGACAGCTGAAGAGCAGGTATTACTCACAATCCCTTCAAGGCATCACACTGATAGATGCAAAGTCTGAATACTGGATGAACAGCTGAGAAGTGGAGAAATAGTAACACAGTTGCATAGTACATGATGGTAGATAAAGACCAGTTGGTCAATCCAGTCTGCCTCTTAGCCACCCAGTGCCATTTTGCTATACGATAGATATTCAAAATGGTGCTGGCCTCAGATCAGCTGGTACTATTTTATGAATGCACTGATGAGACACAGTGACTGGAGATCATTTTTGCCCAGTGGTCACCAACCCCCTCCCACCCCAAAAAAAAATTAAAACACATTTTTTTGCCAGCCTCTATGCCAGCCTCAAATGTCATACCCAGCTCCATGCAGGTCCCTGGAGCAGTTTTTAGTGGGTACTGCAGTGCACTTCAGGCAGGCGGACCCAGGCCCATCCCCCCCCACCTGTTACACTTGTGGTGGTAAATGTGAGCCCTCCAAAACCCACCCGAAACCCACTGTACCCACATCTAGGTGCCCCCCATTATCCTTTAAGGGCTATGGTAGTGTTGTACAGTTGTGGGGAGTGGGTTTGGGGGGGGGGGGGTTGGGGGGGCTCAGCACCCAAGGTAAGGGAGCTATGCACCTGGGATCAATTTGTGAAGTCCACTACAGTGACCCCTAGGGTGTCTGGTTGGTGTCCTGGCATGTGAGGGGGACTAGTGCACTACAAATGTTGGCTCCTCCCATGACCAAATGGCTTGGATTTGGCTGGGTTTGAGATGGTCGCCATTAGTTTCCATTATCGGCGAAAACCAATGGTGGCCATCTCTAATGCCGGCGATCTCTAAGGGTGGCCCAAATGTTGAGATTTGGCCGGCCCTGACCGTATTATCGAAACGAAAGATGGCCAGCCATCTTGTTTTGATAATACAGTCGGGTACGCCGCTTTCTGGGGCCGTCCCTAGAAATGGCCGCCCTTATAGATGGGCGCCCCCGTTTGATTATGCCCCTCTATGTGGCATGCAGGTGAGAAAGGGAGAGACCAAACCACTTGTGGGGCAGGGCAGAGTTCTTCTGTCCACCCATCTTGGGCCCAGGCCCACCCAAAATTGGGTGTCTGGCTAAGCCCCTGGCACATAGCAAAGCAACACTTATTTATTTATTTTATTTATTTGCTGCATTTGTATTCCACATTTTCCCACCTATTTGCAGGGGCCGAAGATCAAAACTCCGGCGCTATTCTGAATAGCGCCATAAAAATACGGTTGGAATGGTGCAGAACTGTTCCTGATGCTCAAAGCTAATGAGATGCAAATATAGGCGTGCTCATAGCTTTGAGCATTAGGGAGTTCAGTGGAAGAATTGTGCTTGGCGCATGTGCAGAAGAATTCAGTGGTAAGCTCAGCTCCTGTGCGCATGTGCCTGGTAAAACCCGAACGTGAAGCGCTCATTGGCGTCTGTTTTCTGAACCTAAATATAAGTGTTTTAAAATATTTTCTGGAAACTTATATTTAGATGCAAGTAACAGATGCCAATATTTGCTTTGGCTTTATTTTAAGCATGGCCGCTTTAAATTTAGACGCAGGACAAGAACGCCAATGTGTGCTTCACATTCGGGTCTGCTGTTTCTCACAACCAGTGCTCAAGGGCTTGCACGGGGTTTTTTTCTGCTTCCAAAAGCAATCAAAACCGGTAGATTTTGCAGAAAGAATCATGAGAGAAGCATGAGAATCATGAAAAATCCTCTCTTTCAACACTCAAACACCAGCTCCGACCTGGCATTATTTTTTACAGTGGTAAGGCATCTTTGTTTTTGGCGCTCTTTTCTGATCATTGCGAAGGAATACAAAATGACCTCGTTTAAATGAGTTTGACTACATTTACATGCTATCTGCGCTAAGGCCTGGCACACTCGTTGTTTGCTGCTCTAGACTCCTCTGATCATTCTGCGCTGGTAAATACAGGCGCTAGTACGGTGCTAATGGCCTCTAGCTCCCGCCTTTACTTTTGACCTCCTGCGCCTTATTTCCTGAGCCAACAGATTTTGTTTTTGATTTTTAAGGTCATTGAATTCTGAATGTTTACGAATGTTGCATGAATGGACAGTAACCAGGGTTGAAACCTTGACAACCAGTGCAATTTCTCACTACCTTCAAACATGTGCTAATTCAACCATTGTTTTAAATGTATGGTTTTCAGGTGCCCAAGACATCTGTGAGCACTTTTCCCAGTACAATTACAGAGATCCTGAAAATCCCCATCAGACAAGATTATGTGTTACTCTACATTTGCCTAGCCACCAGGCTCAAAGTCAGAGACTCCTGTGGAGGCTTCTCAAATGATCCCTTTGTGGTTTGGACTGAAACCCTCCAAGCAAGGAGAAAAGAACTCCAGTTCCGCAGGGAGCCGAACTGAGCTTCAAAGAGTTCATCCGTACATTATTAAACCCAACACTGGGTTGAAAGGGAATAACCGCAGCAGGCAGCCAGGGTTTCAGTGCAGCTGGACAGTTAGATTCCTAACACAAGCTGATGTACTGTAGAAGTCGTTTTTAGCACTGTCATGCGGTGCTGACTGGCAGCTAGGTAAGGATGTGATTTTTTGAACAAACAAGCACGCATTTAAAAGGGCCCTTTAAGGCACTAATTCTGAATTTGGCGTGTACCAAATCCTGGGGGGGGGGGGGGGGGGGGGCGTTCCCAGTGGTAATCAGCACTGGGAGTGTACAGCATGGTTACCGTGCAGGTATCGCGCGAGCCCTTACCGCTTAGTCAAAGGGGGGCATTAAGGGCTCAGGCCATAAATAGGCGTGTGCTACTTTTAATTTCAGTGCACACCCATTTCCCAGCCCATTAAAAAAAGCCCTTTTCCCCAGCCGTGGTAAAAAATGGGCCAGTGCACTCGCAGAACACACACCGACACTACCGCAGGCCAATGTTTATCGTGGCTTAGTAAAAGGACCCCTCAATGCATGGTAATCATAGCAAAACATTTTTTGGAGGCAGGACAGCTGACCTACCTTCAGATGGGTCCTGCCTATTGGAGGTTGGCCATATCTTTCATGAGTAAGATTATCTAAAAGCATCTCTCATCCTCTGGGTTGCTTTTCACATTACTGCCCTACAGTGACACCTGCTGGTCAGAAAGGAGTATTACTCTACATAATCAATTCCTATTCAGGATTAATTGCTAAGGGCCTGATAACTCAAAAGGGTTTAACAGAGCAGGAGAGGATCCTACCTGGTTCAATCCTGCAGAGCTGGCCATCTGACAATATTCAGTGGTGCTGCTGAAAATTGCCTCTGACCACTGTCCAGTTAATGCCAGGGCAGTCTGGGGATGGAGACAACACTTAACTGGTTAGCCTGCTTATAATCGAAAGAGAAAAACGCCTATATTGTGACCCAAATTGGGAGATGGGCATCTTTCTCCCGTGGGCACCCACATCGGTATAATCGAAAGCCGATTTTGGGCGTTTCCAACTGCAATCCGTCGCGGAAACGGGTAAAGTTAACGGGGGCGTGTCGGAGGTGTGGTGAAGGCGGAACTGGGGTGTGGTTATCAGCTGAGGAGAAATGGGCGTCTTTAGCTGATAATTGAAAAAAAAGGCGTTTTTACCACGATTTTGGGTCACTTTTTGTGGACCCTTTTTTTTCACGAACAAGTCCCAAAAAAGTGCCCCATCTGACCAGATGACCACTGGAAGGAATTGGATATGACCTCCCCGGACTCCCCCAGTGGTCACTAACCCCCTCCCACCAAAAAAACCCCACTTTAAAAATTATTTTTCCAGCCTCTATGCCAGCCTCAAATGCTGTACCCACCTCCATGACAGCAGAATGTTTTCTATCCTGTGACAGCCTTTCCCTGGTTCTGATGTGGCTCTTGGGTGAGTATGACACCTTTTCTGTTATGCGCACTGCAGAGTCACATCAGCAATGTATTGTGGTGGGTGTAGGGTATTGGGCTCCGTGATTCCACTAGCTTGTGGCAAATGCTCACGATGTTGGTAGTTGGTAGGCTCTACTCCCATGGTGCTTTTCCCCCTGCTTACTGGGTCAGAGTGTGCCCTGTTTTGTTTCCGGTAGTCCATGAGGTAGTGGACATTTTTGTAAGCCAGTTTTAGATCCCTTTTAGTGTTAGCCACGTTACAGAACTTAGTTCTTACCTTGAATGTGGCTGAAAGAGGGCATTGTACACCATTCTGCCAGCTCTGACCTACTGCTAATCTCAGTACCAGGGAGACTCGTTGCCAGTGGGGCACAACCTCTGATCTGCAGTTAACTGTGCTTATTCCAATAAAGGATGTTTTCGGAGATATTAGTCTTCAGGTGTCAACTGGTGTGCCAATGTTATATAGCAGCAACAAGTCCTACAGGCCTGCGTGTATGCAGGTCCCTGGAGCACTTTTAGTGGGTACCGCAGTGCACTTCAGCCAGGTGGACCCAGGCCCACCCCCCTTACCTGTAACACTTGTGATGGTAAATGGGAGGCTTCTAAAACCCACTGTACCCACATGTAGGTGCCCCCTTCACCCCTAAGAGCTATGGTAGTGTTGTACATTTGTGGGTAGTGGGTTTTGGGGGAGGGGGGTTGGGAGCTCAGCACCCATGGTAAGGGAGCTATGCCTGTGGGAGCGTTGTCTGAAGTCCACCGCACTGACCTCTAGGGTGCCCAGTTGGTGTCCTGGCATGTCAGGGGGGCGAGTGTACTATGAATCATGGCCCCTCCCACGACTAAATGGCTCAGATTAGGACGTTTTTGAGCTGGGCGTTTTTAGTTTCCATTATCGCTAAAAAAAACAAACGCCCAGCTGAAAAACGTCCATTTTTTCGAACATACGGTCTGTCCCGCCTCTTCACGTACCCGTTTTCGGACATAGACGCCCATGGAGATAGGTGTTCACGTTCGATTATGCCCCTCCACGTGTCCTAACTTACCCCCAATTTACTAAGCCATGCTAGCAACTGCCATGCGGCAATGCTGACACAGGTCATTCGGCATTTGCGCACCACCAGCCACTAGCGTGGCTTAGTAAGTAGGAGGGGGCGAGGGTTAATCTGCTGGGTTAACTGGGCACTTGTCTGAATATTGGCCAGTGCCCAGTTAACTTTTGGGTGACCTCATACATCTAAATATTCAATGCTGGAGCCTGGACATGGCCTGACATTGAATATCCATGTTAAATTTATCCAATGGCTGTCAGCAGCTTAAAAACTACTGACTACTGTGGGCCAAATATTACTCCCTAAATTTGACCACATTTAGTACAATACTTTCTGTGAAATTCAGCTGAGAATCAACTTATTGTCTTAACCAGTTAGTTTATAAGACATCATTTGTGATGATGTCTTATAAACTAACTGGTTAAGACAATAAGTTGATGAAGAAAGACTGACCTTTTTCTGTGTTATTTTTTTCTCAGGGTTCACTGCTTGTGTACTTATGTTGGTGGAACCTGCGATTAAGAATGACAATACCAGCAAGGTTTTACGGTGCGGCACTCCTATGACACTCTGCAGATCTGCAGACAAGAAAATTCCTGAAAACATTATTACATCCAAGACCAAAGAAGGGCTAAAGTGTGTCATTTTTTCTGTATGAAATATCACCAAAAATCTGTCCCTTCCTATTGAACAATAAGCAGTAATTTATATTTTGGATTTTTAGCCTACAAATAATTGTTGTTTCATGTTGAAAGTGCAGAGTCTGTCCCAGTGTGGTGATGCTTATGTACTTATATTCTCTCAGTCAAAGCCTTGTTGCTTTTAATAATTTTTTTTTTTTATAATACAGTCAACCCTTGATTTAACAGACTAATTGGAGGGGGAGGGGGAGGAGTTATCTGTTAAATTGAAATGTACTTATTTTTTACAAGGTCTGCCTTGTTCTTTTATTCATATGCTCTTACATGCATATAAATAAATTTTAATTGTTTTGTTTTGAAATTCTCCTGCTTCTGAGTTCTGAAATCTCGACTGTAATCATCTAACTAATGTCAGCACTGTTGTTATAACACACACATAACCGCCGGCAATTTACGCTTAAAACAAATCTTGTCTGCTATATCAGAAAACCATTAAATTGAGGGTTGACTGTACATAAATTCTCAAAGCTTCTCATTTGTCCTATATATGTGTCTTGACATGCAAGTGGGGTATCCATGTATCCTGATGTGTGAGGGGGGTTTCCTGGTGTCAGGATGGTCCATCGCTGGAGTCTCATCCTAGGGCCCCCAGGGAATACTTATTTATTCCTGGTCTTCCTTTCACTTTCCAAATGTGTGTGTGCATGCATGTGTGCGTGTGCGTGTGCATATTTATTTATTTATTTATTTATTTGTTTCATTTGTATCCCACATTTTCCCACCTGTTTGCAGGCTCAATGTGGCTTACATAGTACCGTAAAGGCATTCGCTAATTCTGGTATGAACAAATACAGTAATGTTGTGGTAGAATAAGGTTTGTGTGTAGAGAGGAAGAGTTATTATATGTCCATTATGAGCTTTGGTTTCGTTGTGTTGCAGGGTACAGGCATTTAAGTAGGGTCGGTAAGGTATGCCTTTTTGAACAGGTTAGTTTTTAATGATTTCCAGAAGTTTAGGTGATCATAAGTTGTTTTCATGGCTTTTGGTAATGCTTTCCATAGTTGTGTGCTTATGTAGGAAAAGCTGGATGCATAGGTTGATTTGTATTTGAGTCCTTTGCAGCTTGGGTAGTGGAGATTTAAGTATGTTTGTGTTCATCATGTTGTGTTTCTGATTGGTAGGTCTATGAGGTCTGTCATGTATCCCAGGGCTTTGCCGTAGATAATTTTATGAACCAGGGTGCAGATTTTGAAAGCAATACGTTCTTTGATTGGGAGCCAGTGCAGTTTTTCTCGAAGGGGTTTGGCGCTTTCAAATCGCGTTTTTCCAAATATAAGCCTGGCTGCCATGTTTTGAGTGGTTTGAAGTTTCTTTATGATTTGTTCTTTGCATCCCGCATAAATTCCGTTGCAGTAGTCTACATGACTTAGTACCATTGATTGTATCAAGTTGCGAAATGTTTCTCTTGGGAAGAATGGTTTCACGCATTTGAGTTTCCACATTGAGTTGAACATTTTCTTTGTTGTGGATTTCACTTGGTTCTCTAGTGTGAGGTTACGGTCGATTGTAACACCGAGCATAGGAGCCAACTTTTCAAAATGATTGGGGGTGCTGAAATTTTTTTTTTTTACAGGTGGTGCATTCCCCCCTCCCCCTTGTCCCTCGTCCCCCCTCCCTCCCTCCCCCTCGTCCCCCTCCCCACCCCCCCTCCCCCTCCCCCGTCTCCCCTCCCTCTTTCCCCCTCCCCCCCCTATGAACACTGCAGTAGTAGCTGCCAGATGTTTTGAGACCAAGACTAAGTTTAGTGGCAGTCGCGGACAGACAGAATAAGACTTTGGAATTTAAAAGCTTACTTTAAAATAAATAAAGTTATAAACAGTCAACAAGTGCTTTTTGGCCTGAAAACAAACCACCTTGACCCCACCCGACAGCAGTGCGGAGGAGGAAAAAGTAAAAGTTATCTTGCTTTTTGACTTCAGCTTTTTAACGTCTGGGCTGGCACCTTTCCCTGTACTTCTCTGGCTCGCTCTCTGCTCTTCTTGAATGTTCTGGGCCACTGGCAGCGTCAACACGCCGGTAAGCACACACCTTCGGCGCTCCGGAAGCTGTCCCTCTGTTGCAGCATCCCGCCTATGCGGGACAGGAAACTGCAACAGAGAGGGAAAGCTTCCGGGCTGCCGAAGGCAGTGTGCTTACTGCACTATCTGAGGAGTGTGGTTGCCGTGTTAGTCCACTCTTAAGGTTATCAATAGAAATCAAACAAAATAAAACATGGAAAAGAAAATAAGATGATACCTTTTTTATTGGACATAACTTAATACATTTCTTGATTAGCTTTCGAAGGTTGCCCTTCTTCCTCAGATCGGAAATAAGTTTGCTTATTTCCGATCTGAGGAAGAAGGGCAACCTTCGAAAGTTTATCAAGAAATGTATTAAGTTATGTCCAATAAAAAAGGTATCATCTTATTTTCTTTTCCATGTTTTATTTTGTTTGATTTCTATTGCACTGTCTGAGAAACTGCCGGAGGGCCTGGAACAATGAAGGACAGCTGTGCAGGGCAGGGAGCTGAACGGTGCAGCAGGGACTGGTGCGGGAGCCGGGAGGGACAGGAGGACAGGCACTCTATGCCTACATGCGACGCCACCGGCCCACCACTGCCTCAATTGGGCGGTAACTAAGCAACTTGCAAACACTGACTGAAGTAAGCACACACTACCTTCAGCGATGGCGGCTCCGGAAGCTCCTCTGTTACAGCATGATCATCCCGCCTATGCGGGACATTAAACTGTAACAGAGCCAGAGGGAAAGCTTTCGACCGCCGAAGGCAGTGTGCTTACTGCACTGACATGGAGAGTCACTGACGGCGGTCCGGAACATTGAAGAAGGTAGGAGCGGACGGACAGCACAGCGGTGCAGGGCAGGGAGTCGGGATGGTGCAGGGAGCGGGACCGGGTGGGAGGAACTTTATGCCCATGTGCCACTGCCTAATTATTGGGGGGTGCTTGAGCACCCACAGCACCCACGGAGTCGGCGCCTATGACACCGAGAATTTTCAGGCTGTCTGAGATAGGGAGGGTATAATCTGGGGTGTTTATGTTTGTGGGTTTGTTCGTATTGTATTGGGATGAGAGGATGAGACAGTGTGTTTTTTCTATGTTGAGTTTTAGTTGAATTGTGTTTGCCTATGAGTCCATGATATTCAAGCTGAGCTTGATTTTGTTGGTGATTTCTGTCAGATCACGTTTGTAAGGAAAATATAGTGTGACATCGTCTGCATAGATGAAAGTGTTAAGGCCTTGGTTGGATAAGGATTTGGCTAGTGGGGTCATCATTAGGTTGAAAAGGATCAGTAATAGTGGTGATCCTTGAGGTACTCCGCATTCTGCTTTCCACGGTGGTGATATGTTTGAGCTTGATTTCACTTGATATGTTCTAGTGGTTAGGAAACCCTTGATCCAACTAAGTATGTGTCCGTCAATCCTGAAGTAATCTAGGAGTCTTAGTATATTTTATGGTTTACCATGTTGAACACACTGGACATGTCGAATTGGAGAAGTATGCTTTTGCCTGTTGCTATTTCCTGCTTGAATTTGGCTAGGAGGGTAATTAGTACTGTTTCAGTGCTATGGAGGGGGCAAAATCCTAATTGTGATTCATGTAATATTGTGAATTTGTTTATATAATCAGTAAGTTGTTTGGTTACCATGCTTTCCATCAGTTTGACCACCAGTGGGATTGATGCTACTGGGCGGTAGTTAGTGATTTTGTTTGATTTTTGGGGGGAATCTTTTGGTATTGGGGTGAGTAGGATGTTGCCATTTGCCTTAGGGAAGAGTCTTTGTTGAAGCATGTAGTTTAAGTGGGATGTAAGGTCTGCTGTGAAGTGGTGGGGGGGGGGGGGATTTTATTAGGTAGCTGGGGCAGGTATCCAGTTTACAATGAGAGTTGGAGAACCTATTAATCGCCTGGGTGACTGTTTCCGTGGTGAGGAGAGCGAAGTTTGACCAGGTTTGGTCCGCTGGGTATTCACCAGGAGTTGGGTCCAAGCCAGTGATGAAATTTTCGATATTGGTGTTGTCCTGAGGTAGCGTGTTACGTAGGTTTGCAATTTTTTCATTGAAGTATTTAGCAAGGTTGTCTGCAGATGGGATGTCTGTGTTGGTTGTGGTGACCAAGGTGATGTCTAGTAGTTTGTTCATGAGTTGGTATAATTTCTTCGTGTCTTTGTAATCTGGTCCTATTTTAGTTTTATAGTATGACCTTTTGGTCTGTCTTATTGTGTATTTGTATTTTCTTTGTATTTGTTTCCATGCGTTGAGTGTGTGTTCGTCTTTTATTTTTCTCCAAGCTCGTTCGAGTTTCCTGAATTGTGTTTTTAATTTTTTCAGTTCTTCGTTGAGCCACGGTATCGAGTTATGCCTACGTGAGGTTCTTGTTCGTAAGGGTGCTATTTTGTCCAGTATGCTGCTGCATCTTTTATCCCATTCTGAGAGGTAGTATATAGAGTCCGTTTGTGCTGTCCATTTGTTTTTGTAAATTTGTTGCCAGAATGTTTCTGAGTCTATTTGGCCTCTTGTGCTGTAGGTTGTATGTTCTTGTATACGGTGTGAACCCTTTTTCCGCCATTTTAGGGATAGGTTTAGTTTGTAGTGGTCGGTCCATGGTGTTTCTGTCCATTTAATTTCTGTTATTATTAGGTTCTGGTCTGTGGACAGATTGTGTGAGATGAGGTCGAGTGTGTGCCCTTTGACATGGGTTGCTTGCATGTGTGGCCATTTAAGATCCCATGAGTGGAGGAATTCCTTGCATTCTCGTGCGCTGGTAGAGTTTGGGTCTTCTAGGTGGAGGTTAATGCCTCCTAATACTAGTATATTGGAGTTGGTTACACAAGTGTTTGAAATGAAGTCCATGAAGTTGGTCTGGCCTTCGTTCCAATTCCCTGGAGGTCTGTAAAACAAGACACAATTCACATGATTGCATAGGGTTTTGTTGAGGATTCTGATTGAGGCAATTTCAAGTGGTTTTGGTGGTAAAGTGGGACGGATAGATTAGTGCTAAGCCTCCGCCTCTCTTTTTTTCTGATCAAGTGTGTGATTTTGTATCCTGGAGGGCACAGGTCTAGGATTATAGGGTCCTTTTGGTCATGAGTCCAAGTTTCAGTGAGGAAGAGTAGGTCGAGGTTTTCTGACATGATCCAGTCTGTTAGTATTGCTGTTTTATTTACAGCGGATCTGGTGTTGACGTAGCCCACTTGGATTGTTTGGAATGGGTCTTCTGTATTTGATGTTAAGTGGACTTTTGTTAGTTGTTTCTTTGTTGAGGTTAGTTTGTTTGGGGCCCTTCTTTCCCTTCTGTTGTGGTTGTTCGCATGTAAGTGTTCTTCCTTTGTTTAGGTTGTTAACAGTTTGGTGAGGTGTGGTGTATTTGATCAGTCTATGATGATTGTGTAGTATGGGTATGATGTTGTTTTCTGCAAGTGGGGTGGTTAGTGTTAAGTGGATCAGTGTTAGGGAGTAGATTATTAGGAATAGTTTAAGGTTATTCATTATGGTATATATTTCCCGTGGTTTCTATTAAGACCGTGTTGCCCCAATCTGCTCTCCTCACAAGCCTGCCTTCTCCGGTTGATCAAATGCAGTGCAAAAGGCTCCTTCTCAGGCACGCCTGTCCTGCCGAAGGTGTCTTCAGTTCTCTAGCAATTATTCAGTTTTTATTTTGGTTTTTACTGTCAGGCCTTTCAAGCCTTGTCAGTTGTAAAGTCTCAATATCTTGAAATATAATACGCACTTTACTCACTGTCTGGTGATTGGACGTGTTGCCCAGGGCACAGAGACTCTGCAACCCTGGGAGCTGTGTCTATGTTGGAGGTAGACACCAGAGGGGGCAACAGCCTCAGGCTGCCACTACTGCTTTGCTCTGAGCCCTTCGGACCCTGTCTCGGGAGCCTCCGCCGCGTTGCCCCTTCTCCTCTTGTCGCTGCTGCTGTGCTCTGGTCTCGGTGCTGTCGACTGAGCCCTCGGCAGCCTCGGCGGTTCCCTCACGCCTCCATAACTCCATGCTCCTGGGGCAGCTCCACCGGACAGTGTTCCCCTTTCCTGCTGCTGTCTGAGGAACCGGCAGGCGGGCGGGCGGGCGAGGAGGCAGAGCCGGGCGCACGACCGCTTCCACACAGCCCGTGCAGTCCCCCGTGGGAGAGGCTCGATCAGCTCTCCCTGCTCTGGGTGGGAAGGTGGGTGAGGAGGCAGAGTTGGGCGCAAGGTCGCTGTCCCGTGAGCCTCGTGCGGTCCCCGTGGGGAGAGGTTTGGATGCCTCTCCCTGCTCCGAGGGTGACAGCAGTGCTATTTGCCGGACCTGCATGGGCTCCCTGAGCGCCATCTGCTGCCTTGTGCAGTCCACCATGGGGGGCAATTCAGACTGGTGCCCGATTAACTCAGCACAAGTTAGGGCAGCTGTTTTGCTTAACTTTATGCAATTGCTTAGATGGTAAGTGCAGGCTTGGAATTACTGCAGGCAGTGGAGAGAGGAAGAGAAGATTATCTGAGAGGTTCAGGAATTTGTAAGACAAAGAGGCATCATTGACCATAACCATACCTTAGAATGTAGCCAGGGGAAATGCTTGGTGATTTGGTTTTTAAAGTCCAGTATCTAATATTTAACATGCACTTCTGTTCATCAAAGACATGCAGTAGATGGATGTGTTTCACTCCTGTGAATTATTTGGAAGTTTTAATGCTGAGGAAGCTTCAGCAAGATAACAGAGCTTTAGAGGTAGTATAAGTTATAGATATGAACATTATCTCAAAAGTTGTAGTGGGGGGTTAGTTAGCAGTTTCTGATCCTGATGTCTTTTGTTCCAATTGATGAGGATCTCTGGAGGTTTTTCAGTTGTAAATCCAGCTTATTTCACAAGCAAAGAGAGTCAAAGATCAAAGACTTCCGACAATAGAAAACAATAGTTTCTGGTTCTGAGATCCTTGGAAGGTCCAATTGAAGCAGGTTGCTGTAGGCTTTTTCTTTGTTGTCCAGGAGGAGGGTTAGATGTAAATATAGATCCAGTACCAGTCATAGGGCATGAGGAGAGTTATTTGCAATATGAAATAAAAGTTCTTTTCTCCAACCAAAATAAAAGAAAGTAAAATTGAAGACTGGTGCCTCAATATAGACTGTGCAGAAGTCACTAAAAATTTGGGTTGTAAATAAGCAAAAATAAGCAAAACGTGTATTATTTGCAGAGCCTCATGTGAACCCAGCCACCCAGCTACCCAGTCTGTGGATATTTTCTTTCAAGGCCCTATCATAGAATTCCTTCCAAAAGATAACTCAAAGACAGGCACAGGGTACTTCAAGTCTATTTATTTATTTATTTATTTTATTGCACTTGTATCCCACATTTTCCCACCTATTTGCAGGCTCAATATGGCATTGCCATTCCAGGGTAAAAATACATTTGGTGTTACAAAGATCAAGGATAAAGATACAGTTGGTATTCCAAAAGATCAAGGATAACAAAGAGAGCTAATCAAGCAGTTATATAAGAAGAGTTTCGGGGAAGGTTGGAGTGGTGAAGTGTTATAATTACGCTATGGATTTTCGGGGTAGGCTTTGTTGAAGAGGTATGTTTTCAGAGATTTGCGAAAGTTAGTTATCTCGTTAGTTGTTCTCGAGCTAGTTGGTAGTGCATTCCATAGCTGCGTGCTCGTGTAGGAAAAGCTTCAGTAAACTCTCTTAACTGAACTTAAGTTCAAGACAAATACTGTGTTGTGGTAGGCTTTCTGTCCTGAGGTTACGCTGTAACATTCTTTACTAGTCTTCTATTTGGGTCTATGATCCCCTTCCAGCACTGTTCCCTCTAAGCTGTCCCTGCCAATGGGGAATGCTGTTTTACTATCACATTTCTGCTCCGTTTCGGCATCATGCATTCATTAGAACGCTTTTCCACACTGAAAACTCAGCACAGAAATAGTGTCTTATCATTTGGCACCATATATAGAATTTCCTCCCTGATGTCCGACAGGTGTGGGGCTAAATAATACTTGGACTATTTTTGCTTTCTTATTCCTACACTTGCTGCTTTTGCCCCGCTTGATTTGATCTCTGGCTTCCATCTCTCTGTAAGTTTATTGGCTCGTGCTTCAGTCTAGCAATACAGGCAATATAATTGGTGATCGACTTTCTGCCTCAGAAGAGGCATGTTCCGCTGTATAGTTCAGTGTATGTTTAACTTCCCATATAATGAATGCAATGAGCGCTCCATTTACGCTTCAAATATATCTACTCAATTGTGCCTTGAAAGAGAAATGGAATGCAAGCCCTGATGTGCTCCATTAAACAACATCCATTTCAAGAATGTGGCAGTTGCCTTCCTTGGCTGTTTTCCTATCTGTGTCCTAATTCAGTTCTGAAAGGAAAACAATGAAATGTTTCTCTCTCCCAAACTTCACTGCCAATTAATCATTCTCACTGCTTCTCTACAGATCCAACCTTAACTCTATTCCACCAGGAAACTGTGATTAGTTGATGATGAGGTCCCTGGATTTCCCTGGATTTGCTACTACTTCAGTGCTTTAGCTGTCTGCTTTTCTTACCATGATGCTATAGTATTATCAAGGTAACCTGCCTTTGTGACCCTCTTTGTGGCACACAGCAAGCTATCCAAGCCACAGCAATTACCTTATACAGGAATCCTTTAAACAAGCTGTGGGGAAAAAGGGCCCCGTGCAAGTGGCGGGGGTCATTTGATTTCTCCCACGCGTCAGGGTCCTTTTTACCCAGAGGAGAGGCTTCCGGGTTAGTGCTTAGTAGCTGCAAGGAGATTGTTGAGCGGCAGCCAGAAGGCAGCTTGGGGGAATCGCTGTGAGCCGAGCCTGCGACCGGAATCGCTGTGCAGGAAGGAATACTGCTGCTGGGCAGGAAGGAACCCGAATTACGGCTATGTCATGCAAGGTTCCGCTTTAGGAGTTACGGACTGAGAAAAGGATCTGGGAGTCATCGTGGATAGAACGTTGAAATCTTCCGCTCAATGTGCTGCGGCGGCTAAGAAGGAGAATAGAATGTTGAGTATTATTAGAAAAGGGATGGAAAACAAGCATGAGGATGTTATAATGCCGTTATATCGCTCCATGGTGCGACCGCACCTGGAGTATTGTGTTCAGTTCTGGTCGCCTCATCTCAAAAAAGATATAAAGGAATTGGAGAAGGTGCAGAGAAGGGCGACGAAAATAATAAAAGGGATGGGATGACTACCTTATGAGGAGAGGTTAAGACGGCTAGGACTCTTTAGCCTGGAGAAAAGGCGGCTGAGGGGTGATATGATAGAGGTCTACAAAATAATGAGTGGGGTAGAGCGGACAGATGTGAAGCGTTTGTTTACGCTTTCTAACAATAATAGAACTAGGGGACACAAGATGAAATTAGAATGTGGTAGGTTTAAAACAAATTGGAGAAAGTTTTTCTTTACTCAGCGTGTGGTTAGACTCTGGAACTCATTGCCGGAGAAGGTAGTGATGGCAGCTGGCCTTGCTGAGTTTAAAGGGGGTCTGGACAGATTCCTGAAGGAAAAGTCCATTGATCGTTATTAAATTCTGGGTTTTTGCCAGGTTCTTGGGGCCTGGATTGGCCGCTGTGGGAGACAGAGTGCTAGCCTTGATGGACCTTTGGTCTTTTCCCAGCGTGGCAGTGCTTATGTACTTATGTACTTATGGGCGGGCCTGACCCCAAACTGGGTGGGCCCAGGCCCACCCGGGCCCGCCCGTGGCTACGCCCCTGTTCATTACCCTTCTCTGTACCTTTTCTAATTCCACTATATCTTTTTTGAGATGCAGTAACCAGAATTGCACACAGTATTCGACGTATGGTTGCACCATGGGGCGATACAAAGGCATTATAACATTCTCAGTTTTGTTTTCCATTCTTTTCCTAATAATTCCTAACATTCTATTTGCTTTCTTAGCTGCCACTGCACACTGAGCGGAGGGTTTCAACGTATCATCAGCAAAGACACCAAGTCCTTTTCCTGGGCGTTGACTCCTAATGTGGAACCTTGCATCACATAACTATGGTTTGGGTTTCTCTTTCCCACATGCATCACTTTGCACTTGCTCACATTAAAAGTCATCTGCCATTTGAATGCCCAGTCTCCCAGTCTTGTATGGTCATCATGCAATTTTTCACAATCCTCTTGTGATTTAACAGCTTTGAATAACTTTTTTTCATCAGCAAATTTAATTACCTCACTAATTATTCCCATCTCTAGATCATTTATAAATATGTTTAAAAGCAGTGGTCCCTGAACAGACCCCCGTGGAACCCCACTATCTACCAGTGGTGTAGGAGGGGGGGCGGGAGGGGCGGTCCGCCCCGGGTGCACACCGCTGGGGGGTGTCGGCTCCGCTGGTTCCCCGCTCCTTCTGCCCCGGAACAGGTTACTTCCTGTTCTGGGGCAGAGAGAGCGGGGAACCAGCAGAGCCGACGCAGCTCCCAGCAACGTACACTCGGGGCGGACCGGCCCTCCCACCCGCTCCCTTTCCTACGCGCGCGACTGGTAAGAATGCACTCGTGGGGGGGGGGGGGTATGCGCGCCGAGGTGGGGGGGGTGTGCTGTGCTGCACCCGGGGGGGGGGGGGGTGCGCAGCGGCGAACCGCCCTGGGTGGCAGCCGCCCTCGCTACGGCATTGCTATCTACCCTTCTCCATTGGGAATACTGACCACTTAACCCTAGTCTCTGGTTTTCTATCTTTTAACCAGTTTTTAATCCACAATAGGACATTGCCTCCTATCCTATGACTTTCTAATTTTCTCAGGAGTCTTTCATGAGGTACTTTGCCAAATGCCTTTTGAAAATCACAATATCGACTGGTTCACCTTTATCCACATGCTTATTTACCCCTTCAAAGAAATGTAGTAGATTGGTGAGGCAAGATTTTCCTTCACTAAATCCATGTTGGTTCTGTCTCATTAATCCATGCTTGTGTATATGTTCTCTATTTCTTTATAATAGACTCTACCATTTTGCCCAGCACTGACGTCAGGCTCACCAGTCTATAATTTCCCAGGTCACCACTGGAACCCTTTTTAAAAATCAGTGTTACATTGGCCACCCTCCAATCTTCAAGTATCATGCTTGATTTTAAAGATGGCGGGCTAACACCACCCAGTGCTGAACCTGTGAGACCAGCATCACGCAGTGCTCCCCTGAGAACTGATCACGCTTGTGGTGTGGGCATCAGAGGCTCAAAGTGTGGTGGCTGACTGCTCTGTTTATTCAGTGTTCAGCTAACTCCTCTCTTGAGTTCTTCAGCTGCTGGGGCTTGGGAGAGGCTGTGGCTACATCCCTGCACTGGAGGGAGAGGTCAGGGAAAGGCGAGAAGCCTGTACCCAGAGGGTTTAAGAGAAAGGCACACGTGTCCGGGTCAGGAGACAGCCCTGGGCTGGAGCTCTGGGTGTAACTGATGGACTTGGGACCTTTATAAACCCCTGAACTCATCAGAAAGGAGAAAAACACGCTCTTACGACTGGCTGACTTATGTCATTATCTCAGTCATTTGATTGATATCTTTGGAAATTGTCTAAAATTCCAAATTGAAGAGCATATAAAAAAATACAATTTGCCAGTGGGGCCACTCTGAAGTGCGTATGTCACATTTAGGTCCAACACCAATTTCTACTTTTCGCCCAGAATAATCTTTGTTTCTCCCTGCAATACGGAAAGGTTTTCTTTTGAGTAAACAATACATACTGCACTGCCTCTAACCATTTGTGATTCAGTAATGGTTGGATAGAAATGACAAATTGTTCCATTGCCACATGGAGCGAAAAGCGTGATGTAGGTCCATGAGACCAGAGCCATTCTGGAACTCACCCAGAGGCCTTTTAATTCATGTTTATACACTCACTCCAGACCCTTTAGATCAAAACCTGTAGGTCCTGCTCCTAGACTCATTCTGAAACCCTTAGGTCCTGCTCACCGCTGCACCATTTTACCGATGATGCTGTGGGATTCTGAGGCTGGTTGACTACAGTTAGATTACGCCTCAGGAATTTCAAAGTACTTCCTCTTGGCTGTTTTCTGCTGGAATCCCAAGTCTGGGATATGCGTTGGTGTTAGGATGTCTGGAAAAGAAAAAGCCGGCAGCATGGAAACAATACTAAAAACCATGACAACCGAAGCAAAACATGTCTTAAAGGACTGCTCTGATTCTCCAAAGAAAGAACTAGAGGCGTGGTGACTTTGCCTGGTGCAGAATGAGTCTTAGAGCATCCTGAAATCATTATCTTGTAAGTGAATAAAAACATAAAGTATCTGTAAAGGGGTGTCCCGACCCCAGGGTGGTCCATGCTCTTAACACACACACATACACACACACACTCTCTCTCTCTCTCTCTCTCTCTCTCTTTCTAATAGAGCAGTTTACGTATAATATACAGGCACTCCATGGGCGAAGGGATTTCCCTTCAGGCCCTGACACGGAAGTACCTCCAAAAGATAACTCAGAGACTGAAGTGGGGTGTCCCAACTCTACTAAACTCAAGTGCAAAATGGTTACTGTACAGTTCTGAGGTAGTCTTTCAGTGCTGAGACCATACAGCATTGGGTTCCACTGTAAGCTTCACAGTGTCTCTGTGACACCAGGAGCTGAGGTATACTGACTCTATCTGGAACATCGTCTTTAGGCCTCTCTGGGTCTGAGGTTAACATACTCCCTTCTTGATCCACCACTTTTTCAGTAGTAGCTCAGGTATTTCCCTGTCCATGAAGGGCTCATAATCTAAGCTTGAGGCAATGGAGAGTTAAGTGATTTGCCCAGGATTATAAGGAGAAGCAGTGGGATTTGAACCTAGTAGGCTATTCCTCCACTCCACACAATTAGGAACAATCTTACGCCCTGTGCCTCCTTTGTATTCCATCTCCTGAGTGGAGATTCATGGGGTTGTTCCTGTTGGATTTAGGGCCAGTATGCCAGTCCACTCTTCAAACAACAGGCAGAGGGGTTGGTAAAACCTCTGGCTTATCACATTCACTTCACACTGGACACAAACTGTAAACGTCAAGGGAGTTTTCACACAGAACAAACCAAGATGCTCACTAGGGTATCTGACCTACAAATGGGCAGGCAGTACCATCACAGCCATCCCTGGAAGGGAGACACTGTAACCAGATGAGATGCCCCTTCTCTAACTTGCTATGGTCCTGGGAGAGGAACATACAGGTCTAGTGAGGGTGCTGCAAGGATCCTTACACATCTAATTCCTGGTACAGCAGGAAGATTACAAACAGTAAATTAAGGGTGAGCATAGGTGCCGACTCCATGGGTGCTGTGGGTGCTTGAGCACCCCCAATATTCCCTAAGCCGCAGTTACCCAACCAGAACGAGCCGTCGGAAGTTCCGGTTCCAACCCCAGCCCGACCTGCCCGCCCTCTTCTCCCTCAACTGTCCTCCTGTTATGAGAAACTCTGTCCTCGCTTCCCTGCCTCCCAGAATTTAAAACTCATTTTACCTCAGGTCGCGGCGACAGTGAAAGGCAAGCAGACTTGGTTTCAGCCTTCCCTCCTCTCTCAGCTCTGGTCCTGTCCTCATTTCCTGTTTCAGCGAGGGTGGGACCAGAGCTGAGAGAGAAGGGAAGGCTGAAACCAAGCCTGCTTGCCTTTCACTGCCGCTGCTACCTGAGGTAAAATAAGTTTTAAATTCTGGGTGGCAGGAAAGCGAGGATGGAGGACTGTTGTGGGAGAAGAGGTCGGACTGGGGTTGGAACTGGAACTTGGGGGTGGGGGCTGAAAAGGGGCAGGTAGTGTTTGGGGTGAGTTACTGGACATGGAGGGGAGGGGATGGGAGGGGAAATTGCTGGACATGGAGGGGAGAGAGGAGAAATCTCTGGACATGGAAGAGAGGGCAGGGGAGAGATGAGACTTGTTGGACATGGATGGAGGAAGGGGAGGGCAGGGGAGAGAGGAGAAATCGCTGGATATGGATGAGAGGGGAGAAATCGCTGGACATGGAGGGGCGTGCAGGGGAGAGAGGAGAATTGCTGGATATGGATGGAGGAGAGGGCAGGGGAGAGAGGAGACTTGCTGGACATGGATGGATGGAGGGGAGGACAGGGGAGAGAGGAGAATTCGCTGGAAATGAATGAGAGGGGAGGGTAGGGGATAGAGGAGAATTGCTGGATATGGATGGAGGAGAGGGCAGGGGAGAGAGGAGACTTGCTGTACATGGATGGATGGAGGGGAGGGCAGGGGAGAGAGGAGAATTCGCTGGAAATGAATGAGAGGGGAGGGTAGAGGAGAGAGGAAAATTGCTGGATATGGATGGAGGAGAGGGCAGGGGAGAGAGGAAACTTGCTGGGCATGGATCGATGGAGGGGAGGGCAGGGGAGAGAGGAGAAATCACTGGACATGGATGGGAGGGGAGAGAGAAGAAATTGCTGGATATGGAGGGAAGGGCAGGGGAGAGAGGATAGTTGCTGTACATGGATGGAGGGGAGGGCAGGAGAAATGCTGGACATGTATGGAGGAGAAGGAAGACAGGAAGGAGATGAACATGGATGGAGGGGCGGAGAGAGAGGAGAAATGCTGGACATGGATAGAGGGGGTAGAGGAAAAATGCTGGATATGGATGGAGGAGAGGGAAGAGAGAGGAAGGAGATGCAAATGGATGAAGGGGAGGGAAGAAAGAGGAAGGAGATACATACTGACAGATGAGGGAAAGGGAAAAGAGGAGAAAAACTACACATGGATGGAGAAAATAGACGCTGGATGGAAAGGGGGGAGAGGGCAGATGCTGGATGGAAAGGGGGAAGAGAGGGGGCAGATGCTGGATGGAAAGGGGAGAGAGAGGGGGTAGATGCTGGATGGAAAGGGGGAGAGTTAAGATCGAGGAAAGAAGAAACAAGAGACTGAGACCAACACAATTAGAAATAGTAAATGGCCAGACAACAAAGGTAGGAAAAAATGAGTTATTTTTAGTTTAGTATAAAGTAGTGTGGTAGCTGTGTTGATAAATACAGAAAATGGAAATAAAGTAATACCTTTATTGGACTAATTTTAATACATTGTTGACTAATGTTTGGAGACCAAACCCTCCTTTCCCATGTCAGAACAGAATACCGTAACAGCAGTATACTGTCCTGACCTGGGGAAAGAGGTTTTGGCCTCTGAAAGCTAATTGAAAAATGTATTTAGTCCAATAAAATCATATTTTCCATATTTTGTTTTATTTGTATTTGTTAACCTATAGTATAGTGATTGAAATATGTCAGTTTTTGAAATTTGCATCTCCTTATATTTGCATAGTACAGAGGGACTGAAGGACGGGACTGTTCAGGAAAGAAGTCCTGGTGCAGGTTGTAGGCAGCCTTTGAGTGGCGCTGCCATTGCCCAGGTGAAGACTGCAGCAGACAGGATGTTAAGGTACCGGTGGGGGAGGGGGGGAATGCACCACCTGTAAAAAAAAAAAATTCAGTACCCCCAATCATTTTGAAAAGTTGCCTCCTATAAGGGTGGGTGAGAGAAGTGGGGGGGGGGGGGGGGCAATCTGAAACTAAGGCTCTAAGCTGGTTTGGTGGCTTCAGTCCACTCATTGATTTGGATATGTCCTAGAAATCTCTTTGCTCTTTTATATAAAATTGAACATGACTGATCTGGTGTAGCATTAAGTAATTAGGTAGTTGTAGAGATAGGTTGAGTACTTAAGCTCAGTGGTTGTAGTCCAAAATTCCTTGTATAATGTAATTATTTTCCTGGAAGAAATGAATATTAAAAGGAGATTTGCTGGTGGGGAGCTCAAGATAGCCCAGTCACCCCTGGATGATTGCAAGCTGACAGCTAAGAAAGATCTGACTGCACGAGCTCACGAGATTGCGTTGATATTCATTAGCTGAACTGAAAATGAATACAGTTTTAATTAGAACAAATTCCACTCTTTTACTTGCAATAATTATATTTCATCTCACAGGATTTTCTCTGACATACACTAGATACTCTATGATACAGTGATGGTGGATGTTGCAGGGATACATATTCAAGGTTTTTCAACCAAGTCCTTGAGGAACCCCGAGCAAGTCAGGTTTTCAGGTTACCCGCAATGAATATGCATGAGATACATTTTTATGCAAAGGAAGCAGTGCTTCAAATGTATCTCATGCATATTCATTGTGGATATCTTGAAAATCATACAGGTTTGGGGTTCCCCGAGGACTGGGTTGAGAAAGCCTGCATTAAATATTCTGTGATCAGTGTTAGGGGAGATTGCAGTGATACGAATTAAATACCTGGGGCTGGGGCCCAAAGCAAAAATGAGGAATGATCTTGGCCAGTGCTGGACATTTGCTTCAGTGACATCACTCAGCTTTGCCAAGGGAATCCTGGGTAACTGCACTGCTCACCTCCCTCTAAAGCCAGGTTTCTCAACCCAGTCCTTGGGATACACATAGAGGGGCATAATCGAAAGGGACGCCCAAGTTTTGCTGAGGACATCCTTGCAAAATGTCCCGGTGGAGGGGTGGGGAAACAAAATGGATGTCCATCTTTCGTTTCGATAATATGGTCGGGGCAGCCAAATCTTGACATTTAGGTCATCCTTAGAGATGGTTGTCCCTAGACTTGGTCATTTCTGATTTTTGGCAATAATGGAAACCAAAGACGCCCATCTCAGAAACGACCAAATGCAAGCCCTTTGGTCGTGGGAGTAGCCAGCATTCGTAGTGCACTGGTCCCCCTGACATGCCAGGACACCAACCGGGCACCTTAGAGAGCACTACAGTGGACTTCAGAAATTGCTATCAGGTACATAGCTCCCTTACCTTATGTGCTGAGCCCCCCCAAACCCACTACCCACAACTGCACACCACTACCATAGCCCTTATGGGTGAAGGGGGGCACCTAGATGTGGGTATAGTGGGTTTGTGGTGGGTTTTGGAGGGCTCACATTTACCACCACAAGTGTAACAGATAGGGAGGGGATAGGCCTGGGTCCGCCTGCCTGAAGTGCACTGCACCCACTAAAACTGCTCCAGGGACCTGCATACTGCTGTGATGGACCTGAGTATGACATTTGAGGCTGGCATAGAGGTTGAGAACCCCTTCTTTATAGCCATCTTTATAAATATCACATGATTAGTAAACAGAAAGGAGACAGCATAACCTATCCACACCTGTGCCAATGATTAAAGTGCCATACTCAACAGATTCAACAATGAGTGTTAGGGCTCTGGAATGAATGGCAAAGTGAAAATTTTGGAAATCCTAACAAAAATTCAGACAGCCATGTGACCAGACTGATCTGGTAGGCTACAAGTTAACTCAGGCCCAGATGCATTAAACTGCACACTAAAAGCCCTTCCCTTAATTTAAATTTGAGACTCTTGAATTTTCCTTTTCTCAAATATACCCCATTAAGAGATTTGTTTAATAAGTTCCTTAAGGAAGTTTTTAAATATCCTGAAGATAATCTTCCCCCAATACAAAAGCTTTATTTGTTGCCCAATCGTGGTTTAAAAGCAAAAGACCAAGCGCCTATAATTCAAGCTTCTGAAAATCTGGATGTTTCTGCTTTACTGGAACAGTCACAGGAGGACATTGAATTTAGATCTACGCTATTGGTATCTTTTGTTTTCCTTATGGATAAAGAGGCGTTATTGAGACAGTATTTAAGATAGATCTCATCAGTAATTTTTATGGGGGAGAAAATCCAGATATTTCCTGATGTATCCAGAACCACGCAAGAAAGGAGAAAGAAATTCTTACTCTTGAGACAAGAGACAATACAGATGGGGGCGAAATTCCAATAGAGATTCCCATGTAAATGTGTGATATTTTTTGAAAATAAGACATACCATTTCTTTGAACCTATACAACTAAGATCCTTTTTAAATGCAAGGGTTCCAAAACCTCCATAGATATCTAATTTAGGACTTTGAATTATGAAGATGTAACAATAAAATAGCTCAACGCTTTCCTTTCTAATATAGGTTTCTTAAATGTATCTTAATCCTCTATATAAGATTTACGTCAATCAGCCTCTCTATTTGAGGACTATATATAAAGGAACTGATTTTGTCATATGGATTAGCATAATGACCATATATATTGCTTTGGAATTCTTTTTTTTATTTCTTGACAAAGTTTATCTTTGGAATATAATTGAAAAATTGAATAAATAAAGAATTTTAAAAAAGCCCTTCCATTACTAATCCTAGTTGCTGCTTAGCGATTTTGAAAAAACGGGGCATGCATGAAGGAAATTGCATGCAAATGAGCTGCTCGCTGTTAGCTCATTTGCATGCAATTACCTTCCTAGGGGGGGAAGCCAGCTGGTCCCTGCAGATCTTCCGTCAGATTTTCCATGGTAAAGGTAGGGACTGCTTCTGTGCATGGGGTCAGAAAATGGCTCCGCATTGCCTTGCATGCACATTAGAATATTAATTAGCTCATTATAATAGCTATTAGCTTATTATAATAGCTTTGCATTCCGTTTTCATTAGCTTCTACCGTGACAGGAAAATAGCTCAGAGAACCCTTTTGTGCATGTCTCGTTTTACTACTTGCTCGCTAAACCGGCTACAACTGGTGTAAAAGCCATGTTGCTGGCTTGTTAGGTTTAGTGCATCTGGGCCTCAGTGAGATCTGGCTGGTAGGCTGTCAGAACCATAACAGCGGGAGTTCTAATGTAAAGTCAGGCACACACATGGTCAGGTCTGTCTGGCAAATTACGCAGAGGACTTAGGCGGCTGGATGTTCAATGACCTCACTAATATTGCTAGCTATTTGGATTATCACAGAGTTTTCTGGATAGACAGGGTAAGCAGAATAACTTGCAGATGGTCACACTCTGCAACCAGCACCAGGAATCTATCCTCAGTATTGCTGAGAAAATAACTGGGGACCACACAGAATGAGCTGGTGATTTCTCTGCCATCATTTAGTTTGTTAATATGCACAGTGGCATGGGGGCTATTGTTTGCATATGTTAGATATTACATGGTACAGTTCTATGGACGTGCTATAATATATTTTGGCACAGTGCTGAGTTTGGAACGCAACACAACTCTTTAGTATTTGCAGACTCCAAATCCCTACTGTATCTGAGCTACAACTGAACAAAGGTGTGAGCTAAATCCAGCACCCCTTCCCAGAGTAGAGGAGTAGCCTAGTGGTTAGTGCAGTGGACCTTGATCCTGGGGAACAAGCAAGGCGCAGTGCCCCCACGGGAGCACAGAGCCACCTATAATATGGCGCCGTGCCCCAATGGGCATGCGCACCGGGCCAGCGGGGTGCAAGTGAGGCGTGATGGGCACATTCCCGCCGTCCAAAGGGCACCCCGCTGAAAAGGGGGAAGAGCTACAAAGGGGTTTAAAAGCCCCTGGGTGGAGCCCGGACGGCCTCTTCAGGTGTCTGGGCACCAGCACACAGTCCTCGCCGTTCCCGAACGTGCGGGAGGAGGCATCATCCCTCGTGGAGTCCCGATCGTTCGGATCTGTACCGCGCACGGCTCACTGAGGGGCCACGTGGAGTCCTCGGCGTCTCATTTTATCCTCGGCCGGCTTCCTGTTGCGATCGGATCAAAGGCGCATCATAGCTGTGCTCGGGCCCTTCCGATTCTTCACAGTGAGTATGGGAGTGCAGCGAGGAGGGATTCCTTGCTGTGGAGCCACCATGTCCGGCTATCAGCACGCATCGGTATTCGTTCATTCGTGCCAAATTACGCAGAGGACTTAGGCGGCTGGATGTTCAATGACCTCACTAATATTGCTAGCTATTTGGATTATCACAGAGTTTTCTGGCTAGACAGGGTAAGCAGAATAACTTGCAGATGGTCACACTCTGCAACCAGCACCAGGAATCTAGGGGGGGGGGGGGGCGGGGCAAGCTTGGCTACCCCGGGCTAGTGGCGGGGTACCCAAGCCTGATGGTATAAGCTAGGCAGCTAGGATAGCTGCGCTTACGGTTGAGCTCCCTTGCTGTGCGGCGGGGAGCAATGTGTAAGATTGGTCAGTCTTGCTAATGCGGCAGACTCGGTTGGTTAATGAGCCAAAGGCTGAATGTTGGTTAATGAGCCAAAGGCTGAATGTGGGATAAAGAGCCAAAGGCTGAATGTTGGATAGCGAGCCGAAGGCTGAATCCGGCTTGGGTATACCTAAGGTTTTAAGATGTGTTGTATCTAAATAAAGCTGCGGCCAAGTTGTGCCTTATTTAAGAAAATACCATGTGTCGGGTGATTATTATTGTGTCAATATTGTAAATATCAGATAACCTATATGCCCGAGGGGTCTCGGCTGCCTATATTATGAGTTTAATTCCCACTGCATCTCCTTGTGACTCTGGGCAAGTCACTTAACTCTCCATTGCTCCAGGTACAAAATAAGTACCTGAATATATGTAAACCACTTTGAAATGTAGTCGCAAAAACCTCAGAAAGGCAGTATATCAAGTCCCATTTCCCCTTCCCTTTCTATTGCCTACTGTAAAGTGTAGCTTTGGCTCCATGCCTACCACCTACTGTCAAATCTCTAGTAAAAAAAAATGTCTGAACCCTCCTGGACATAAAAAGACCAAGAAATCACTCACTGACTTTAATCCTCTCTTTCCTATGACATCAAAATCAGTGACAGCTGTTTGATGTTATGATAATAAACACAGAGATAACCAGAAGTAGATAAAAGTATTCTCTTCAGTAGGGGGAGCAAGATTACCAAAATTACTATGAGACTGATGGGAGGTTAAAAACAGTGTTATTGCACTGTTTATGAAAACAATGTACTGAGGAGGAATACAGATAAATATCTGTTGTGGGTTTTGGGGAGAAGACATTGTGTAACTAGTGGTCCCCTGTCTGAATAACTCTTTGATATATTGAAGATATTGGATCAGGGCCCCTACCCTGTTCTTAGTGCTGACCACAGGAGCCCCATGTGATGCTGAAACTCCTCATATTTAGACTTGGTGTTTCTTTCAGATGATTTTCATATGAGTCGGAAACCCCCCTCCAGGTCTTCCTCAGTGGGAGGCTGATAAGGGAAGCAACAGAGCAGCAGTAGGCTTAAAAACAATTTTTACATAAACAATTATTGCATTAAATTAGTCTGTTTGGGTCTGTCATGTGACACCAAATAGCCAATTTGTCTTTTTTAAAGGACGTCCCACAGAGGTGGCACTAACTGGATGTCTTAGACATATTCTGTTCCATACAGCTCTCCAGGCTGTCTGCTAATCTTGCTAAATAGTTTTCAGCTCTCCTAGACCTGAACTCTTTGCAGGCCGTGGCACCTTATTTTGAAGCAAGGTTAGATCTCTCCACAGATCTTGTGGGTCCTTATCTTTCGAAGACCACTAATGGACCTGCTGTGGTATGGAAAGCTCATGTGCCACAGTATCGTCTTCTGCCTAAAAAAATATTTATCAGTAAACAATAAAAAAGTTGTGTATCTTCTCAGCCTGCACCGTAAACTCCTGGGCAATGAATAGCCCAATTGCTTTTATTACCAGTGCTAGTATAATGCAGTTTATAATATGAAATATTCATAAGGGTTTTTTTTGCCTACTATGCACTTCTAGAAAAAGAATCTTTCAGTAAGGTCTTATAACTGTTTTCCATTTTTCAAATTTTAACTCTATTATAGTGCAGGAGGGAAATATCTTTCTGTACCCGGAAGTTTCTTCCTGCTCCTTTGTGCTTTTAACTCATTCAGACCTGGTCTCTACTGGGATGCAAAGCCCTGAGCTTTCATATGAAACTATTTGGGCTTTCCTTTACAATCCACAACTAGTGTGACAGTCGTTTGCCAGGAACCCAGTTCACCAGCTTCCTATGTCTGGCCAATAGATGTCGCCAATAAGCGATGGCTGAGGCGGCGTCTCCTCCCCAGAGGATTAAAGGAACAGCATCTCAGTTCCAGGTGTTGTTTTCTAAGAAAAGGCATCTGAGTGCTCTGGTGTCAACTTTCTTTCAAAAATGATTTAGTTCCCTGGTGACATCTAACAACAGACTATCCTAGTATGCTCTAATATACAGCTGAAATGGAACTTGGGGTTTCCACGAAAGGTTATTGCTGTCTAGAGCAGGGGTTCTCAACCCAGTCTTCAGGACACACCCAACCAGTCAGGACTTCAGGATATCCACAATGAATATGCATGAGATAGATTTGCATGCACCACATCCTTTGTATTTAAATCTATGTCATGCATATTCATTGTGGATATCCTGAAAACCTGACTGGATAGCTGTGTCCCAAGGACTGGGTTGAGAACCAATTCTCATCCCACTCCTTGGAACACACTCAACCAATCAGGTTTTCAGGATATCCAAAATAAATATGCATGAGATAGTGCATGCTAATTTATCTCATGAATATTCATTATGAATAGGGTCTCAGGAAACGTCAGGGCAATCAATCTGCAAACTCCAAAGTGTTGGCAAAAAATGAGCAGACTGGATGAAAAAGTTAAATTAAATGTTCCTTCAGATTTTAGAGTTCAACCAGGCCTGTAGACTTTCAGTGCAGTAGACATTTAATATTTAATAATGGATATCGTGTGTAATATTACTCTGTCAGCTATTGAGATACTCATTAGCAGTCCATCTTTAGAGATGGATGATCATCTCCAATATACCCTGGCACCAAAGTGTGGTTTATTCTGCTCATGGCATGTGCAAACTTGGAAACATCACACAAAAAAACATCTTTATAACCAGACAACCTCAATCACTTTTCCCCCTGTTTATTAAGCCATGCAGCAATGCCAAATGGGCTGTGTCGGCATTAGCACATGGCAGCCACCAATGCGGCTTAGTAAACGGGGAGGGGGGTATCTGGTAAGAAAAGAAAGGAAGTTAAACAGAGGAAGTAACTTAAAATTGTGAAGAAAAAAATCAAAAAGATCTTAGCAGGATCTCACAGCACATCCTTGCCTAGAATTCTAAGGGGTTTGTTTGTCCTGCTGTAGATTTCAGAAAGTTATCACTTTATCTTCTAAGACTGGACAGCCATACTTAGTTTTTCTTAGTGAATGTGCTTATTGAGGCTTTCAAACATTTTAAGAACTAGGTGTCTATATATTTTAAAGATGAAAATGAATGTGTGTGCCTCTCTACATATTTACATGGTGTCCGGGAAAAACGAGACCCCCCAACATTTTTCCAAATAACCCAAAAACGTCCTACTGCAGCAGAAACATCGGCCTGAAATTTCTGAGTGCTTTATTTTTCATCAGGCTAGAGCTCCAGCGCATCAAGCTCGCAAAACAGTTGAGCTCTTAATTAATGAAACTCCAGAATTCATTGAGCCAACAGCTCAGTGTCATCGAAGACTTTGTGAATGTGTCAAGGTTGAAGGAGGACACTTTGAACACAAGTTGTGAATTAACTAAGAAAAAAAACCCCCAAAACTTCATTACACTAAAGTATTTTTAAAGGTCATACTAAATGTTTAAACAATTTGCAAAGTATTTTGAAACTATGGAAGGGGTCCCATTTTTTCCAGACACCATGTATATCTCCAGGGATATTAAGTATATAAGTATGTAAGTGTTGCCATACTGGGACAAGCCAGCATCCTGTTTCCAACAGTGGTCAATCCAGGTTACAAATACCTGGCAAGATCCCAAAACAGTACAATACATTTTTATGTTGCTTACCCTAGAAATAAGCAGTGGATTTTCTCAAATCCATCTTAATAATGGCTTATGAACTTTTCTTATAGGAAAGTAGCCAAACCTTTTTTTTAAACCCCGCTAAGCTAACTGCTTTAACCACATTCTCTGGCAATGAATTCCAGAGTTTAATTACAAGTTGAGGGTCTGCCCATCCATACCCATTCACCATATTCCATACAGACTTCATAAGTCCTTTTCCAGCCCACCAGGACCTGTCTGAAGCTCCTTACACCAAGACGGGCCTTCATCTCTTAGCGGCCCCCTGGTATCAGACAAGGTCCAACAACCCAGAGATCTCAGGAATGATCATTGCACCTTACCTTACATTCTGCTCCTGTACCACATATGCTATAGCCAGCATGAGGATGGCTTTAAGTGCAGTTTACCTTGTGTCTTATTGAGGGAGCAGCATCACTCTTCTCCAGGCTTTTCTACTCCCTATTGACCTTCCACATTTTAAGGCACACACACACAAATGCTTAAAACTGGCATTGCTACCTACCACTGCTGGGTCCTTGGAACCAATATTGTTACCTACTGTTGCTGGCTCTTTGGAACCAAAATTGCTGCCTACCATTGCTGCCTCCTAAGCATGAGTACATACAGAGAAAGCCAGGCTAGCAGAAGGGATCTTCCTCCAGTGCTGCTCTTCACTCTGCTGCATTGCCTGCCAAGCGGCTGCTGTTCCCCTCAGGCCGGGCATGCTTGGTTTTGAAACTGAGCATGTGCAACTTGAGAGAAAAAGAAGCCGCAGGGACAGACAATGTAGTAGAGGAAAGAGCAGCTTTGGAGGAAGACCTCTTCTGCTGGTGGGACATCGGGATCCCCGCCAGCCAAGGTATAATCAGTTCCAGTGGGCAGGGCAGCAGCGATCCTGGGAGGGTGGCAGCCCTGCCCTAGTTCCAGCAGCAGCAGCCCTGCTCCAGGCCCAGCTCAGTCTCTCGGCGGCCCTGCATGAGGTCAGAGAGATGGTTAACATATAGATAGGTAAGAGAGTAAGAGGAATTAGAAAATAAGGTGACTAATTTAAAGAGAGGTGCACATGAGGTCAGAGAGATGGTTAAATATCATCTTAGCTAGGGTTGGAGTGGTTAAACATGAGCATTAGGCACATAATGTCATCCATACCTTCCTATACAGATCAACAGATCTAGTATCATGGGTGGAAAGCATAGGAGTAACACCCAGTTGCTCCTATTCCCCTGGTTCTCTATCAAGCCTTCTCCACATTATCTTGGTGTATTGTCTTCAACCATTACTTAGCAGTAGGAAACCAAGGTTCCCAGCCCTTCATACCCAGCCTTAATTATAGCCTATCCGGGCCAATCATACTATGAGTCATACCCTGCACCCCTTGCAACAGCCTGTCACCTTCCCCCCACCAGGCTCATACAAGAGGTTGAATGTCACGTCCCAACTTTCTGGACCCTCACAAAATGACTTCCAATGTCCTATACACCCAGCTCAGTAGAGAATAGCCTACCCAACAAAAGGAGACATGGAGAGCTCAACTTCTCCACCTTCATCCAGAGCAACCAACCCCTTACGCTATACTGCATCATGACTTTACACCACTGTATTTCCTGCATTATGACTTTACACTACTGTATTAGGTGCCTGGGAAACCTAGTCGCTCAAAAGAAAACTGGAACACTACTGCTCTTAAACCCAGGCAGTACAGGTCAAACATGGATGTGCATCATATTGATCTCGGTAAATAATATTATTTAGGTCTTCAATGAGAAACGTGTGACTGTTATGATACAGGTACTTCCAGTAACTATTAAAGATTTTTAGAGGAAAGGGCCTCAAGAAACCCCATGACACAACGTAAAGGTCACTCGGGGTTGGACTTCCTCATCAATGGCCAGAAAAACCTCTAAACTCTGTTGATCATATTGATCTCCCCATGTGATATGCGAAAAAAAAGAAAAAAATAAACAAACAAAAAATCTTTCACATGGCTTTTAACACACACCTCTAGTGAGCCAGGATGAGCCTCAAGACTCATCCTCAGTGATTCTACCCATGGCAGGTTTCACCCCGCATTCTTGTTCACATTTAAACAGGTTTGCTGAGGATAGACAAACTATTGCAAGTCTACAGACCTCCACTACTCAACTCTCATGCACACAAAAACAAAAAGAGGGATCTTGGAAGCAACAACCCATTTCGACAAAACCACATGGGCCATCTCAATCTTCTGGATTGTTCAAGTTTAACGCATGGTCTAGATAAGCCACATAAAATTTCTCTGTAGACCCTGGGGCCTATAGTGGTTCACAGAAGGCTCCCTTGTTATCCCTGGCTTACATTTGTTGTGTTCTCTCTATGCAGCTTCATCCTACCACAGCACACTCCATGGGCCGGAAAGGGTGGACACCGCTAATTTACATGACAGCCCTCAGCTTGGGAGTCACCCATGTGTGGCTGACTCATCCTGCTTGTCCATGGAGAAAGTGTGGTTACTTACCTGTAACAGAGGTTCTCCGTGGACAGCAGGATGTCAGCCACACAAACCCACCTACCTCCCCTTTTGGATGAATATGCTTATAGCTAGAGAAAGAACTGGAGAGGAAACGGGGTGGGACAGTGGTTGGAGGGGGACCTGCACATGCTCAGAAGGGCTTGAAAAGGCTCTTCTGAGCTTTAGGAGAGCTAACCATTCATGGAGCTGTCGGATGTCGTCACCCATGGTGTGACTGACTTATCCTGCTGTCCACAGAGAACCACTGTTAGAGGTAAGTAACCACACTATCTAGAAAAGGGAGTGTTTAACACAATCGTTTCCATGTTTGCAAGCTGATATAAATTTTTGGATCTTTAATTAGGCTTTATTATTTCATCACTGTTTAAGAATGTGTGGTATTACAAACACATGTATTACACACTTAACACAACATTAATTTAACTTCTCACACATGGGAAATTCATTGCCCTTTGAGTGTTCAAGTGGGGTTGCCCAAATGGATTCCTAAAACTAATAAAAGCTGATCACAAATGTGTCGAGTTAGTCCAATAAAAAGGAGTGGTTCTACAAATTGTTGATCTTTGAATTTCGAAATGCATCTCTGCCTTATACTGTTTTTCAAACCTTAAAAAAACAAACAAGCAAGCAAGCAAACAAACCAACCAACCAAAAACAGGAACATACAGAACCCTCCCATCTTAATATCTCCTTAAACTAATCTTGGAGAATTAAAACTGGAGGCTTATTTGTTACTATCTCTGGGGAGAGGAGATGACACCTCCTGAACCACTCACTTTGCTACTGATAACAGTAAATCACTACAGGGATCCTTCCGGTTTTTCTTTGCAATAATGTCTCTGTTTTTGTTTATTTTGTTTTTATGATGTGCTCTTCATCATACCTAGGTTTCCTTGTTTCTTCTGCGTGGACTGCCTTGCACTGTGGACTTACTTTCCCTTCTTAGCCTGCAAAGGGTTAAGGGAGGTCTGCAGAGTGGCTCAAATGTTTGGGGGTGACGTAGTGTTCACCAGATGAAGTCCTGGCTAGGTAGTCACCAGGCTTCCTGACACTGGAGTGTGATGCTTGTGTAACTCGAGCTCGGGGCTGGTGGTGAGTTTGAGACCGACTCCAGAAGGGGGAGGAGGGAGTGGGGGGCTGTTGCCTCCGTCCTAGCACCCTCACAAATGTCTCTGCTGGGCAGGATGCAGCCAGCACCGCTGTTCTCCCTCCTGCTCCCTCTGCTGCAGCTCCTCCACCAACACCACGTCAACTCTTACCCCAGAGGTACTGTAAGTAGAGCTTTTCTTTACTGATTCCACACGTGTGCCTTGAGAAACAAGCTACAATCACTAGATGCTAAGGCAAAGGACTGTCAAATAAAACCATAATCATTTCTGTGAAGAGGTGTGCTGAGTGATATTTCTTTTCTGAGTCATAAAATAAAACAAAACAGCAGAACCTTTTTTCTTTCTGCCCATATAATTTGCATTTTTACTGAATGGGTCATCCTGGGAAAGGAACAAAGGATGTCTTTGAGGACACTGGCTTTTAAACAGTCCCTGTTCTGCTGAGGGAGATTTTGCTAGAGTCAGAGGAAACACTGTATTCAAAAGCAGAAGTATTTGAGCCACCAGAGAGTGACGAGAAGGGGGAAAGAAAACATAGCACAGGATTTTCCAGCTGTGCCCATGCCTTCCTTCCTGCCTTCCCTCGGCGTCTCCTCAGCCTAAATCGCTGAGCTTAGGCAAAGTGGGACTCCCTGGTCCACTAACTCAACATACTGTAAAGCAGTTACTTCACCACTGGCAAGAAGGAAGTGGAGAACGCTAGAGCCTCTGTGCTGTTTATTACATTACCTCCTCTGTGCTGTTATCATCCTCCCTCACCTTATGCAGCCTGGCACTCTGTGGTTACTTACCTCTGTAGACAAGAATCAATTCTGGTAAGTACAAAAGAGGGCACAGTGTGACATATGAATAATATATAATATGTAATATATAGAGAGCAGTGTGTAATATGTGTATTACATGCAGTGTGATGTAGGTAGATTATCCAAGACAGCCTGTGCTGTGTTCTCTCTCCCTAAAACACAGTACATACACGGGGGGGGGGGGGGGGGGGGGGGGGGGGCTTTTCTGAAGATGCCTGCGAGCTTCTCAAAAGTACACCAGGTATCTTTCCTGTGTAATTTCTTTGAGTTTTGCGCCAGAAAGGTGCTGCCATTTTAAAATGACAAGAAAATAAGAGAAAATTTTTTGTTTGAATTTCTATTGTTTTCCATGTGAAAGAAGACATTAGAGTATCCTTCCCTTTCAGTTTCCGCTGTTTTAGCCCATGCAAAGTTGCTTCAGTGTATGTTAAAATGACTGGAGAGAAACAAATGCAGTAGGAAGGGGTTGTTTTGTTCCTTTTCTGTGCATGCCTTGATATACTGCCTTTCTCTGTGGTTTTTGCAACTACATTCAAAGCGGTTTACATAGTATATACAGGTACTTATTTGTACCTGGGGCAATGGAGGGTTAAGCGACTTGCCCAGAGTCACAAGGAGCTGTAGTGGGAACTGAAGAACCCAGTTCCCCAGGATCAAAGTCTGCTGCACTAACCACTCTGCTGCTCCCCAGTATCTCTCCACACTCGTCCTTCCCTACACCCCTCCCCTTGCACTCCGCTCCATGGATAAATCCTTCTTATCTGTTCCCTTCTCCACTACTGCCAACTCCAGACTTCGCACCTTCTGTCTCGCTGCACCCTACGCCTGGAATAAACTTCCTGAGCCCCTAAGTCTTGCCCCTTCCTTGGCCACCTTTAAATCTAGACTGAAAGCCCACCTCTTTAACATTGCTTTTGACTCGTAACCACTTGTAACCACCTGCCTCCATCTACCCTCCTCCTTCCTGTACATAATAATTGATTTGATTTGCTTACTTTATTTCTTGTCTATTAGATTGTAAGCTCTTTGAGCAGGGACTGTCTTTCTTCTATGTTTGTGCAGCGCTGCGTATGCCTTGTAGCGCTATAGAAATGCTAAATAGTAGTAGTAGTAGTACTAGGCTACTCCTCCACTGCTGAATTGTTAAATGCCTTGTCAAGGACCAGGTAGTTCCCCCTCGTAAGCCCCCAGCCACTTCCCTATATATCTTTAAGTTGGGAGGCAGGAGCAATGCCATTTGTTCCTGCCATTGTGTCATGTCGCCATCTTAAAAATGGTGGCACCTGACTCCATACAGTGCATCCTGGGAAGCACCACATGAGGACATTATTCTAACACCAAGGAACACCACTGCTGATGGTCTTTATGTTTATGTATTGCCCCTTGGTGTTACTCATGGTGTGTATGTATCTCCTTTTCAGATTTCCTGGCTTCCCCTACTTTTACCGCCTTACTTGTTACTTCTTCTTGATTCTTTTCTAGTTTATCACTCCATCTTTTTCCCCTGTCTTGATGTCTCACCCTGAACTCCTGTTATCACTGGGCCTATTTACTTTTGTCTGTGTCTCTGGTGACCCTCTCTCTGACTCTTTCTCTTGCAGTTTCCCTGTGTTTCACTTGCATTACATTTTTCACCTTCTTTCTCTCTGTCTTTTATTTTCACCTTGTGTCTCTCATATACTCTTGCTGTCACTCTCCCTGTGTCTCTCATCATATCTCTCTCTGTCTTTCTCTTCTCTCACCTTGTCTATCACACTTAGTTTTTCTCCATCTCTCTCTTTCTGTTGCTCTTCCTGTGCAACTCATGCTGCCTCTCGCCTTCTTTCTCTTGCTCTCATCTTATGTCTTTCATGCTGTCTCTCACTTGCCGTCTCCCTGGTGTCTCTCTCTCTCTCTATCACTTTCATTGGTTCACTCATTGTCTCCCTTTCTACCTCTCACTAGCTTCTCCATGCAGTGAGTAGGGCAGTAGGGAATGACTTTGGGGGGGGGGGGGGGTCTTTGTGGCACTTTGAAGTGTGCCCTGATTTTGACCTTCAGGACTCATTGTGCCTGGGCCTTGGCTTCTTTGAGGTGATGTCAACACTGGCCTGAATCTTGTAAACAAGAACATTCCAGAGATTCTCCTCCTATGACTACTTGTTTATCTTAGAGCTATGCCAAGTTGTTTATTTATTTGATTTTGGTCTTTTCTTTGCGAAATGGGATAGTCACATGTCTTCAGGAGGGGTCTCCAGGGAGCTGGGAGTGGATGTTCTGTCATCAGTGTATCCAGCACTCAGGCAGCCTCAACTGCTACTACAGATACAAACTTCTTCATACTAGACACCCCGCCAGCTTCTGACGGAGAGAAAAAGGAAAGACTACAACCACATCAAACTGTACAAAAACATCATCAAAAGAATAGAAATGTACATTTCAAGTTAAACTATCAGCACCATGTTCTGTTCAGGGAATGCAACTCCTGGCTCATCCCAATCAGGACCCTTTGACTTACCCACTGTGCCCCCTCCGCCCTGCCTGCTTCACCACCAATGAGAGAGAAGGTGGTCTGTGAACACTTTTTCTACTTTTTCATATTTGCGCCCTGTGCGGTCAAACCACTCGCAGAGCCCTTGCTAGGATGATGATCCCAGACTTGCAGAGTAAAACTGAAACCCTATTGTTGGAGCCTTTCAAATCAGGACATAGTGTTAATGTGCAACATAAATTCTATTACCAATGTAACACATACACTTTCCATCTTCAAATGTTTTCCTTCCAAGCATGTTTCACCTCAAATGCACTTCTGTCTGCATTCATGGATGGTGACATGTGAGCTATACTGTTGTGTGGCTCGCATCACAGTTCACTGGAACCCATGAGAATAAAAAGTGTCGTGCTGGGTCAGACCAAGGTTGGTCCATCAGGTCCAGCATCTTGTCAGAGATATGTTCCAGTTGGGTCAGTCAATCCATTCCATGTTGTTCACTCTCAGCTCCTGGTAGTAGGAAGATGTGATCCCCAACCTCAGAGCAGAATTAACCCTTTGGTGGGCTCTAGGCAAACAAGTGGCAATGCCGGTAATTGGGAAGCAAAACCGGTGCTGGGCAGACTTCTATGGTCTATGCCTTGATCGTAACTGAATAGATACGGATGGGCTGGAGTGTAATTTTAAGGGGCTTCGGTGTTAGTGTTGCAAGAAATTATTTATTTTGGGGAAAGAGCTCGAGAGCACTCGCTACTGTTTATAATTTAAGAGCAAGCGCTGTATTTATAAGTTTTAGGATATTAATTTCTCAACCAATCACCAAAGGTGATAATTGCAATAAATTAAATAAATTAAGTATATATAGCTTCAATATACTCAGAACACAAAGAGACCGTATTTTTAGCTTCAAAAAGATTGATTTAATTTACAATTGCACACGAGAGGTAGGTTTTAAGAGATCTTTACAGGTAATCTGTGCATAAAATAGAACAAAGTAGCAGATAGGTTAACTTACAAGTCCTTGTTACAAGCATGCTGTGGTCCAACTGATTGATGAGTACATGTTTCAGGAGCAAGGCATCAGCAGACCCCAAAGAGAGCAGCAGGTCCCAAGAGGAGGCAGGTTCCAAGAGGGGGGAGCTGGGCTGTTTCCAGGCCTTTTATAATGTTAGCAGAGAAGCATGGTGTGTGCATGTCTTGGATATTTTGCAAGGCATTATGGTTAATGTAGTCTGTTCACATGACCACATTATAAGTCCTTCCTTTCTGCACATGTCTGAAAGCTGATGGGAGGGGCAGGTATACCTTTGACAAGCAAATGTCCTGTTTATGGTCTCCCCTCTGAAGTCTTTGTCTTCAATGGGTTCTCCAGACTCTCTGTCTCCTTGCATCCTCTGGTTAGGTCCAATTGTTGTGTTGATCAGAGGAATAGAGTCAATTTAAAACTTTAAAGCAGTCTTAAGTCTTTTGTTTAAGGAATGAGAAAAGGCAAGGTGAGGCCCCAAAGGGAGAGGGAAGAGGGCTTTTGGAATGAGACTATTTTCTCTGCTGCAGTGTCAAATATATATTTTTAAAAGATACACAAATATATTGGTGTATATATAATCCAGCAAATATGCTACATATTTCAGTAATAAACTGATACCATTACATTAGCTTCAGAATGTTTAGTACAAGAACAGTGCTGGGCAGACTTTTACAGTCTGTGCCCTGATAAAGGCAAGGACAAATCAAACTTGGGTATACATATAAAGTATCACATACCATGTAAAATGAGTTTATCTTGTTGGGCAGACTGGATGGACTGTTCAGGTAACTTTATCTGCCTTCATTTACTATGTTACTATGTAAGTGTGATGGGTCCCTAATCATAATATACAGACACTTCTAAAATCCCATAAATATGTGAACACTAGCACCTTAGCCTCTACATCTAATTAAGCCCTGGACTTTAGCAAGCACTCCCCCCCCAACCTCTAAAACCACCAATACTTATTTGGCTGTTTAGTGCTTCTTGCACTTTCAAAGGGGAAAGGGGGTGACCTGAAAACATTGGCGGGTTTCCAATGCACAATGATGCCATCTCTTCTTGGCACTCATCAAATGACTCTGGGGGCTAGGCCCATGAGGACACTGCTTGATAACACAGGTGGCTAATAATGCCACTTTTTATGCAATGTGAGCTAATGAAGCAGCCATGACTGATGACATCATCTGTTTCCTGCAAGTCCATATTAAAGTGTATCTGACAGGGCCCCATATGCCTTTGGATCCTAGATACATGCCTAGTTTGCCTATGCTTTAATCCTATGCTGACAGGCCTACATCGTTCAAAACTTGTTCTCCAGAAATCTGGCCCAACCTTTTTTCAAACCACTTTTCCTATTCAGGGCGGGTGTTAAGCAAACTGGGGTCCAGGGCAGAAATTTGGCAGGGTATCCCAAAGCCCTCTAGCAGGCTGTGCCTTCTTCAGCTTCAGGTGGACTTGGGGCCCCCTGTAGTATGAGGGCCTGGGCAGTTTCCTTGTTTGCACCCTCCTAACATCAGCCCTGAATCTACTAATCTAGACCAAGTCCTTAGGTAACAAATTCCACCATTTATCTAAGTATTCTGACGAAGAAGGGCTACCTTCGAAAGCTAATCAAATAATGTATTAAGTTAGTCCAATAAAAAAGGTATCATTGTAACAAAGTAACATAGTAGATGACGGCAGAAAAAGACCTGCACAGTCCATCCACTCTGCCCAAGAAGATAAATTCATATGTGCTACTTTTTGTGTATACCCTACTTTGATTTGTACCTGTCCTCTTCAGGGCACAGACCGTATAAGTCTGCCCAGCACTATCTCCGCCTCCCACCACCGGCTCTGCCACCCAATCTCGGCCAGCCCTATCCCCGCCTCCCAACCACCAACCCCACCTCCCAACCACCAGCTCTGGCACAGACCCTATAAGTCTGTCCAGCACTATCCCTGCCTCCCACCACCGGCTCTGGCACAGACCGAATAAGTCTGCCCAGCACTATCCCCGCCGCCCAACCACCAGCCCCGGCACAGACCGTATAAGTCTGCCCAGCACTAGTCCCGCCTCCCACCACCAGCTTTGGCACAGACCGTGTATGTCTGCTCAGCACTAGCCCCGCCTCCCAATCACCAGCTCTGCCACCCATTCTAGGCTAAGCTCCTGAAAATCCCTTCCTTCTGCACAGGATTCCTTTATGTTTATCCCACGCATGTTTGAATTCCGTTACCGTTTTCATCTCCACTACCTCCCGCGGGAGGGCATTCCAAGCATCCACCACCCTCTCCGTGAAAAAATACTTCCTGACATTCTTCTTGAGTCTGCCCCCCTTCAATCTCATTTCATGCCCTCTCGTTCTACCGCCTTCCCATCTCCGGAAAAGGTTTGTTTGCGGATTAATACCTTTCAAATATTTGAACGTCTGTATCATATCACCCCTGTTCCTCCTTTCCTCCAGGGTATACATGTTCAGATCCGCAAGTCTCTCCTCATACGTCTTGTAACGCAAATCCCATACCATCCTCGTAGCTTTTCTTTGCACCGCTTCAATTCTTTTACATCCTTAGCAAGATATGGCCTCCAAAACTGAACACAATACTCCAGGTGGGGCCTCACCAACGACTTGTACAGGGGCATCAACATCTCTTTTCTTCTGCTGGTCACACCTCTCTCTATACAGCCTAGTAACTTTCTAGCTACGGCCACAGCCTTGTCACACTGTTTCATCGCCTTCAGATCCTCAGATACTATCACCCCAAGATCCCTCTCCCCATCCGTACCTAGCAGACTCTCACCGCCTAACACATACGCCTCTCTTGGATTTCTACTCCCTAAGTGCATCACTTTGCATTTCTTCACATTGAATTTTAATTGCCAAACCTTAGACCATTCTTCTAGTTTTTTCAGATCCTTTTTCATGTTTTCCACTCCCTCCGGGGTGTCCACTGTGTTACAAATCTTAGTATCATCCAGTTTATTTAAGAGCCTCCTGTGGGAAACCGTGTCAAAAGCCTTGCTGAAATCTAAGTGGATTACGTCTATAGCACGTCCATGGTTCAATTCTCTGGTCACCCAATCAAAGAATTCAATGAGATTCATTTGGCACGATTTCCCTTTGGTAAAACCATGTTGTCTCGGATCTTGCAACTCATTTTCTTCCAGGAAATCCACTATCCTTTCCTTCAGCATCGCTTCCATTACTTTTCCAATAATCCAAGTGAGGCTTACCGGCCTGTAGTTTCCAGCTTCTTCCCTATCACCACTTTTGTGAAGAGGGACCACCTCCACCATTCTCCAATCCCTCGGAACCTCTCCCATTTCTAAGGATTTATTAAACAAATCTTTAAGAGGACCCGCCAGAACCTCTCTGAGCTCCCTCAATATCCTGGGGTGGATCCCATCCAGTCCCATGGCTTTGTCCACCTTTAGTTTTTCTAGTTGTTGATACACACTCTCTTCCGTGAACGGTGCTATCCACTCCATTCTCAAATGAACTTTTGCCAGTCCATTGTGGTCCTTCTCCCGGATTTTCATCAGTAAAAACAGAACAAAAGTATCTATTTAGCAAATTTGCCTTTTTTTTCATCATTATCTACATAGCGGTTTGCTATGTATACCTGAAGAAATTTTTGTCACCCCTCCTTACCTTTCTAGCCATTTGTTCTTCCGCTTTCGCCAGACGTACCTCTCTCTTGGCTTCTTTCAGTTTCCTCCGGTATTCCTCCCCGTGTTCCTCGTCTTGAGTTTTTTTGTATTTCTGGAATGTGAACTCTTTAGCCTTTATTTTCTCAGCCACTTGCTTGGAGAACCATAGCGGTTTCCTTTTTCTCTTGCTTTTATTTACTTTCCTTACATTCTGTGTGTTTTATTTTATTCTATTTCTATTGATCACCATTTATCTAAAAAAGCATTTTCTTAAGTTAGTTGTATCTGAGGGTAAATAACTGTTCCCACACCTCACATGATTTTATCAGCTTCTGATCTTCCCTACTCTCTCTTGTCCCATCTCCATACTGGAGAAATTGTGATGCTTTGCAGCCCACTTTCTGAATCAGAAAAAAAAAATCAAAGGGTCTGTTTACAAATGATTCCTAAGCAACAACATTACATAAGTATATAAGTATTGCCATACTGGGAAAGACCAAAGGTGCATCAAGCCCAGCATCCTGTTTCCAACAGTGGCCAATCCAGGTCACAAAGACCTGGCAAGATCCAAAAAAAGTATAAAACATTTTATACTGCTTATCCCAGAAACAGTAGATTTTCCCCAAGTCCATTTAATAATGGTCTATGGACTTTTCCTTTAGGAAGCCGTCCAAACCTTTTTTAAACTCCGCTAAGCTAACCACCTTTACCACATTCTCTGGCAACAAATTCCAGAGTTTAATTACACGTTGAGTGAAGAAAAGGTTTCTCAGATTCGTTTTAAATTTACTACATCGTAGCTTCATCGCATGCCTCCTAGTCCTAGTATTTTTGGAAAGTTTAAACAGATGCTTCACATCTACCTGTTCAACTCCACTCATTATTTTATAGATCATATCTCCCCATAGAGTCTTGGTCTGAAGGTCTCAGTTTTGAGAAGAGACTTTCATTCCATCTCTGCATAACATTAGAGGCACTGCAACTTGAAGGGCCACTAACTCTGCTTACTAAATTTAGGGCATTGAGCAGGAGGTTTTCATTCATTGTTTATTTTACTTTCACCATTTCACAATAGCAATGAAAGACCCCCAGGAATGCACATTTCCAGGAATTAGGAATTAAGCAACAAAGGCATAAGGCACGTGATAATTTCATCACCCTGGAAACATACAATTGCCAGTATCTTATTGTGTGGGGGAAACCCTGGGGTCCTATTTAACAGTCTATGTGTGAAAACTAGACTCTTTCAGGCATAAAAGGGTTCAAAAAGGGTAGGGAAAGGTGAACAGAGGGGTTGGCATCCCCTAAAGGGACAAGATTAAAAAAGCAGTGTGGGTTCAGTGATCCTTTGATGCCACTGACCAGGAGGAGAGAGGCCTTGTCACCTTGTGGTTACTCATACACTTCTCTCTGTTTCTCCTTGTCATTTCTTTCCTCCCTCTCCCTGGAGATTGTCATTGGAATACTTTTTATGTTTCTCTCTCTCTCTCTCTGTTATCTATATAGACATTTCTTCCTCACATCTGTCCTGAGGGAGAGGGGCAGTGTGGGTGGAGGTGGGGGGTGGAGATTCCTGTTTTCCTCAGGAGGGAAAAGGGAGAACCCTTTCTTTCAGTTGGAGAGAAGGCGTTCTCTCCACACTGATGTGAAAGAATTTAAGAGAGTAGCTAGTGACAGTGGCATGAATTCAAAGGAACTGGAGCAATGTCCCAGTCTCTCTTACATTAAAACTTAGTTCAGCTGATGAGAGGATTTCTTGCACTTTGCTGTGGTAAAGAATGGGAGAACTTAAGAATAGCTGTACTGGGTCAGACCAATGGTCCATCTAGCCCATTATCTTGTTTCCAACAGTGGCCAATCCAGATCACAAGTACCTGGCAGAAACCCAAATAGTAGCAAATTCCATGCTACCAATCCCAGGGCAAGCAGTGGCTTCCCCCATGTCTATCTCAATAGAATACTATGGATTTGTTCTCCAGGAACTTGTCTCAACATTTTTTAAAACCCGGATAGGCTAAAAAGGTTTGGACAAGTTCCTGGAGGAAAGGTCCATAGCCTGCTTTAGAGATAGACATAGGGGAAGCCACTGCTTGCCCTGGGATTGGTAGCATGGAATTTGCTACTATTTGGGTTTCTACCAGTTTCTTGTGACCTGGATTGACCACTTTTGGAAGCAGGGGTTAGATGAACCATTGGTCTGACCCAGTATGGCTATTGTCAGCAAGCACCTCTCCGTGCTGTCCGCTCTTGACCTGCACCTCTCTGTGCTGTCTGTCTTCACCCACACAATTGGGGCTAATCCACCTACTAAGAGGCACTGCTTCTGTTCACTTGCAAAAAAGTAATTATTCACAGTACCAAATTTATCCTGCAGAGTACTTTCTTACACCACGGTACCAGTGGGAAAAACAGTATGTTCACTGTACCACAGCTGCTGGTCTTCGTGCACTTTGCTTCACTTTTCAAACACACCAAACAAACAACAGTTCAGTCTTAGAATTAGCTAAAGACTTGGGAAAACCTGTGGTTCAGTCTATTCCTCCGCTCCTCTCTGCTACTGCCTAGGAGTTAGAGGCATTTTCACCACCCTCATTTGCCAGACACCAACACTCTGACAACCTCCCACAAATGTTCAGACTGACCTCCTTCAGGTAATTAATTCCCACTGGTCCATGAAGCCAGACCGCATCTAGGCATGGTCCCTTAGCGGCCTCAAATCTCTGGCTTCTCTCTCTCTGCAGTCTCTTCCTTTTCCACCGCCCTTTGTCCTGAGCAAAAGAACTCCATTTGCTCCTCACCCACCTCTTTCCTTTCACTTCCTTCTCCTAGTTCCATCTCCTCCCACTCCATGGAGTCTTCCCCCACCCGCTCTCCCAGGTGCTGCTCCTCCCCCTGATTATCCTCCATCTCCCAATCACCCCCTGATTCTACTACCTGCTGGGATTTGTGGTACTGTTTCTCTTGTTCCCTCCTTCCTTGCAAGTGTTGCTGGGCTCTGTAGTTCTCTTTCCTTTTCATCAATCTCCTCCTCCCTTTTCCCCTCTGAGGGTTTTTCTCCTTTCCCCGCTTATTGTCCCTATCAGCTCTTCTCTGCCTTCCTTCTACCTCCTCCTTACACTATGCTTATGTTCTTATGTTCTTACAAAGACTAGGGGACACTCAATGAAGTTAGATCATAAGAATAGCCATACTGTATCAGATCAATGGTCCATCTAGTCCAGTATCCTGCTTCCAACAGACTTTTAAAATGAAATGCAATAAATAAATAAATAAATAAAGTGGCATTTGGCTCATGTAGGTAATTACCGCCCGGTTACCATGTGATTCTTTACCACTAGGTGAAAGGCTGACGGTAAAGTTTCAGACCCAAAATGGACGCACAGCAATTTTCATTTTGCTGCATGTCCATTTTTGGCAGAAATTTTAAAAAGGCCTTTTTTTACAGGCGCGCTGTCCCGGTGGTGCCCCTGTTTCATGCTCTCGCTCATCTCGCCACCTGGTGGTCAGACCTGGTGGCTGTGATGGACTGTCTGTTTGCTGTTTCCCATGTTCCAGAAGTCATGCCGGTCCAGTCCGGATCTTCCAGCCTTCCAGACTGTCTTGGGATTTTTGGAACTTAGCAGCACCCTTACCTGGTGAACTCCTTTGTATGTTGCCTTTATTAAGCACCTAGGAACTTTCAGGCTTTGCCTTGGCAGCAGAGGTCTTCAGTTGTGTTCTTGTCCTTGTTGGTCTGTTGCGGTTCCTGTCCTGAAAGCTTGCTTTGCCTGCATTTGACCCTGCTGGTTTCCTTGTTAATTCTACTGTCTGCTGCCTGCCCAAGACTCTGCTTGTTTCCTGGTTTATTCTACTGATTGCTGCCTGCCCAAGACCCTGCTTGATTCCTGGTTTACTATTGATTGCCACCAGCCTACAGACTCTGTGTGGTTCCTGGTTTCCCTGCTGCTTTGCTGCCTGCTGGTAAGACTCTGCTCGATTCATGGACTATTTTCCTGCTGCTGCTTAGTGCTTCTGTTCCAGTCCAGCTGCTCCAGTCCGGCCTGTGCCCGTCTGTCTGTGGTCTGCCTTGCCTCCTGTTTGAGTGATTTGCCTGCCACTGCCGCTCCTCGGCAGTGGCCCAAGGGCTCACTTTTCCTCACCGGCGTGACACGCGCTAAAAATTATGGATCGGCACACGCCCAAAACCCGCTCCTACACTACCGCAAGCCATTTTTCAGCGTGCCTTTGTAAAAGGACCCCTCAGTGATGAAGAGTTATGAAAAGTGGAATTGTGGATTTAGGTGATTTTTTATTCTTTGAATTTTTTCTTATGTTGTCTGCTGTTTTATTATTTGCTCAGAACAAAATATGGACTGTGGACTGTATTTAGAGTGGAGTGAGTGAGGCTGTTATGTGCTGCTGCCTCTGAAGGTCAATACCTTAATTGCTACCTGGGGCAGCCCCCACCTGAAACACAGTTATGTGTGTTAGGGGCTCCTCATTACAGCCCTGATTCCTGTGGGTAACCTCCTGCCAACCACATGCTTCTACCCACGGGGGTGGGGGTGGGGGTGGGGGTGGGGGGGGGGGAGGGGGGGTTGGGGGGAGTTTCCAGACTTACTGCCTGGGTACGAGGTCATTTATCTGGGGAAATGGCTTTTGAAATTTGCCTTCATGGGGCGTCTGTGCTATAAAAGTCCAAAAAGATACCTATTGTATAAAGGCAGCAGAGGTTCCTGAAAGCCTTTGTCTAATAGACTCCCAGAACTACCTCACATGCACGTTTACACCAGCTACATGTGCAGTACCCGTGAAGAGTAGAAAATATCTATATACATCACAACGCCACCTCCATACTGCCAAACGACTTTCTCACTGTGTATATTTTTACATGTGTCTGCAGTGATACAGTTTTTCCATATATTAAATAGGTTTTTTATGTGGAAAATCCTTTATTAAATCACTCCCTCTATCTATCTATCTATCTATCTATCTATCTATCTATCTATCTATCTATATCTATAATGTATAATAACTATATCTATTTTTCTAGTATATAATATCTATATCTATCTACATATATGTATTATCATGCCTCCAATAATAATATTATAAAAACATATATTTGAACATTATACTATATGGGGACCAGGGGTGTAGCCAGACAACAGATTTTGGGTGGGCCTAGGCAAGAAGTGGGTGGGCACCAAGTGTTCTCCCCCACCCAAAAAATATCTCAGCTTCTTTCCTCCTTGGCAGTCTGCAGCAGGCATGCGCTGAAAACTGAGCATGTGCAGATGCCGGTATCATGGAGAGTAGCGTTTTTATTACCATCAGGGGGACGTCTTCAGCTGGCAGAGCTTGGGATCCCCACCAGCTACTGCTAAACATGTGCTACTGTTGGGTGGGCCTGAATCCTAAGTGGGTGGGCCCTGGCAGCAATTTGTTCTCTTTTACTGTCCATAGTAATCATACATCTAGACTACTGCAACTCACTCTATATCAGACTTCCACTTCAGTCCCCAAAGAGACTTCAACTAGTGCAATCTACAGCAGGTCATCTTCTTTATTGTGCTAAACCTTTCGATCATATCACCCCTTGTTTTCTCAAGAATACTGGTTGCCTCTGTTGGCGCAGATCCAGTTTAAGATTTGTGTATTGGTGTTTAAATCACGCCTCTCTATGGTTCCAGACTATCTTTCCATTTCTTGATACCCTACAACCCCCCCCCCCCACCCGTGCACTCACAAACATATAACAACACTGAATTATTACAATTATATCCTCCTTCTGTTATTTGACTAGAGTCAACCCAAACCTCTGCAATTAGCTATATTGGCCCAAGGTTCTGGAACGTACTACCTTCTGTACTACGCTTAAAATCTTCCTACTGTGCATTTAAATCTGCCTAGAAAATTTATCTTTTCACTCTTGCTTACTCTACCCCCACTGAACTCTCTCCTCCCCCTTGTAGCTTTTATTATTATACAGTGGCGAACCTTGGTCGGCTGCCACAGCGCTATTGAAAACATAATAGTAAAACAGCACCCCCTACTGGCAGGAGCATAGGTGGAGGACTCCCACTCAGCTTAGAGAGAACAGTGGTAGTGAGCACATAAATGCGGGCATCCAGTTATGTGCAGCTAAAAAAAAGTATATAGCAAGATGTTCAGTGGTGCATTTTTATAGGGCTGGGGTTGGGGTGATCATGATTGATGAGTTTAATTATCAAATCTCGGGGTCTGAAAGTTTCTTGATGAGGGGCATGAGGCTGAATGTTTATCTTGCACAGGCTCTACATCTCTGAGATTCCTGCTTTCTAGTTCACTTGATATACGTGTATCCTAGGTAACATGGGCACCTTTAGGACTCTACTAAACCACATTCCCTGCTACGTGTTTCTACCTTACATATCATTTTCCTTGGCAGACAAATTAAAAACGAAGCCCTTTCTTGCATTAGGAACCACATTTTAGCAAGACTGACAGATGCTTGTATAGCTAAGTCCTTGTCTGCAAACTTCAACCTGGGATCAGTGAACACAAGTGCTATCATAGAAGGCCGTGTGTCATTCCCTCTGGGGCACTGGTTTGGTCCATTTTTGGATGCTTCTGGTTCTCAGCTACTCTGTAGGTTGAATAATTGTGCTCATGTTCTCAACTTGTCTGGTTGCTGCTTGAGCAGTAGAGATGTTGAAGACATTTTTGGATGGAGTTGTGTAGGCCAGAGGTAACTAGGCAGAGTGGCTCGGAGAAATGCTCCTCAGCTGCTGACATCTGTTATTACGTATTGGGCTCTCATAGCAGGGATTTTCATTCTTGTGTTTACCATAGACAAATACACCATGTGAAGTGATTATTATGGGTTTACAGAATAACATATTTGAACTGCATGAACTGAACATTTCAAATAAACTGTATGAGGTGCGCATTTGCAAGAACCATCCTGTACTCAAAGAACACCAGTTAGGACCAAAAGCCAACAGGCCCTGATCCTTGCCCCCCTCTCTCCCTTCGTTTATGCACCCCCATCCATCTTTCTTTGTTCTTGTTTCAGAGTACACCGTCATCAATGAGAACTGTCCTGGTGCCGAGTGGAACATTATGTGTCGTGAATGCTGTGAATATGATCAGATTCAATGCATCTGTCCAGGGGGAAAACAGAAAGTTGGGTACACCATTCCCTGCTGCAGAAATGAAGAGAATGAGTGTGATTCCTGCTTAATCCATCCAGGTAACATCACTGAACTAACAACAACACGTAAGAAACCCAAGAGAACCTAAATAGTGTAAGACGGAGCTGTCCCACGCTTTCAAGAGCAGGTGTAGTGTGCGCAGAAGAGAAACCTGGCTCTTGTTCTTCCCACCTGAAATACCGTCCCTGTTGGGCTGACTGGAATTGGGAGTTTTGCTTAGGAAGCATTTCTAGTCTTTAAGAATATAGCAGAGTAGATGAAGATATACAGGTGATATTAACCACAAGATGAGAATGCTCAGGGCCTACTCTTATGGGGGCATCTGGGGATAATTCTATAAAATGGGCGCTAATGTTTATGCATCTATTGTGCGCAGAAATGATTCAAATAATGGCATATATGCACATGTGTGCACATAAATTCCAAAATTCCACCTAAGTGATATTTTGTAAATATCTGCATGGTGTGACCTCACCTTGAGTATTGCCTTCAGTTCTGGGCACCGTATCTCCAAAAGATATAGTGGAATTAGAAAGGTTCAAAGAAGAGCAGCCAAAATGATAAAGAGTATGGAACTCCTCTCATATGAGAGAAAGCTAAAGAGGTTAGGGACAGCTTGGAAATGAGATGGCTGAGGGGGATGGATATGATTGAGGTCTACAAAATCCTGAGCGGTGTGGCCCGGGTGGAGGTGAATCGATTTTTCACTCATTCAAAAAGTACAAAGACCAGGGGACACTCAATGAAATTACATGGAAATTCTTTTAAAACTTGTAGGAAGAAATATTTTTTCAAGCAAAGAATAGTTAAGCTCTGGAACTCGCTGCTGGAGGATATGGTTAATGCATCTGGGTTTAAAAAGGTTTTGGACAAGTTCTTGGAGGAAAAGACCATAGTCTGCTATTGAGATAGGCATGGGGGAGCCACTGCTTGCCCTGGGTTTCATAGCATGGAACGTTTGGGTGCCCACCTGAGCAGCAGTGACCATCAAACGGTTTGGTTTGATATATCAGCTAAAGTGAAGAGCGGCCACTCAAAACTCAAAGTCCTGGATTTCAAGCGTGCTGACTTTAGTAAAATGGGGGAATACCTGAGGAAGGAGATGATGGACTGGGAGGAAGTATGAGAAGTGGAAGGACAGTGGTCCAGGCTGAAAGAAGCTATAAATAGGGCCACGAACCTTTATGTAAGGAAAGTAAATAAAAGCAAGAGAAAAAGGAAACCGATATGGTTCTCTAAGCAAGTGGTTGAGAAAATAAATGCTAAAGAGTTGGCATTCCAGAAATACAGAAAAACTCAAGAAAAGGAACACATGGAGGAATACCGGATGAAACTGAAAGAAGCCAAGAGAGAGATACGACTGGCAAAAGCGCAAGCGGAAGAACAAATGGCTAGAAATGTAAGGAGGGGTGACAAAAATTTCTTCAGGTATATTAGTGAAAGGAGAATGACTAAAAAGGGAATTGTGAGACTAAAAGATACTGCGAACCGCTATGTGGAAAATGATGAAGAGAAAGCAAATTTGCTAAATAGATACTTTTGTTCTGTTTTCACAGAAGAAAATCCTGGAGAAGGACGGCGATGGACTGGAAATAGTACAATTGAGAATGAAGTGGATAGAGCACCGTTCACGGAACAAAGTGTGTATCAACAACTTGAAAAGCTAAAGGTGGACAAAGCCATGGGACCGGACGGGATCCACCCCAGGATATTGAGGGAGCTCAGAGAGGTTTTGGCGGGTCCTCTTAAAGATTTGTTTAATATATCCTTGCAGACAGGAAAGGATCCGAGGGATTGGAGAACGGCAGAGGTGGTCCCTCTTCACAAAAGTGGTGATAGGGAAGAAGCTGGAAACTACAGGCCGGTAAGCCTCAATTCGGTTATTGGAAAAGTAATGGAAGCGATGCTGAAGGAAAGGATAGTGAATTTCCTGGAAGCCAATAAGTTGCAAGATCCGAGACAACATGGTTTTACGAAAGGGAAATCGTGCCAAACAAATCTCATTGAGTTCTTTGATTGGGTGACAGGAGAATTGAATCAGGGACGAGCTATGGACGTAATCTACTTAGATTTCAGCAAATCTTTTGACACGGTTCCCCACAGGAGGCTCTTAAATAAACTGGATGGGCTGAAGATAGGACCCAAAGTGGTGAACTGGATGAGGAACTGGTTGACGGACAGATGCCAGAGGGTGGTGGTGAATGGAATTCGCTCGGAGGAGGGAAAGGTGAGTAGTGGAGTGCCTCAGGGATCGATGCTGGGGCCGATTCTGTTCAATATATTTGTGCGTGACATTGCCGAAGGGTTAGAAGGTAAAGTTTGCCTATTTGCGGATGATACTAAGATCTGTAACAGAGTGGACACCCGGGAGGGAGTGGAAAACATGAAAAAGGATCTGAGGAAGCTAGAAGAATGGTCTAAGGTTTGGCAATTAAAATTCAATGCGAAGAAATGCAAAGTGATGCACTTAGGGAATAGAAATCCACAGGAGAGGTATGTGTTAGGCGGGGATAGTCTGATAGGTACGGGCGGAGAGAGGGATCTTGAGGTGATAGTATCTGAGGATTTGAAGGCGACGAAACAGTGTGACAAGGCGGTGACCGTAGCTAGAAGGTTGTTAGGCTGTATAGAGAGAGGTGTGACCAGCAGAAGAAAGGGGGTGTTGATGCCCCTATATAAGTCATTGGTGAGGCCCCACCTGGAGTATTGTGTTCAGTTTTGGAGGCCGTATCTTGTTAAGGATGTAAAAAGAATTGAAGCGTTGCAAAGAAAAGCTACGAGAATGGTATGGGATTTGCGTTACAAGACGTATGAGGAGAGACTTGCTGAACTAAACATGTATACTCTGGAGGAAAGGAGAAACAGGGGTGATATGATACAGACGTTCAAATATTTGAAAGGTATTAATCCGCAAATGAACCTTTTCCGGAGATGGGAAGATGGTAGAACGAGAGGGCATGAAATGAGGTTGAAGGGGAGCAGACTCAAGAAAAATGTCAGGAAGTATTTTTTCACGGAGAGAGTAGTGGATGCTTGGAATGCCCTCCCGCGGGAGGTGGTGGAAATGAAAACGGTAACGGAATTCAAACATGCGTGGGATAAGCATAAAGGAATCCTGTGCCGAAGGAATGGATCCTCAGGAGCTTAGTCAAGATCGGGAGGCGGGGCTGGTGGTTGGGAGGTGGGGATAGTGCTGGATAGACTTGTACGGTCTGTGCCAGAGCCGGTGGTTGAGAGGCGGGGCTGGTGGTTGGGAGGCTGAATGTTATTTAGTTCCTTATATTTCACTTCTTCCTAACGTCCCACTGAATTTGCCCCATCACTTCTTATATAATATTTATTTATAATAGCCACATTGAGCCTGCAAATAGGTGGGAAAATGTGGGGTACAAATGCAACAAATAAATATTTTTATAATGTATTCTTTAAATGTAACTCTATTTTATTTCTTTTCTTTTATATTTATATTATAAGCCACATTAAACCTGAGTTCCACTTGGGCTGATGTGGGATAGAAATGCCATAAACAAACAAACAAATAAATTATGCACATTAGCACATTTTTTAACATGCATTTTTAAATTAATTTGATCATCAAGGCAAACCGGGGCACCGTCGGTAATGAGTTGTGTAATTATGCTAATAAACTCTTCAACTCATAGCACAAAGTACAATAACATACATTAATACATGCAAACATTTACATAGACACATCACCAGAAACATAACTACACCTTGAGGAGGCAGAATTAAGCTCTTTGAGATAACATCAGCATTAACGATCTAAATCTAACGGCTGGAATTCACCTTGAAACTGATTTGCATGTCATTTAACATGAGCCATTGGCGCACGTTAACGGCACATAATCAACGCTTCAGTACATCAGCTCTGTGTCACTGGAGGCTGCTGTAGGACCTTTGTCTGACTTTGAAAATGGGACATGTGCTGGGGTATAGAAAAGCAGAGGCTTTCAGATATGAATAAAGTACCTGCAAAAGTAGTATATGTAAACCGCTTTGATTGTATCTACAACAAGGCGGTTTATCAAGTGGAAAAAGGAATGAGGTCAGACTGGAACCTGAGAGACTGTTTTTGGTATGGAAATTATACCACACCACGTCACTGCAGTAGACTTTAAGTCATAATTTAATACGTCTATTGTATGCAGGGAGGATCATTTTAAAACAGGCTGCCTAATGTGCTACAGGTATGAGCACAAGTTACACCTTTTTCAAAGGGAAAGGATATGCCTCCTTTTCTTTTGAAAATGACCCCATGGAAAGTACATACACATTTGTATCTGCTCTTTGCATGCACAAGTTTCCCATTTGATTTTGCAAGTATGCATGCATATTTCATTAATTCACATGTAAGTCCAAACCCTGCCTCAACTTCACTCCCGGTAATGCCTTTACCCGAGATGGATAAACGTATATGTGTTCGTAAGTATAAGGAAATCAGTCCTTAAAGTCCATTGCATTTGCTCAAAATAGTATAAGAGAAACCATAAATGCATAAAAAACCACTGGTTTGGAGTTACCCAAAAGAGACGCTCTCTAAACCCTTTGATGTATTTTGAGCAAATGCAATGGACTTTAAGGGCTTATTTCCTTAGACTTGTTTGTTCCTTACTTGTGTGCTTGCTGTGTGGTCTACACCTGTGAGGAACCTTTCTCCTTTAAGCTTGCTTACATGTGTAAGCACATACCTTTAAATCACGGCTGCTTGTAAAATGTTGTATTTCCCATGGAAATGCCTTTCTAAAATGACTCCCTAACCGCCTTATTTTCGAAAGAGAAAGATGCCCATATTTCGACCCAAATCGGGAGATGGGCGTCTTTCTCTCGAGGGCGCCCAAATCGGTATAATCGAAAGCCGATTTTGGATGTCTTCAACTGCAATCTGTCATGGAAACGGGCAAAGTTGACAGGGGCGTGTCGGAGGTGTGGTGAAGGCGGGACCAGAGCGTGTTTATCGGCCAAGGAGAGATGGGCGTCCTCGGCTGATAATTGAAAAAAGAAAGGCATTTTTAGAGCAAATTTGGGTCACTTTTTTTGGACTTTTGTTTTCACAAACAAGTCCCAAAAAAGTGCCCTAAATGACCAGATGACCACCGGAGGGAATCGGGGATGACCACCCCTGACTCCCCCAGTGGTCACTAACCCCCTCCCACCCAAAAAAAACATTAAAAACTTTTTTTTTTCCAGCCTGTATGCCAGCCTCAAATATCATACCCAGCTCCATCACAACATTATGCAGGTCCCTGGAGTAGTTGTTAGTGGGTGCAGTGGACTTCAGCCAGGTGGACCCAGGCCCATCCCCCCCTACCTGTTACACTTGTGGTGGTAAATGGGAGCCCTCCAAACCACCCCCAAAACCCACTGTACCCACATCTAGGTGCCCCCCTTCAGCCATAAGTGCTATGGTAGTGGTGTAGAGCTGTGGGCAGTGGGGTTTTTTTTTTGGGGGGGGTTTGGGGGGCTCAGCATCCAAGGGAAGGGAGCTATGGACTTCAGAGGTAGTTAACTGTTTTTTTTTAATTGTTACAAGTGCCCCCTAGGGTGCCCGGTTGGTGTCCTGGCATGTGAGGGGGACCAGTGCACTACGAATCCTGGCCCCTCCCATGACCCAATGCCTTGGATTTGTTCGTTTTTGAGCTGGGTGCCTTCGGTTTCCATTATCGCTGAAAAATGAAACCACCCAGCTCAAATCCGCACAAATCTGATGCATTTGGCTGGCACAAACTGTATTATCGGAAAAAAGATGGATACCCATTTTTTCCCAAAATACGGTTTGCCCCGCCCCTTCATGTACCCGTTCTTGGAGATAGACGCCCATGGAGATGGGCGTTCGCGTTCGATTATACCCCTCCACGTCTATCAGTGCAAGTTCTGTGAGATTCTCTTCCAATAACAGGAGACCAGGCTGCAGCCCAGCTATAGCAGTGTTTGAAAAACTGTGGCAGTCTGTAAAGGCCTGATCTATTCCTGTGTCAATGGGAAAAAGCTTTAGTAAATCAGGAAGCCCTTAGTACTGTTTCTCTCTTTTGAGCAGGAGAAGCCAAAGGCTACTACTACTACTTATCATTTCTATAGCGCTACTAGTCGTACACAGCGCTGTACACTTGAACATGAAGAGACAGTTCCTGCTCAACAGAGCTTACAATCTAATTAGGACAGACAAACAGGACAAACAATAGATAAGGGAATATTAAAAGTGAGGATGATAAAATAAGGGTTCTGAACAAGTGAACAAGGGTTAGGAGTTAAAAGCAGCATCAAAAAGGTAGGCTTTTAGCTTAGATTTGAAGACGGTCAGAGATGGAGCTTGCAAGATATCTGCTACAATGTTTGTTCTTCTGTCTCATCCATCCCAGGCTGTACCATTTTCGAGAACTGTAAAACGTGCCACAATGGCTCATGGGGTGGAACGCTCGATGACTTCTACATTAAGGGGAGGTACTGTGCCGAGTGCCGAGGGGGCTGGTACGGAGGCGACTGTATGAGTAAGTACCGTGATGACCTCCAGTTCTTCAAGCTGAGCTCTGGTTTTCTTAGAACAGATCGTGCCATATTTATGCATTACAATTTGTCGGAACAAGGCACTGCACCGTGCAGTTTATTGGTCTCATTGCAGCAATAAAATCTTTTCAACTGCATTTTATGCTATATGTGGAAAGGACTCCTGAGGAAAGCTGGTTTGCTGAAACACGGCCCGTGTAGGGTCCATCTATATAGCATATGGTTTGTAAACCAAGACTATGCTTTCATTGGATTACTGCATGCACTGATATCTTTTTGAGATTATATGTTTGTGAATAAACTTCTTATTTGTCATCCTGGTCATTTCCACTCTTTTTCTTTCTGCTTCAACTCAAGGAAGACCAAGCCTGCAGGAAAAGTACTGGTAACTGAAGCTTGTGCTGCTGCAGGAACTGTACTGGTGACTCGTCTGTACCAGTGACTGAGTGATCTGATAGACTGAATGTGATGGGGCCAGTGAAGTTTATGATAACGTAGACAAGTGTGCGATTTGGGATGTGCTGTTTGCTCTTGATGCTTACTTTCTCAGGTTGGATATGCATCAGGGCTCTGCTATGGTTTAATGTGACTTACTACTTTCCAGAGCTGACCCTGGCTGCTTTACCATTTACAGATTAGAATGAAAAGGACCTGCATAGCTTGCACCTGCTGGAAAGGCCATTTAATTTTAAGATTTCTTCCGCACCAAAAATTTAAACCACCGTTTACTGAACTTAGGAATTTTTTTTCAGATGAGAAGAGTGTATGAAAAGCATCACATCCTAGTCACAAGAACACAGCCAAATCTTTTCCAACAGAAATGTATGTGTGTGTCTATCTCTTTGACTACTTCTTCAGCTGTGGTGCTTTCTTTTTAGAACTGTATTGTTATTCAGCAAGTAAGACCAAGCCATAACTTCACACACAATAGGTACAAGAAGATCATCTCATGCCAGAGAGTCTCTACAGGTGCATATTGCTCATTAATAACACTGAGCTACCCCCCCCCCTTCTCCCTCCATTTCCACACTGCATAAAGTCACAGTGTCAGTATACACTGAAACTCTACATGAGCCCAAAACTCCCTGAGTAACTAAACCTTTCTCCCAGCCTCTCCTAAATTGCTATAAGCTCACATTCCTCTCTGGGACATTTTGATTTGATTTTGCAACTATACCACCCCCCCTCAAAAAAGAAATTGAGTGTGGCTGTTCTGGAGGTTTCATTTACGTTATTTGAAGATATTGCAGTGTTGTACCTTTTTGGTTTACCTGCTTGTCATAAAAATAAGATGAAGATATATGTCCATGAGATGTAAAATTGTTCTGAAAATGGGATGCAAGGAGACTGTGGGGCTTATTTTTGAAAGAGATAAACGTCTAAAAAGTGGCATAAAGTAGCATTTTATTCTCGCAAAAAACGTCAAAATCAGTGTTTTTGAAACCTATTTTCAGATGTTTTTCTATGCTGTTCTTTTGCAGTGCGTCCAAATCTCAAGGGGGTATATCGGAGACATGTTAAGAGCGGGATTTGGGCCTTCCTAAGACTTAGACATTTTTCAGCCATAATGGAACAAAACAAAACCATCCAGGATTAAAACTAAGATGTTCTAAGTTGGACCTGTTTTTATAATAAATAAGGCACAAAAAGGTGCCCTAAATGAGCAGATGACCACTGGAGGGAATCAGGTTGACCCCCCAATACCCTTCAGTGGTCACTGACCCCTCCCACCCCCTAGAAATGTGAATAGAGATATGACTTACCAGGCTATCTGACAGCCTCAGATGTTAAAGTCAGGTCTATTAGAGCAGCATGCAGGTCCCTGGAGTAGTGTAGTAGCTGGTGCAGTGCACTAGGGAGTGGGCGATTCTGGACCCCTCTGAAAGTCACCAAAACCCTACTGTACCCACATATAGGTGCCCCCTTCACCCATAAGGTCTACTGTAGTGGTGTACAGTGGGAGGTAGTGGGTTTTGAATGGGTTTTGGAGAACTCAGAGGACAAGATAAGGGAGCAAAAGTGAGATGTGTACCTGGGAGCATTTTAATGAAGCGTACAGAAGTGCCCTCTATGGTGCCCCCATTGCTCTCCTGGGATGTCTAGGGGACTAGTCTACTAAAAATGCTGGCTCCTCCTACATCCCAATGGCATGAATCTCTGCATTTTGCACGTACTCATTTTTTATTTTGAAATTGGATCAAAAACCAAAACATCCAAAGCACAAAACCTTGTTCGAAACAGTATTTTCAAAAAACAATTTGTTTTTCTTTTTCGAAAATTACCTTCTTTCCTATTAGAATTTTGGACATTTTGTGCAAAACGTCCAAAGTTGGACTTAGACATCATATCGAAAATGCCCCTCCACGTCATTCACAGTATAACACACAACAGTTTAGTTTTAGCATTGTTTTGGGAATACACTACAGGTCTCATATTTTTGAGGGGTCTGAGTGAGGTATTTTTCCAGACTTTGTTGTACGTTGGGAACCAGGAACTCATGTTCTGGGTTCTTAGCTCACGTTTTGGGACAAAGAGAGACACATTTTAGGGGTTGCTTCTTATACTTTAGGTGTTGAATGTCACATTTCTCACTTCATTTTCACATATAAAATCTACAGTTTGCACAAGGCTTGTGAGCATGGTTGTGTGTTCATGGTGTTTGAAGTGTTTGGTGCAGTCATCATGGCTTTTTCTGCTTTCTTTCAGGATGTGGTGAGGACATTCATGCATCACGAGGCGAGATCTTGCTGGAGAGTTATCCCGTAGATGCTCATTGTGAATGGACCATTCATGGGAAGCCTGGATTTATCATTGAATTAAGGTACCCTTAGGAGGGATTCCTACAAATTATTAAACATATCAGGGAGATGAAATTCTCAACAGTAAAAAACAGAAAAATTCAACAGCTGAGTATTGACATCATTGCTCAGGGGTGACACCTAGTGGCTGGATTCCCGGCCTGTGATTGCAGGGTTCCAGCAGGAGCCAAGGTTCATAGCTCTGGGTCCAGGAAATCACTTGTTATGTTGGGAGAGGGGAGAATAAAGGGGATGAAAGAGATAAAAAAAATTGGGGAAAAATCATCAGATAGTTATAAATGAAGGCTCATAGCACCATGATCCCAACCTTGGTTCCAGTAAACCTGGAAGCCCAAATGGGCAATGTGCTGGATACAAAATAGCTTAGATCGGTGGTTCCAAAGCCAGTCCTGGGGGGCCCACAGGACTTTAGAATACCTGCAATGAATAACCAACAAACAGTCAAGGTCAGGAGAAACCAAGAAAGTAGAAACAAACATGCAGATCCCAGTATGTCAAACCTCATAGACACCAGTGACTGATGCGGCCATGTTTTAGTGGGCTCCTGCATCAGGGGTATGGTATGAACTATAAAAACATACAAATTATATTGATAAGAATACATTTCAGAATTTAAAACATTATCAGACAAAACTTATGATAGAAAATTAAAAATGATTCATATATATAAAAAAAATCATTCTAGTACCTGTCCATAAGAAGAAAATAATACCTAATAACACTCTCCCATTACTGGAGAACATGTCTGTATTTGATTAGCTTTGTGAAAATAAAATAAATTGTGAATATATGAATTGCTTTGGTAATTAAACAGAGGGCATCTTACTAAAAAGTGATCCCCTTTATATATCTGCAATGAATATTCATGAGATAGATTTGTATGCAAATTTCTCTCATGCATATTCATTGTGGATATCCTGAAAATCTGACTGGCTGGGGGTCTCCTAGAATAGGTTTGGGAACCATCGGCTTGTTAGATGACTGAGGAGATCTGCTTGATGGTTATGATAAAGAGTGGTAAGATGTTTGATGCCAGGCAGAGTCAGGCACCCCTCATCATAGTCTACGGCAAGGCTTCTGAACCCTCTCCTAGAGGCCCACCAAGCCAGTCAGATTTTCATGTTTTATTAGATCTTGATCACACCTTTTTCAGTAGTAGCTCAAGCTGATTTACATGCAGGTACACTAGGATTACCGCAATGAATGTGCATGAGATACATTCGCATATATTGGACACACCTTGTATGCAAATCCATCTCGTGCATATTTGCTGTAATTCTGAAAATCGGGACTCACTGGTTGAGGCGATGGAATTAAAATAAGCAGTTTGTACTCTGCTGGATTATTTTCAGACACTGCATTGTTGTTCTTTTCTAAGAGGAATGTGCATTTTATTATCACTGATTGGTTCTGAACCTTCAATCCTTTTAAGTTTGTGTTCACAGAAATAAGGGCACACTTGAGAACGAATGTTCTGCAGCCTTATTGTAGTGGTTGATGGTTTAACAGGTACTCCTGCCTTCTCAAGGCTCTTTATTAATAATTTTATAACAATCAGGATCTAGCTGGCTCATTGGAGCTTAGGTTTGATAATGGAGTGAGAGAGCTGCCAAAACCCAATGCTGGCACTTTCTTACACATATACCCCAGGATTCTATATAGTGCATCTGGACTTGCTTGTGCAAATCTGATTTGCACTAGCAATTTAATTATCGTAACAAGTCAATCAGTGCTGATAATTGCACCTTCACAGGCCATTATTGGTACTAATTGGCATTAATTAGAATTTATGCTCAGAACTTGCTAAGTGTAAAGTTCTGTGCGTAATTTCTAAGGTACAGAACCAAAAAGGGGGCGTGACCATGGGCAGGTCATGAGCATTTCTAAAATCTATGTGCGCTGATACAGAATACATCCTCTCCGTGCCTAACTTAATTGCCGACATTTACACCAAATTTCACTTAGTGTAAATACTTGTGTCTAAAATAGTCACATGGATGGGCGCTAGGTGAATTCCATAAACTGCACCTAACTTTAGGCATAGTTTATAGAATACGCATAGGTATATTTTTTCAGTGCTGATTTTTTGGCGCCATATATAGAATCTAGTCCGTAATGTGTTGATATGTTTGCAACTTTGTCCGCTCCTCAGAGGGGGTTTTAGAAGACTATTTATTTTAAATGGCTTATGCATCTCCTCTTCCATGTCAGATGTGCCAAGTGAATGTTTATGCTTATTACTGCATTTGATAAGCTGCCATTTCTAATCAAAGTCAAAGTGGTTTGCAAAGGAAAAAATAAAAATCAATTACAAGGAATTCCAAAGTTAGATAGGAAAGAGTCAATCAGTCAAGACAGCAATCAGTCAATCACACTAAACCCTCCTAACTCCAGTCTGACAGTGTCTCAAGCAGGCGCCACTAGGTCTCATGGTGCGAGATACCAAAAGCCAATGTAAAAAATGGGTTTTAAATTGGGACTTAAAACCATGAAAGAGAAAGTTCAGATCTCAAAAAAGAGGGAAGATCATTCCAGAGTTTAGGTAGACTAAAAAAGAAAGCAGCGGGTTGTGTGGATTCATAATGGGCCTGTTTACGAGAGAGAAGAACAGAAAAATCTAGTGAACGGAGGGAGTATAAGGGATAACCATTGATGCAATTAGGAAGGGGAACAAGAATAAAGAGTCTTTGTGGATGATGCAAAGTATTTTAAACCAAATACAGAGTTTCACCAGGAACCAGTGTAATTGAATTATTAAAGCAAGCCTTACATAGAAAAGGTGCAGTGGCATTTTGAAGAGTTTGTAGCTGCCAGATTTGATAGGCTGGCAACCCAGAAACAACTGCATTGCAGATAACAAAAGTGTGGTTCAGTATGTGTAATAATGAGAAACTGGAAAACTTTGAAACTGCATGAATATAGTAACATAGTAACATAGTAAATGATGGCAGAAAAAGACCTGCATGGTCCATCCAGTCTGCCCAACAAGATAAACTCATATGTGCTACTTTTTGTGTATACCTTACCTTGATTTGTACCTGTCCTTTTCAGGGCACAGACCGTGTAAGTCTGCCCAGCACTATCCCCGCCTCCCAACCACCGGCTCTGCCACCCAATCACGGCTAAGCTCCTTAGGATCCATTCCTTCTGAACAGGATTCCTTTATGTTTATCCCACGCGTGTTTGAATTCTGTTACCGTTTTCATTTCCACCACCTCCCGCGGGAGGGCATTCCAAGCATCCACTACTCTCCCCATGAAAAAATACTTCCTGACATTTTTCTTGAGTCTGCCCCCCTTCAATCTCATTTCATGGTGGACAGAAAGAAAAGCACTTTGAAGAACAAGAGAGACGTGACCATCAAACGAGAGTTTAGAATCAAGAATGACACCAAGATATTGAAAAGAATCGACAGTGGGAAAAGGATTGTTGAGAAAACAAACTGGAACTAAGTTAAAAGGACCAGAGAGCCAACATGTTATGGTTTTAGTAGAATTGAGAACAGTTAAATTATTTTGAATATTGACCAGTATATATGCAAAAGGCCCTTAAAGTTAGGTGACTGTTATAGAATTAGGGGGCTGGTGCTGGTGCTGCTCCCTTCTGTCAGTGTAGTTCAAAGTATTAGATCAAAGTACTTAAGTAAAAGTAAAAATAAATGTATGTTTTAATACTTAAATAAAAGTACAATGAAGAACACATTAAAAAATTTACTTAAATAAAAGAAAAAAAGTTAGGGGCCCTTCTACAAAGGCGTGTAAGGGCATCCAGCGCATGCCAATAGCATTACTGGCTGTCTACCACATGGCCTGGGTGGTAATTCTGAATTTGGCATGTGCCAAAAACACGCTGTAGAAAATATTTTCTATTTTCTGCAGCAGGGCGCCTACCCGGCAGTAAACAGCAGTTGGCACGCGCTGCATGCTTACCGCCCAGGTAGCGCATGAGACCTTACCGCTAAGTCAATGGGTGGCGGTAAAGTCTCAGGCCGAAAATGGACACATGGCTGGTTTTCATTTTGCTGCACATCCATTTTGCGGCCCACTAAAATAATCCCTTTTTCCTAGACGCGGTACAATAAGGGTCCAGCGCTTGCCGAAAACACACGCCCACACTGCCGCAGGCCAGTTTTTGGCACGCCTTTGTAAAAGTGCCCCTAACTGCCTAATATAACACTTTTTGAGTAAAAGGTAAAAGTACCGTAACTACAGTGAATGCAAGTATTGTTAACATTTTTATCCCAACAATTTTATTGTTGTACAATTCAATCTACTTCGCTTTTAGTAAAACTAAATTTTGAGAACGACTGTCACTCATGTGAGTGCTCTTATGAGTTTTTAATCCACCACAGCTGAAAAGGTGTACAACAACTGCACTATCAGGAAGTGGATTGTTCAGTCTGATAAAAAGTTCCTTCAAATCAGGCCAGGCCGCAATATTACTGATGCCTTTTAACTGGGTCTGCAGGTATTGATCAAGGGAATCTCTGTCTGAAGCACTTGACTCTCTTATAGCAAAGAATGCTTTGTCATCATCATTGTCGTTATTATCTGCATTACTAGTGCTAATTCATCACTTACATCTTCATCTTTGTTATCATTGTCATGCTGTCCAATGACAGAGAAGGCTTGCACAAAGTTGAAATCATTATCTGTTGTTGTCCTATTTTTCATCTGATGGCAAACCCTGAATATCTTCAAGAACTGATTCGAGAATGCCATAAACTCTTCAGTCTTAAGGCCAGAGAAGCAAACTATCATGCCAATGTAAAACGTTCAATGGGATGTCCAGCAGTCTGTTGTGATAGAGACATATGACTGTTCACCAAGAATTGCAACCAGCTTCAGCTTCATCTCTGCATCAAAGTAACCAAACTCATCACTGTTCTCTTTGGCTGGAGACTAGTAACCAGTTCAACAAGCACAGACAACTCTTACTGTTCTCATAGGCTGTATTCCCTGAACACCAAAATTTAAGATGAGATGATTGACTGTTTGTGTGATGAGGTTTGCAATTGTAAAATCTTGTTCCAGGTTTTGCTGTTTCATTTGGTTTACTGAGGAATCATCATTTAGGTCTCTTTGCCACTTTTACTTTTTACTTTTAAAAGCATCAGAAGTAACTAGGTAAATGTAGTAAAAATTGGTAAAATTATTACTTCGGTAAAAGTAAAAGTACTACTACTACTACTATTTATAATTTCTAAAGCGCTACTAGACGTATGCAGGGCTGTACACTTGAACATGAAGAGACAGTCCCTGCTCGACAGAGCTTACAATCTAATTAGGACAAACAGGACAAACAAGAGATAAGGGAACATTAAAGTACAATTTTTTGGTGTACTTCTTTACAAGTAAAAGCAACAAAACCTTTACTTAAGTACAGTAGTTACAACTCTGCCTTCTGTGACTATCACACAATGCAGAGAATTCAATGTACCATATAGAAACACAAGAAGTTATTAGTATCTCCATAACCTACTAGGATAATTACTGGAAATCATTCTGTCACATGAAATGCAACAGTGTTTATTTCATAAAGCGCTAGGTCCTGACCTCACTATTGACAGATATTCTAAGTGGCAGTTAGTATTGTTGCTCAGAGTAGCAGTGATGCTTATGTGTCTAGTTTTCTTCAGATATTAGATGCTTAAGGGGTCCTTTTACAAAGATGCACTAGCGTTTTTAGTGCACACTAAAAATAAGCGTGCACTAAACACTAGAGATGCCCATATATTCCTATGGGCATCTCTAGCAGTTAGCACCCGCTAAAAATGCTACCGTGCCTTTGTAAAAGGACCCTTTAGGTTCGAACAAATCATCGATGTCCCTACCCATATAGATGTACATACCTTCGACTTAATTTTCATTGATAAAAGGCTATCGGCCCAGGCAGCGGGAATCATGGATGTTTTAGAAGTTCCTTGTTCTGATCGTTTTATGGTTAAATTATTTTTTTAATGAAATCTGAAAATATAGCTATTGCCTCCAATAGTAGAAACTATTTTCACGCTCCTTTTGAATTGACTAGTCTTAAAGCCACAGTAGCTATAAATTTAGTAAAATTTGATGGTTCTATTGTTACTTTAGCTGTTGAGTCCTGGAACTCTGTGCTGTTGAGTTTGCTTGATTCCATTGCCCCTCTGCAGGAACGTCAGATGTTTCGGTGGCATAAAGCGCCTTGGTATAAGGGAGAGCTTAAACAACACAAACAGAAATTAAGATGTTGCGAGAGAAGCTGGAGGATGTACGCCTGACTTATTGAAAAAGGCGGTGCTTAGACCACTTCTAACAAAAAAATCTATAGATCGTGATGTAGTCGTGAATTATAGACCTATTTCATCACTTCCTTTTCTTGGGAAGATAATTGAAAATTAGTTTATGAATAACTCTTACTCCCCTGTTCACTAAGCCATCCTAGCGTCTGCTGTGCATTAATGCTGACACAGCCCATTCAAAGTGAATGGGCTGTGTCGGCATCGCCGTGTGGCAGCTGCTAGCGTAACATAGTAAACGGGGGGGGGGGGGGGGGGGTTAGATTTTCCAGAAAAAGCATGAAATCCTGGATGCTAACCAGTTCAGTTTTAGGTCTTTAAATAACATTACTCATTTCTATACTTGGCACAGTAGGAGAGGGTTTTGACAAATGAAGATGTTATTTTCTTGAGTCTAGATATCTGCAGCCTTTGATACAATAGATCATACTATCATTATCAATCGACTTAGATCTATAGGGTTAAATGGTCTAGTGCCAGATTGGTTTAAATCATTTTTGATGGGTAGGAAATACTGCTTCTATCAAATTCTGTTTTATCTATTGAATTAGAATGTTCCACAGGGGTTCCTCAGGGTTCAGCACTGTCAGCTATGCTGTTTAACATTTTTCTACTATCTCTCTGTAGACTGCTGAATTGTTTCAATTAAAATTTAGATTGTATGCAGATGATATTCAGTTTCTGCTAGAAACTGACAACTCAGTAGATGAAACTTCTAAGATGAATACAATAAATCAATAGTTGTGAGGTAATCATTTACAACTTAACATGGAAAAAACACAGACTTTGGTTCTATCTCGTTGTTCTCTTGGGGACATTTCTCTGATTTTATCATCAACAATGTGTCGACTCCAATTGTTAATACGATCTGTAATTTGGGTGTCATGTTGAACTCCAAGCATACCATGAAATTTCAAGCGCAGAAAATAATTAAGCAAGTGTTTTTCAGATTGAAATTAATTAGAATATTATGGGATCTTCTTACCTTTTCCAATTTTAGAACGATTATTCAGAATATAGTCAGTCCATGCTTTGACTTTTGCAATGATCTTTTAATAGGTTTGCATAGAGGACTATTAAAGGCACTACAGGTTGCTCAATATGCTTCTGCTCGGGTCCTTTCTAGTTACCCATATCATGCACACATTTCCCAAATTTTGAAACCTTTTCACTGCTTCCCATCGAACAGAGAATTATTTTTAAAATTCTACTGTTAATTTTTAAGGTACAGAATAATCTAGTCTCTCCCCTTATTCTATCAGCTTTATGGATCTATCAACCAACTTGCAAGGGCCTTGAAGTCCTCTAACTCAAATCTTTTAGATATACCATTAGATTAGAGGAGTATTGTATGTCAAATTTCAAAGTTTGGGGAGCTAAATTATGGAATGAGTTGCCTTTGGCCATGAGATCCATAACACCTGTAGACCAGTTCAAGCACAAATTGGAAACAAGCGTATAGAGACTGAGTCACCACTGGATGGTTATCAAATCAATTATTTTGGAGCACACTTTGATTATTTTCATGGAAGAGCTGAGTATGAATGATATTTTGAATTGAGGTGATAATGCTATTTGTATTATGTTTATTCTGTCTTTGTCATTGTTTTTATTATTATGAATGTTTTTTTGTAAGCCATCCAAAACAAATGGGATTGAGTGGGTTATAAATAAATAAATAAATAAATAAAATAAAGAACTTGGAATCTGCAAAGCTCAGGCAATAAACAGAGGGAAATGTACGCACTGCCTATCAGCTCAGGGTGAGCATGTGTGGAGGACAGCTGAGCTCCGCATTTCTTCAGCTATTAGAATAGAACAGATCCACTGCAACAGATGGTGGTGATATTTCAGTTCGTCTGCTGAAATGCCGCAGTCAGAGGATTTTCAGAGGGAGACAGTAGAAAAAAAAGGAATGTTGTTTTGGCTACAAGAAAAAGAAGGAGAATTGGGAGTCCTGAGGCCTGAACACTAGGACTGGGTTTTGAGCTATTCTTCCGAAGCATTCTTATGTCTTTTTTATGTCAGTGAAATGTACAAGACTACATGTCCTAGAATGCATAGAGATGACTCTTAAAAATAAGACTGATTGATATGTATGTGTAATATAATACAATAAGCATGTTTTAATTCAGTCTATATCTATAAAATAAGAGTGAATAAAGAAGGCATTCTGACACCCCGGAGCACTTTTGGTGACCCCAGGTTAACAGACACACCAGATGGCCCACCCATGTGCTTCAAGTTAGAATGCTATGACATCATGAATCATAGGGAGATTTTTTATTGGCTGATCTAGCATTTTCTAGGCCCAAGTTTCCATTAGTTGTAGGGGTTACTTGATGGTGGTAAGCAGGTATTCATATGGGTATAGTTAGATAGGTGTTTTGACTCTTGACTTTTGTCCTCTAGGTGAACAGGGGAGTCCATTGTTTCTTCTTCCCTAAATTACTGGGATGTATGAAGATCTTTGGTTTACTGAGCTAAAGCAGATTCTTTTTTAAAGCAGGCTAGATTACAGAACTGTCTAGTTATACAGCATAACAAAAGTAGCAGAGGAAGAAAAAGCTGGAAAAAAGAAAAAAAGATCTCTTTTGTTTTAGTTGGACTCATCATGCCTCACCTGGTTTCACCTGTAAAGTCCTCCAGCAAGATCCCTGCTTCCCTGCTGCAACTCCTCTAACTGTGAGCTTGACTCACATGGCACTGGAAGTTTGGGTTTGTCTTGCGATATCAAGTCTCGCTCTATCAGTTTCATAGCACCTTTAATCTAACACTCATGTTTTGCTGGTATTATGCTTGCAGAAATTTTTCAATAATTTTAGGTCTGTTTAATTATTTTCATTAGCAATCTGTGAGGTCCCATGATCCTTTGCCTCCGTAATATTGATGCTTCTGAATGACTTCTCTAGGGAATACTTAACATGACAGAAGCTGTGATTAAACCCATTCATTAGTGAGATCTACTATGTTTGCCTGTGTCTTAATTTTCCTTCCTGTAATTCATTTCCCGTGACACTGCACTCCTTTTTCATCCAACTCCCTTTCAGTGTCTTATTGCCTAAACTCTGCATCCTATCCCTAGAATATACACTGACAGGATGGACGTAGCCAGGTTATGGACTCAGTAACTGAAGCTCACAGGGAAGGTGCACATGTAGCTTATTACTTATTTTGTCCCATGCCGCTTGCCATACACATGTCTATACTGAGGAAAACTGTTATGGCTGGATGGAAGATTGTGAAAGGTTCTAGCATCACAGGTGTTTTCAATGGCCTTTGAATCTCAAACAGAATGCATTTCAAACTCATTAGCAGGAAAGTAACAGAGGGAAATACGGTATACTGAGCTACTGTGGTCCTTTTGCTAGGGTTACCATATTTGCCATGACAAAAAAGAGGACACAAGTTATAATTCAGCCCCGTCCCCTGTCACAACCCCGCCCTGCACCCTGTCACACCCCTGCACCCCAGTGTCACCTTGAACCCCCCAAGAAAGCCAGATTCTCTCCCTCTCCCCCATGTATGTCCCCTCCCCAATCTTTTCTCTAGCCTCCCTCTACCAACCTTATTTTACAGCTCTCTCCCTCCCTTCCTCCACCCACATGCCTCCATTCAAATCCCCTCTCTTCCCCTCCCCTCCTGTACTTAGTTATCATCGTGCCCTGGTGGTCTAGTGGCCTCTTTGGGGCAGGAAAGAGACCCCTCTTTTGTGCCTGGCACTGCCACAGACCTCTCACTCCCAGCAGTGCTTCAAAATGGCACGAGAGAAGAATTTAGGGCCGGATGTACAATTTTATTAAGGTGGTTTCCTAATTTTTGGCTACATTTTCCGTAATGTGCCTAACTGCAAAATAATGAAAGCCTGCGTAGAGTAAGATGAATTTAATTGCAAGGTATCTGCCTGCACTGAATATGAAAATCTGATTCTTGCGTGGGTAAATGTATGTGCATTCATTTAGGTGAAATAAAACTGGATGTAAATTTAGATGTTTTAACGGCATGCCACCTGTGAGTGTTTTAAAAAAAAATGCAAGCTACTCATGCAGTCTAATACATGCCTCCCAGAATGCACAGGTAGCTGATAACTAACTTGTTTAGGGGAAAGGAAAAGGAAGAGGGCTGAAGGAAGGTGAGCTCAGGCTTAGCTGAACAGACTTTCTCTCTGACCGTCTCCCCTTCACCCCCAGGGGAACTACTTTCTACTTAATTGATATTCTGCGTCAGATAATAAAGTAGATTCTTATCTTTGGTGTTACTGGCTTGATTTTGAGGCTCAGCATCTTTTCTCTCATTCTCTGGCTAGATTTTTGTTTTCTTCCTCTTTTTTATGTCCTTTTCATTTTCAGTTTCATCTCTTCTTTCCTTATCTCTTTTCTTCAACAGTGAATATTTTAATACTTTGTCTTCCATTCCCTGACACTCTTTCTGATGTTTTCCTTCTTTCTTCTCTTCCTATCTGCTCTCCTTTCGTTGATCTTTCATCTCTTTCTCCTACATTATCACCAGCTTTCTCTGTTTGGGATATTCTTACTCCCTGCATAGATGAAAGGATGTGCTAAAAAGGAACGCATCTGCTGAAACACTATCCAGTGTATTGATAAATGATAGAGAATTGCAGGGGTCATGAAAGGCCGAAAGTCCAGGGGGCCACATTACTGCCCTGAATGTCCCCTCTCAGATATTGATTTTGCATCTCCTAAACGAACTTAAGGCAAAAGAGTTCACATACCAGTCATAGTGAAAGCCATCAAATATTTAAGAGCTGTCTGTGCTAATAAACCACCTCCTGCTGGACAAGCTTTATCAGAGACAGTCATTTTCACGGAAATAATACCTAATAAGGAAGATCCTGGTTTATCTCTGGAAATTGAATACACATAGGCCAGTCTCTGAAAGAGTGCACCAGACCTCTTCAAACTGCACATACTTTTTAAGACGGGGGTTAAAGGGCCCAACACTGAGCTGCTACAGGATCATCATATTTATAAATGATCTAGAGATGGGAATAACTAGTGAGATAATTAAATTTGCTGATGATACAAAAAGTTATTTAAAGTTGTTAGATCACAAGAGGATTGTGAAAAATTGCAAGAGGACCTTACAAGACAAGGAAACTTCCAAGTGGCAGATGATGTTTAATGTGAGCAAGTGCAAAGTGATGCTTGTGGGAAAGAGAAACCCAAGCTATAGCTATGTGATGCAAGGTTCTGCACCTCGAATATTGTATTCAATTCTGGTCACCGCATCTCAAAAAAGATATAGTGGAATTAGAAAAGGTGCAGAGAAGGGCGACAAAAATGATAAAGGGGATGGGACAACTTCCCTATGAGGAAACGCTAAAGCGGCTAGGGCTCTTCAGCTTGGAGAAAAGGCGGCTGAGGGGAGATATGATAGAGGTCTATAAAATAATGAGAGGAGCATCTGTTTACGCTTTCCAAAAATACTAGGACTAGGGTGCTTGCGATGAAGCTACAATGTAGTAAATTTAAAACGAATTGGAGAAAATTTTTCTTCACTCAACGTGTCATTAAACTCTGGAATTCATTGCCAGAGAATGTGGTAAAGGCGGTTAGCTTAGCGGAGTTTAAAAAAGGTTTGGACAGCTTCCTAAAGGAAAAGGCCATAGACCGTTATTAAATGGACTTGGGGAAAATCCACTATTTCTGGTATAAGCAGTATAAAATGTTTTGTACATTTTTGGGATCTTGCCTGGTATTTGTGTCCTTTGTGACCTGGATTGGCCACTGTTGGAAACAGGATGCTGGGCTCGATGGACCTTTGGTCTTTCCCAGTATGGCAATACTTATGTAGGAATCAGCGACCAGGAAAAGGATCTAGGTGTTATCGTTGATGATATGTTGAAACCCTCTGCTCAGCATGCAGTGGCGGCTAAGAAAGCAAATAGAATGTTAGGAATTATTAGGAAAGGAATGGAAGACAAAAATGAAAATATTATAATGCCTTTGTATTTCACCATAGTGCAACTGCACCTCAAATACTATGTGCAATTCTGGTCACTGCATCTCAAAAAGATATAGTGGAATTAGAAACGGTACAGAGAAGGACAATGAAAATGATAAAGGGAATGGGACGACTTCCCTGTGAGAAAAGGTTAAAGCGGCTGTGGCTCTTCAGCTTGGAGAAAAAACGGCTGAGGGGAGATATGATAGAGGTCTATAAAATAATGAATGGAGTGGAATGGGTAGACATGAATCGCTTGTTTACTCTTCCCCAAAATACTAGAACTAGGGGGCATGCAATGAAGCTACAAAGTAGTAAATTTAAAACAAATCAGTGAAAATATTTCTTCACTTAACATGTAATTAAACTCTGGAATGCATTGCCAGAAAATGTAGTAAAAGCAGTTAGCTTAGCGGGGTTTAAAAAAAAAGTTTGGCTAGCTTCCTAAAAGAAAAGTCCATAAGTCATTATTATGATGGACTTGGAGAAATTCTACTGCTTATTTCTAGGATAAGCAGCATAAAATGTATTGTGCTGTTTTGGGATCAATTTGCTGTTTTGGGATCTTGCCAGGTACTTGTGACCTGAATTGGCCACTGTTGGAAACAGAATACTGGGCTTGATGGACCTTTGGTCTGTCCCAGTATGGCAATGTTTATGTTCCTATGACCTTCTTTATTGATGGTGCCTGATTCCTTTGTCTGAATATTTCACATTTTGCTTCCCTCTCATTTTTAAAATTCTGGTAAATCAAGCCATGACCCCTTGACCTTCAACTGCTGCTTTCTGATAGGTAGGACCTAAGAAAAGGGGAAGATGGTTTGAGATCAATGAGAAACAGCTTCTACTGGGCCTATGGTGGCACTAGGTGTCACTGCTGAGCAATGGTTCAAACTCCCTGAACCCTTAACCATACTACAGGGGTTGCGAGGGTTTCCTTTGAGGCATCCCTGTCTTCAATCAGCCTGAGGAACAGAAGATGAACTCAGGAACCAAACCTAGTTTTTTTACATGGCAGTGCATGGGAGTCAAAGTCTTGTAGCTTTTATACCAAGTGCCGATCAGGTAGAAGATTTTGAATAGTAAACTCTATCTCTTTTGGCTGTAGGTTTGCTATGCTGAGTCTGGAGTTTGACTACATGTGTCAGTATGATTATGTAGAAGTTCGAGATGGGGATAACGTTGATGCTCGAGTTATTAAACGCTTCTGTGGCAATGAACGCCCACTTCCCATCCGAAGCAACGGGAATTCTCTGCATCTGTTGTTTGAGTCTGATGGATCCAAGAACTTCGATGGATTTTATGCAACCTTTGAGGAAGTTACAGGTTTGTTTCATCATTTTACTAGTATCTTGAAGTTTGAAAGTAGAGTTCAAAGCAAAAATAACCTTGACTCATAAGATCAAAAAAGGCAGCAAAATGCATTTATTGAACCCCTCAAGACTAGGAGGCTCTGTTATGGCGAAACCAAAGCAGAATGGCAGTAGGTGTCCCCAATAATCCTGCAAGTCAGAAGTATATAAAAAGTGGAAGACAAGAGAAGGTGTAACTTAGTAAAGATATCAAGGTTTTTATCTCTCCCAACAAAAATTTAATGAATGTGCTATAGTAGGTAATAATGTTGCTGGCTCACCCAGGACAACCCAGATAGGCTTTAGCATCTTGAATGCATGAGATGTAACCCAAATCCGAGTTACATCTATATGCATGCAGTGAGGCAGAAATAGGATTGGATAAGCTATTTGGTTGATCTGGGGTTAGCATGTACACCATTTGTTTATTGCTGATCTGCCCAGACCTCATTATGGAACACACATGCTAGTATCAGATAACGCCTGTTAGCGTCTGCTGCCAACCAGGGTGACAACACTGCCCATGGCAGTTGAGGCATTGTGTTGTTGTTTTAGGTGAAAAGTTGTTATATTGCACCATATGTGAGATGTGTAACCCACCCCCCCATCTCTTGAAGTACACTGAGATCTCATCAGCCTGCTCTGAAGACCTCACTACAGAGGAGAAGACTATTTGTTGCTGATTTTGTCACTCTGATCACATGATCGGTTGGTGGAATGATATGACCTAGTAGTAATGAAATATCATTAACAGCATTTCTTTATTCACACAAATTGCTATTTCATTAACTATACACCATTTAATTACCTTGTTGAACTTCTCTGGTCAATTCCCTATGATCTCTGCTGCTTTCCCCTTCCCAGATGGCTGCTGAGATTCTCAGTTTTTCCTGCCTGCTGCCAGCACTGACCCTCCTGCAACTGCATCTCTCTTTAAATATGGCTGCCAAGGCTTACAAGGGCAGCCGCTGAAGTCTCGCGAGGCTGCCCCTGGAAATCTCGGCAGCCAGTTTTAAAGAGCGATGCGGCTGCTGGAGAGTCAGTGCCGGCCGCGGGCGGGAAAGACTGGGGATCTTTCCTGCCCCGAAGAATTCAGTAGACCACCAGGGTAGCTGCCTTCAGGTATGTGCTGGGACCCTGCAGCTTGGGGGGGGGGGGGGGGGGGGAGGAGAGACAAACCGGCTCACCCTGCCAGAACAACCAGCTCACAAAATGTTAAAAAGTTTAAGCACCGGCTCCAGCACACCACTGGTTGTTATGTTGGTGGTGGATCTGAGGCATCTATCTTTATGTACTTTTAGAAATGACCTTGTCCAATATCTCAGTACATTCTATTGACTTGACTGAAAGTGATCAAGTTCCTAAAAAAGATTCCTGAATGCAGCACTGAAGAAGATGGGCTGTGGGAGCAGGTGGCAATCAGGTTTTGAGTGTGGCTGACAGTCTTTGGCCTCCTTTTGCAGCTTGTTCATCATCCCCTTGTCTGCATGATGGGACATGCATTCTGGACAAGACGGCTTCCTTCAGGTGCGCCTGCTTGGCTGGATACACAGGGAGGCGCTGTGAAAACTGTGAGTATGTACTCCATGTTAGCAGAATGTGATTATCATTGAGTCCTTCTCTTTGGCTGTTGACGACAGGTTCACAAATTGGGACAAATCGAAGCTCAGAAAGACGCCGAGTCTTTGATTAAACTAGTGCATGTGAGTTACTAGCTGTAGGCATGTGAAGGGGAATATTGATGTCTCACTTGCATGTATAAGTGAATCAAATACCAGCCCTTTTTCTGAGTAAGTGTACACTTACGCACAGAAGTGGCAGTAATCTGATGAAGTGCTATGCTGTTAGTGCACTTGTAAGTTGCATAAGGGGAATTTTGTAAAAGGTGCACACACTTTAGAGAATCTCACTTAGCATCAATTCTGTAGGTGCCAGACTTACGCCTGCTGAAATCTGATGTAAATACTGGCATCCAAGTTAGGTGCGCTGACGTAGTATTCTACAACTATGTGCGTAAGTTTTTGGAATGCCCATGACATACCCATGCCCCCTTTTGAGTCACGTGCTATTGGAGTTGGGTGCCCTGCCTTATAGAATAGTGTGCAGCCAGATGCACACACAAATTTTAATAGGTGCCAATTAACACCAATAATTGGTTGTTGGCACCCAGTTATTGATGGTTATGAGTTTGTTGGGAGTGTGCTTAAATTTGGATGCACAAATCTGGGCGCCATATAAAGAGTCTGGGGGATAGTGTATAAATGCAAGGCGGCGTTCACCTTGGTAGAGTATGGGGGGGGGGGGGCATGAGCAATGCTACCATTTATGCACTCAACTCAATACTGTATGTTACACATGCTGTTGCCACATTTAGGTGCTCACAGTTATGCCAGATCTATGGCTGCTGTTACTGGGGGTGTATAAATCCAGGTAACACTAGTATTCTATAATGTAATCTGGGTGCCATTATAGAATGGACCCTTACCATGTGACATTGAGGCATCTAAAAGGAATTGCCCGCTTATAGAATCACCCCAATTGGCTATTAGCCTTCAAGATCTTCTTCTTATCCTAGAGAAAATCTCCAAGTGAAGGCAGAAGCTTCTGCTTTCACCTGTATAGAAGGCAGGGCTGCCGAAAGACTAGGCTGGGCCCGGGGCAAGGCTGCCCAGCATCCAGCCCCCCGTCGCTCCACCTCCCCCTGCCGCCCCTTGTCGCTCCCACCGCCACTGCAGTCCTTGGTCTCACCTGCCTGCCTCCACGGCTCCGGGCCCCCTGCATTCAAAGTGGCAGTCGCAGATCGCCTGTCTTCTGGCCTTCCCTCCCTGTGTCCCGCCCTCATCTGATGTAACTTCTGGTTTCCGTGAGGGCGGGACACAGGGAGAGAAGGCCCAAAGGGAGGCGATCTGCGACTGCCACTTTGAATGCAGGGGGCCCGGAGCCAAGGAGGCAGGCAGGTGAGACCGGGGACTGCAGCGCTGGTGGCCTGACCCCGGCACTGGGCCCCCCTTGGGGGGAGATATGATAGAGGTCTATAAAATAATGAGTGGAGTTGAACGGGTAGATGTGAAGCGTCTGTTCACGCTTTCCAAAAATACTAGGACTAGGGGGCATGCGATTAAGCTACAATGTAGTAAATTTAAAACGAATCGGAGAAAATGTTTCTTCACTCAACGTGTAATTAAACTCTGGAATTCCTTGCCAGAGAATGTGGTAAAGGCGGTTAGTTTAGCGGAGTTTAAAAAAGGTTTGGACGGCTTCCTAAAGGAAAAGTCCATAGATTATTATTAAATGGACTTGGGGGAAAATCCACTATTTCTGGGATAAGCAGTATAAAATGTTTTGTACTTTTTTGGGATCTTGCCAGGTATTTGTGACCTGGATTGGCCACTGTTGGAAACAGGATGCTGGGCTTGATGGACCTTTGGTCTTCCCCAGTATGGCAATACTTATGTACCTATGTGTCTATATATATCATCAGTAAATGAGTCTGACATTAATGGCTGTGAAAACACCATGTACAAGAAGGCCTCTTGGAGAACAGCAGGAGATTTATATGTCAGCTACCTGTTACTGCCCTCCCCCTTCCTTCTATCCTTCCTTTCTAATGTGATGATAGAGTTCTTTGTAACAGTTTGTTCCCTTTTTAGGGGTAGAACATTGGTGGGCCACACAAATAGATTTATATTGAAGTGGTTGAGGACAGAGCCAGGCTAGTATAGCTAGAAGGTTGGCTGACACAGCAGCCATTCACTCACTTTCTGTCTCTCACGCAGTAGAGCAGTGCACCCAGTATAGGTTGCATCAGACAGTGAAGTATCTGGCAACTATGTACAGTCCCTTGAATATTCCAGCAAATGCAGTTCTAGGTATCGGTAACACAGTTTCTGTGTAACCTTATTACCCTTATATATTTACAGTTTTGAAGGTATTGATGGGTTCTTTCAGAGGTAAAACTGAAGGATAGAGATGTCTGTACCTTCATCAGCGCTGCGTACATCTAGTAGCACTATAGATATGATAAGTAGTAGTAGTACATTTCTTCTTCTCCAACTGGATTATTTAGCCTCTGTCATCTCTCTCCTTTCCTTCTGCACCTCTTGGGCAGTGTTAGAGGATGGGATCCCTGTACATGTGCTCCGTGGAGGCAGTTCAGCAGCTCGGTAGGCTCTGAGGCTGGATTCCCACTCCTGTCTTCTTCAGATCAACAACTGTGCTTGTCCTAGTCCAGTGTTTCGGCAGTAAAGAGGCTGCTGTAGCTTGGAGGTTAATATGATAGTCCTCTAGCATGGATCTGGTGTAGTGACCCAGTGCTATAAGCCAAACACCATCCCCTGGGCTGGGTATTTATAGGGATCTTGTTTTCCAAGGGATGGATCCTCCTACTCTGTCAGTAAGGAAGGAAGACACAGCCCCCTGTTTTGGAAACTGTTGGGGTTAGAAAAAGGTCAGAAGAGTGCTGAAGGTTCTGGTACTTCTGCTGAGATGGAACCTAAGCCAACTCTCCAAGCAGAAATAAGGACTCAGACTACAGGCAAGACCTTTGTATGGAACTGACTTAGTACTTTAGTTACCACTAGAGAATGGCACGGGGACGGGGAACTGCAGTAACCGCGGGGATGGGGACGGAGATAGAGCTCGCAGGGACGGGGTGGGGACATATCCCACGGGGATGGGGTGGGGACGGGGAGAGATCCTATGGGGATGGGGCAGGGATGGGAACAGAGCCCACGGGGATGGGGACAAACTTTGTCCCCATGTCATTTTCTAGTTGGAAGGGTAGAGGGTGGTGGTGGGAAGAAGGGCTATTATAGCTGCTCATTGTTATTATTGTTTTCTATTTGTAATTTATACACAACAGTTGCACAGCATATTGTTCCTTTTTATACTTTAATAAAAATATTTAAATATAAAATTATAAGTGTTCAAGGCTTCTGTAGATGAGGACAGAGCCCATGGGGGCGAGGACGGGGACAGAACCTGCGGGGATGGGGTGGGTACAGAGACAACCCATGGGGATGGGATGAGGTCGGGGACAGTTTGTCCCAGTGTCATTCTCTAGTTACCACCATTTGAGATCAGGCTAGTGCAGAAAGATCTAGGGTTGACACTACTTAAATCACAGGTAGTCTTCCAGTGAGGGTGTGGTGGCAGAACATACCAATCTATAGTGCGTCCTGTGTGAGTCTCCCACTGGTGCCCCCCATCCCTCTCACTTCAGGACTGCCAATGAGAGGAGATAGTGGGCTGGGAGAAATTTTCCACCCCTCCTTATTTGTGCTTCTTAGAACGGCGGCGCTGTGTGGTGGTGATTGTTTTCAGCTTCAAAAAGATGCCAATTCCATCTTCTATGCTCAGAAAAAAGGTTAAAAAGAAAAAAAAACCCCAAAACAAAACAACAACAAGAAAAACAACAAAAACAAAAAAAAAATGATACCTTTTTATTAGAGTAATGTTATCCTTTTCTTTGCCAACTTTCAGGAGCTAACATTCTCCTTCCTCAGACCAAAATCTTTCTGTGCATCCAAGTGCTCAAAAATAACAAGAAGATTATTTTATTGCAACTGTAAGAGTGACAAAACCAGTCGTTGTGGAGACATTTCAGTGTTAGGATGCTTTGATGTCTTCACTTCCTTCTATTACGGGTATCATAACAGTTCAGTCTCTTGAGAATACCATTGATATTTTATTTCAAATGAACAAAACTGTTCTGCTTTTCTCATACCCAGAAGGCGTGCAGTTAATTAAATTTATATAAATAAATGTATTGCATTCTGCTGTTCCCTCAATTAATTAGGGGAAATTGGAACCATTATCTCCTTCTGTGTGTTTCCAGCTATCTCCTTCCAACTGTCAAAATAGAAATTCCAAGCATTTCAGTGGGGAACTCTGTTTCCAAACTGGCTGTAGTGTGATGTGTTTTCAATTTTTCCCACCATGTTGCCAAATGTCTATTAAATGTCTACTGGGAAAGGAACAGGGAAGTAACAGCTTGATTTTCTGGGTGGAATCGTTAAACCGGAAATGTATCAGTTGCTATTAGTGATTCACTGGTCTCCCCTCTCCCTATTTTCCCAGCATTGGGTCTTGTGTGCATAGTTTTCATTGGAGCCGAAGCATTCAGAGCATCTTATGAAGTAGCAAAGGTCACACCCACAGCAGAAATTGTTCCGTAACTTAATCTGGTCCTAAATGTGTTCATTTTTATATATTTGTTTATCCACATCTCTGTATCTGTTTATCAACTGGACATATCAATAACACACATATCTATTATCAGAAGCTTTTTGATTGTATGTAGATTCAGCTAGCTGTGTGCCTAGGATCCCTCGCTTTCTCAAGTCCAGAAAGCTCTGCTCTCTTTGCTGTATTGGTGTCTTCAGTTTATTCCCCATGGTGTCTAGCACAGTAAAGATCATATAATTCTGTATTTTAAAGGCGGTCCATTGACACCATTACTTTTCACAACATAATGACGTAGATGCCCACGTTTATGTAAATTTACGGACTACTAGCACGTCCATGGGTAAGTGCTACACTTACATGGGCACCTGTGCACTGTTGTGTAAGAGTGCCTGTAAGTGAAAAAAGTACATAAATGCAAGGGGGGTGTACACATGGGCAAAGCATGGTGGGGCATGGGCGGGGCTCCCACTTCCTTGTGTAACTTATCGAATACTGTAAGTTACTTGTGACTTTGCCGCATTTAGGTGGCTGAAGTTATGTCAGGTCTGTGGCTGGTGGATGCATAAAAGCAAGGCGAGGTATATACTAATATTCTGTAACAGAATCTGGGCATTTAGATGCTTTTATAGAAGGGTTGGCCAACCTCGATCCTCGAGGGCCGCAATCCAGTCAGGTTTTCAGGATATCTCCAATGAATATGCATATACTATCTGCTTAGTGTATCACAATCTTTTTATTCAAAATCTCAAATATACATAAAAATACCTTCCCACAATCTAAATCATACACTCCTCCCAAGCACTCCTAAACAGTGGCGTAGCCACAGGTGGGCCTGGGTGGGCCAGGGCCCACCCACTTATGGCTCAGGCCCACCCAACAGTAGCATATGTTTCGCAGTAGCTGGTGGAGATCCCAATCTCTGTCAGCTGAAGACTTTCCCCTGATAATAACAAAATTCTACTCTCCACAATACTGGCACCTGCGCATGCTCAGTTTTCAATGCATGCCTGCTGCAGACTGCCAAGGTGGAAAGAAGCATTTTCCTGCCAGCTGAAATATTATTTTGGTGGTGGGGGGAGAACATTGGGTGCCCACCCACTTCTTATCTAGGCCCACCCAAAATCTGTTGTCTGGCTACGCCCCTGCTCCTAAAAAGCAAAATATATAGAATAATAAAATCCCTCTATCGCTAAAGTTTTACAAGCCAGCTATTATAATGAATAAACACATATTTATGAGGCTTTCTATTAAAGTTCAAAATCTTCAGTCTTGTTGTCTAAGAAGTTATATCAATAGTGCAAGGCTCCTCCTTTAACATACGTCACCAGAAATATCAAATCAGAATGTTCTTGCAGCTTTGCTTTGTAAACTCCAGCAGATGAGAGCATTATACTTGCTGCTACTGTTTCATCCACGGGCAAACCAAGTCGCCTCCCATATATGTTGATAAATTCACAACAATCTTATACAACTACATCTACTCCGATTTTCTTGTTTTGCAGACATTCCCTTCTTTGTGAAACCTGACACAGTCACAGTCACTGCGTTTTGCTAAGCGTCGTCAGGGGTTCAACTGATAAATTTTTTTTCCTCTTACAAACTGCATAATCAGAATGAACCTCCATCAGTGCCAGGAGAAGATGGCGTCTGAAGGAGTCTTATAGAATTTAGGGGATCTGCGTCTATCTTACATGCAAGGATTTACACCAGGTTTCAGTTAGTGTAAATCCCTGTGACAAAAGTTGGGCACAGATCCTGGCACTACACCCTATTCCAGTGGCGTAGCTACGTGGGACCACAGGGGCCTGGGCCCTCCCACATTTCCTGTGACCCTGCCAGCTGAAGCGTTGTCCTGCGCTGGTCTCTGGTTCTGCCGCATTGCCTGCCCTGCTCTGTCTTCCCCTCATGTCCGGAATGCTCCTTTTAGTGAAACTGAGCATGCTCAATTTCACTTAAAGGAGTGTGCAGGACATGAGGAGGAAGACAGAGCAGGGCAGGCAATGCAGCGGTGCCAGAGACCAGCGCTGGACAACGCTTCAGCTGGCAAGGGTTGTGGACCTCTGCCAGCCAAGGTATTTGCTGAGATAGTGGGTGGGAAGTGGCAGGGTGGCAGGGGAAGCGGGGGGCGACAGACTAAAATATGTCCCCCCACCTCTGGCTCTGTCCCCCTCCCACCGCGAGGTCTGGCTGTGCTCCTGTCCTATTCTATAAATTGTGCCCAACTTGGAGCACCATTTATAGACTAGCGTCAGTGTGCATTTTTTTGGCACCCAAATTTGGGCACCATTTACTGAATCTAGTCCTAAGGCTCTGTAAACAGGTAAGTTTTCAATCTTTTTTGAAAGTCTCACAATTAACTCAGTAGCAATATACCCCACAGTGTAGGGGGCATAAAGTGAAGAAGCTCTTGTACATAGAATCTGAATTTTACACATCGTCCATGAAAGGATAACATATGTGTTCTGTAAGCATGATCTAATCAAGCAGTAAGATATGTAAGGCTACAGCAGAAAAATCAAGTGATGGGATGATAAATTATGGGCAGTTTTCAAAATCTTAAACGATACTTTATACATACATATTTCTGAATTCTATGGAGAGCCAATGAAGTTGCATTGTCAGTCCATTTCATACCCAGGATCTGCTTATGTGCTCATTTCCATCATCTGCACTGGTAGACTATTTCAAGTCTTGTCATTTTTCACAATGAATATTGCATGACCAACAATAACTCCAACAGCCAGATCCCCTTCAATGGTTTATTGCCAAGTTCGTTTTTAATAATCCACATATACATCAAAGCTAGCTAAGCTGTTGTCCAAACATCTGGCCACCCCATGCTCACTGAAGTTTGATTTTAACCATGTATTATTTATGGAGCTCCATCAGAATATTACTATATATTAATATTATTTGTGTAGTGATATGAGGTGTGCACAGCTCACTGCAGACATATAAGAACTCTCGTTACTTGAAGCCTACAGTCTAATGAGGACAGACTGACAAGAATTACAGACAAGAATAAATAAGAGACAGGGATTAATCAAAGTAGGGCCAACTTAAATTGCAATTAAATTGTCAGGAATGAAGTCTCTTATGAAAACTGTATAAAACTGTTAGTGGACTGGTGAAATTCTTGAATTCACTAGAAGATAAGAATCATTTGATGTACTTGGAGGAAAAAATTAGGACACTGCTCCACAACCAGTCTGTAAGAGAAATCAAGACACTTGGACGGGGTGGGTGTGGGGTGGTGTAGGGTAGGAAGGGGTAGGGTAGGGTAGACAGCTTCTGCAGAAGCCAGAGAGGCCAGGAAGAGGATTACTTACAGCCCAACAAAAGCACTTAACTGTGATATCTTCACATCACCTAATAATTTGGGTGCACATACAATTTAATTGAGTAAATAGCTAATTAGTGTCAAAAATGAGGTGTTAACAATCAGTAGCGTACCAAGGGTGGGGCGGTCTGCCCCAGGTGCAGGCAGTAAGGGGGTGCATGGGGCAGTTGCATGGCTGGCAGCTCTGCCAGTCCTTCCTCCTCTGATGTTACTTTCTGTTCTGGGGCAAGGTGGTAGGAGTGATGCGCTTTGGAAGGGAGTTGTGCCTTGAGGGTGTGTGTGATGCACCTCAGGAGGCGGGGGGGTGGGGGGAGGGATGTGACACATCTTGGTGGGGTGTGATGTGCCTGGGATGAAGGTGACATGCCTTGGGTGGGGGGGGGGGGAGCGAGTGGCAACCCAGCCTGGGTGGCAAGCAAGCTAGGCATGCCACTGCTAACAATCAATTATTGGCATTAATTGGCAACAATTTGGATTTGCATGCACATCTTGCTAAGCGCTATTCTATAAAGATGCACATGCAGATTTTTTAGTCCATAATTGAAAAAGGGGCATGGCCATGGGAGGGACACGGACGGGTCAGGGGTGTTCACCAAAGATGTGTGCAGTATTATAGAATTTGGGGAATCTGCACCTAACTTATGTGCGAGGATTTACACCAGGCTTCAGTTGGTATAAATCCTTGTGCTCAAAAGTTGAGTGTGAATTCCGGCACTACACGCTATTCTATAAACAGTGCCCAACTCAGAGCGCCATTTATAGAATAGTGCTCAGTACACATTTTTTCAGCAACCAAATTTGGGTGTCATTTACTGAATCTAGTCCATTGTGCCTACTTGCAACCTATTCTATAAACAAAAGTAGGCTAAATATGCAGCTATATTTTAGGTGTGACCAATTCTAGTCATAGAGCTGGTGTAAATGCTCACTCCCAGATTGCTACACAATGCATGTATATTATAACACTTTATCGTCTGCACACGCAAATGTGAGTCCACCCGCGGTCTGCCCGTCAGAATGCCCACTTTGAAATTATGCACCATTGCATTTAGGTGCTATTTTACTGAATAGCACATAGCTGGAATATGGTCATTTAGGTTGGTCCTAATAGAATTATCCCTATAGGGAATCCAAGAACATAAGAATAGCCATACTAGGTAAGACCAATGGGCCATCTAGCCCAGTATCCTTCTTCCAACAGTGGCCAATCCAGGTCACAAGTACCTGGCAGAAATCCAAATAGTAGCAACATTCCATGCTACCAATCCCAGGGCAAGCAGTGGCTTCTCCATATCTGTCTCAATGGCAGACTATGGACTTTTCCTCCAGGAACTTGTCCAAACCTTTTTTAAACCTAGATATAATAACCGCTGTTACCACATCCTTTGGCAAAGAGTTCCAGAGCTTAACTATTTGATGAGTGAAAAAATATTTCCTCCTATTTATTTTAAAAGTACAGTGCAATCCGCTTAAGTGCAAGGGTCTGGGATCAAAGAAATATATGCAGTTAACTGGAGCATGCACTTAACAGTTGTGACCCAAAGAAGCTTGACAACTGATAAACATATGTACAGTACTGTTTATTATACATACAGTATACAGTCTCCATTAACTGACATTATACAGTCTCCGTTAACTGATGTTAGGCTTACTTGAAGTAATCAGTCATAGTCCTCTGTATACTATTGTGTCTGTGAGTTCCATAGATTACGTCTGCCAGATGGTAAAAACTGTTGGAATGTATTGTATTTTACATGCATTGCCTGTCACCTATTATTTCTCTGTGATTACTCTGTGACCTCTGATGTGAATTACTTAGAGAGGTCACACTGCTATGCAACTTCCTGTGGGGGTTAGATGCAGCACATGCAGCACATGGAGCACATGGAGCTCATGATCTCTCCTAATCTGAGAGGATCTATGGTGGTGTGAGCATCCATTACCATCTAAGCACATGGAAGGAGCTGATAATACAAATGTATAGTAATATGTATATATAAGCCTATCTGATTATAATCTAACTACAAACTGTGAGTAAACAGATGTTTTGTTACTTCAACTTTAAAGTGACTCAGCAGTGAATTATTCAGGGGTGAATGAGAGAGAGATGAAGAAAGAAATTAACATTTCTAAAGCTGAAGCTGTGTGTACTAAAATCTGCTAATTATTTACTACAAATAATCCAACAAAAGGGTTATGGGCCCAGGGCCAGGAATTGAAAAAGAAGAGAAATATTACCAGGCAGAAAAAAAAAGGCCACATTTTTCTCTTAAGTTTTAAAGGAAAGATTCAGTCTGTCTCTCTCTCCCCCCACACAGCAGACAGAAGGCTAAGAAAATGGCTGAGGGAAGAAATTCACCATTGTTCTATTCTCTCAAGGTGCCTAAATTAACTGAGTTTAATTATCAGCAGTGGGAATTAAGATTCATATGTCTCCTTCGAGCAAAAAGATTAGATATATGCTTAGACCAAGACAGAACAGCTGAAAATATGGCTGAATGGGACAATGCAAACTATTATGTGAAGTGCATGCTTTTGGAAGCTCTCTCAGAGAAACAAGCCATATTAGTGGAGGGAAAAGATACACCAAAGGACATTTTATATAAACTGAGAACTATGTATGCAACTACATATGCAAAGCAGCAACCAATTTGGTTGGCAGAGTTGAATGAAACCAAATTAAGGGATAAAAGTAAATGTAATGATCACATTATGTATCTTATGTCTTCATTTCAAAAGCTAGAACTTTCTGGAATTCCCATGTGTGATGCATTGAAAAGAGCATTTCTTTTTACCTCACTATCAAAGAAGTTTGATGTTTTTAGGTCTGTAAATGAGGCCATTGAAGGGCAATCTTTTGAACAGACAACATCAAAACTAAGGCAGGAATGCATAATAAATGATTCTGAGGAGATGTGTTCTCAAAGTCAGTCAGAGAGAAATGAAACAAATTTCTTGGCAAAGAACAGAGGAAGGCGGAGCTATGGGAAAACTCCACCCAAGGGCAAGCTGATTTGCTACTCATGTGGAAAGGAGGGACATGTATCTAAATGGTGTAAGGAAACACAAAACACTCCCTCTAGCTCACCTAAGCCAATGGAACTAAAGAATTTTCAAACCAGGAAATGTATGAAGGACAAAGATAAACACAAGGGCTTTCTAATGGCAGAAAAATCTTTGACTATGGTAAATAATAATTCAAATGAAAGTACTTGGATTTTGGATTCAGGGAGCACATGCCATTTAACCAATTGTAAGGATTTCTTTCAGGAAATGTGTCCAGAGGAAGGTATTCTTAAAACTGCAAACGCAGGGACTGCTAAGATCCAAGCAAAAGGTATTGGATTCTTAAAATGCAAAGTGTCTAATGAAGTTAAAGAAATTCCTGTAAGTGATGTCTTGTATATTCCCCAAGCAGTTTGCAATATGCTTAGTGTATCTACATTAGATAAGAAGGGATTTGCGATTCATTTTGAAAACAGTAAGTGCACAATCTCTAAAAATGATGAAGTGTATGCTGAAGCTTTTATGCATAATGATGTTTATAAGCTGAACATTTCAGGTGAAGCCTCACATCTGGCGCAAGTAAGGAAGAATGATGGAAAATGTAGTCTGGAAATCTGGCACCGCCGCCTGGGACATCGTGATTCTAAGGTGATCCAGGATCTTTACAGTAAGCAACTAGCCACCGGCATTCAGATAAGTGCAGATGCTGGTAAAATGGAGAAATGCATAGACTGTGTTACTCAAAAAGGTGTGAGACCCTCATTTCCTGCATACACAGGAAATAGGAGTAATAAAGTGCTGGACTTAATACACAGTGACTTATGTGGACCGTTTAATATCCCATCATTGGGAAATAACAGATTTGTGCTAATATTCTTGGATGATTTCTCTAGATATTGTGTGGCCTATTTGCTGAAAGAAAAAAATCAAGTCACAGACATGCTGAAGAAATACGTAGCCATGGTGAGCAATAAATTTGAAAGAAAACCAAAGGTTCTTCAGACCGACAATGGTGGTGAGTTCACTTCACAAAGCATGCGCACATGTCTAGAACAAGAAGGCATTCAGCATATCACAACAGTAGCTTATACACCAGAGCAAAATTCTGTTGCAGAGAGAAAATTTAGGTCACTTGTGGAAATGACCAGATGTATGCTGTCAGATAGCAATCTCCCTAAAAGACTATGGGGGGAAGCCATTCTCACAGCAGTGTACCTACAAAACAGAATGCCAACTAAAGGCGCTGAGCGCACACCACATGAGACATGGCATGGTAGGAAGCCAAACCTGTCACACATAAGAACATTTGGAAGTACAGCATATGCTCATGTACCAAAGCAAAGAAGGCATAAACTGGATTCCACAACAGAAAGGGGCATTTTAGTTGGCTATGCTCCAGGACACAAAGGATATAGAATTTTAAATCTGAAAACTGGCATTGTTGGCATAAGACATGTTACATATTTTGATGAAAACAAAAGGGTTGATAAAGGCTGGATTATCCCAGATGAGCCTTATCATCCAGAATATGAAACTAGAACCATAATAGACATGCCAGTGTATATAAATGCCATACCAAGGCAGATGTCTGAAAGCAACTCATCTGTATCTAACGAGGAACAGGCAGAGGAAGCAGACACAGAAAGGATCATTGAAGAAGACAGTACAGTTGGAGAAGGGGAATCAATTGGAGAAGGACTCTCAGATATAGAGGATGCAGAAAGGTCGGACCAACCTGTTGTCAGACGCTCATCCAGGGAAAACAAAGGTGTTCCACCCCCAAGACTGTCTTACCTAACAAAGTCAGCAGAAGCTCAAGAGCCCTTAACATGGGATGAGATTGAGAAAATGCCAGCAGAAGAAGCTGCTGAATGGCATAAAGCTGCACAAGAAGAAATTGATGCATTGGATAAAAATAATACTTGGATTCTTACAAAATTACCTCCTGGCAAGAAAGCTATAGGATGCAAATGGGTATTCAAGTTAAAAAGGAATGCACAAGGAAAAGTGGAAAGGTATAAAGCCAGATTAGTTGCAAAGGGATATCTTCAAAAATATGGAGAAGATTTTGATGAAGTGTTTGCACCTGTAGTGAAACACACGACAATAAGAACACTTCTGAGCATTGCAGTCTCAAAAGGCATGCAAGTCAACCACATTGATGTGAAAACAGCATTTCTTCACGGAGATATAACTGAAGACTTGTACATGGAACAACCAACAGGTTTCATAAATACAAAACAAAGACAGCTAGTGTGTAAATTAAACAAAGGTCTTTATGGATTAAAGCAAAGTGCAAAATGTTGGAATGAAAAATTGCATGAAATATTGACAAATTTAGGATTGAAGCAAGGTGAAGCAGATAAATGCTTGTACACTAGGTGCACAAATGGACAATATGCATACATTTTAGCTTTTGTTGATGATCTGCTCATTGCAAGCAAAAGTGAGCAAGAGTACAAGGACATTGTAAAGTGTTTAAACCTCAATGTTGAAATAAAAGAACTTGGTAATGTGTCATACTATCTTGGGATAGAAATTGAGAAACAAAATGATGGTTCTTATCTTCTAAGCCAGAAGCAGAAAATAAATGAGCTTATTGAAAGTTTAGGTATGCAAGATGCCCAAGTTGTAAGCACTCCCATGATCACTGATTTTCTGAAGGATGAAACAGTAAGAGAACCTTTACCAGATAACATCCAATATAGATCAGCCATAGGTAAGCTTTTATATCTAGCTACCACATACAGGGCTGATATAGCAAATGCAGTAGGAATTTTGAGCAGAAGGGTCAGCTCACCTACCAAATCAGATTGGACTGCAGTTAAAAGGATGGTAAGGTATTTAAAGGGTACCATTGACTGTAAATTAAAGGTTTCAGCCAATAGTAATCCAAAACTAATATGTTACTGTGATTCAGATTGGGCAGGGGATCATTCTGATTATAAATCCACAAGTGGATATGTGTTTATGTATGGAAATGTACAAATTTCATGGGCCAGTCATAAACAAAGTATTGTGAGTTTGTCTTCTACAGAAGCTGAATATGTGGCCGTATCGGAAGCGTGCAGAGAACTGATGTGGATTGAAAAACTTTTGCTGGATTTCGGAATAGCTGAACAGAGACCAATCCAGATAATGGAAGATAATCAGAGCTGCATCCGACTGTCACAGAATGACAAGGTTCAGTCACGCACCAAGCACATCGCAACGAAATACCACAACGTGCGAGAGTTGGCAAAAGAAGGGGTCATCAGTCTACACTATTGTCACACCAGTGAGATGACAGCTGACATCATGACCAAACCGTTACCCAGAGAACATTTTGTGAATCTGCGTATAAAGCTTGGACTTTGTATGAATAAATAATTGCATGACAGTTATGCATGAGAAGGGGTTTGTTGGAATGTATTGTATTTTACATGCATTGCCTGTCACCTATTATTTCTCTGTGATTACTCTGTGACCTCTGATGTGAATTACTTAGAGAGGTCACACTGCTATGCAACTTCCTGTGGGGGTTAGATGCAGCACATGCAGCACATGGAGCACATGGAGCTCATGATCTCTCCTAATCTGAGAGGATCTATGGTGGTGTGAGCATCCATTACCATCTAAGCACATGGAAGGAGCTGATAATACAAATGTATAGTAATATGTATATATAAGCCTATCTGATTATAATCTAACTACAAACTGTGAGTAAACAGATGTTTTGTTACTTCAACTTTAAAGTGACTCAGCAGTGAATTATTCAGGGGTGAATGAGAGAGAGATGAAGAAAGAAATTAACATTTCTAAAGCTGAAGCTGTGTGTACTAAAATCTGCTAATTATTTACTACAAATAATCCAACAAAAACTGTCATAGCACTGACATCCAGTGACCTCCAGATGGGCCCGCACGGTGTTGAGACTCTCCAACGCTCTTGCAAAAGTGACAGGAGGTTGTTGAATTTCGTCAGCATGTGCCTCGCTGCTCATTTCATCATCTATTTCATCATCAGTTGTTGGCTGCATGTAGGCGTATATCTCGACATCAGTGCTGTCGTCAACTGTTTGTAGATCATAATCAACAGTTACGTAGTGAGGAAACTCCTCTTCAGTAACACCGAGTGGGATGTCAATAGCCTGTTCATCTGACGCGTTTGCAACAGCTGTATCTGTTTCGTCCCTCTCCACATCCTTAACAAAGCTTGCCCGCTTGTAGCAGTTCACAATGGTTGCCAACATGATTCCAGGCTTCTTTCTGCATATGTAGGGAATCCAACAGTGATAGATTACGAGCCAGTTCAACAGCACGTTTATCCTTGCCAATCTGGTCATCTATAACGCTCATCAAACGACATAGCACAAGAGCCCGATAATGTTTTTTGAAATTGGCTATTATGCCCTGATCCATAGGTTGGATCAGAGAGGTAGTGTTTGGTGGCAGGAAGACCACCTTGACGTGAGACAGCCTGACATCATCACTGCGTGCAGCACAATTATCACAAAGCAACAAAATCTGATGTTTTTGTGCCTGCATTCTAGTGTCTAACTTCTTTAGCCACTGCTTTCAAATTTCACCAGTCATCCATGAATTTGCATTAGACTTGTATGACACAGGAAGTCGCTTAACATTCTTGAAGCAGCGGGGCTGTTTGCTGTTTCCAATAACGAGTGGTTCCAACTTCTCACTCCCATCCATATTGCAGCAAAGGAGGATTGTCAGTCGGTCCTTCGACGTTTTACTTCCTGTAGTTTCGGCTTGTTTGAATGCAAGTGTTCCATCAGGAATCACTCGCCAGTAGAGACCGTTTCCATCAGCATTGAAAATGTCACAAGGTGCAAACTCGTTCAAGATGGTAGGAAGAACTGAAACAACCCAATTTTCAGTACCAAAGTCATCTGCGTCTTGTTTTTCACCATGCTGTTTCTTGAATTTTATGTTGTTCTGCTCCTTCCATCTTTCCAACCATCCAACAGTGGCTTTGAATTCAGTTAGTCCAAGACTTTCAGCTAGCTGATTAGCTTTCTCCATAAGCAGTGGACCACTGACAGGAAACTGTCTGCTCCTGACTTGAGAAAACCACCGAAGAAGAGCATCTTCTACATCCTCAGCTTTTCCCGTCTGTTTACGTTTCCGGTGTGGATTTGTATTGTTTTGCCAGTCTTCCAGAAGCTGATCTTTCTGCTTCAAGATACGTGAAATTTGACTGGGATTGACACCATATTCTTTAGCAATAGATGCTTGACTGTTTGTTTTCTAATTTTTTAAGAACTTCTATTCGTTCAGCCAGTGTTAAAGTCTTACAGTTGCACGATGACGACAGCGACTCCAGTGTACACTCTAACAACTTTCTTTCGCTTATTCCTCCTGTGGCAGTTAACCAATGAGATTTCAAATTTATTGCCCCTTTGTCACGTGCCAATCGGCTTCCATATTCTGTGCGTGTGCTTATGCGGAGTCTTTCCTGCAGAGGAGCGGTCTTAAACCATGCATATAAGCGAATCTTGCACTTATCAGTGGTGCGCTAAACTGAAGTTTGTCCCCATAGAAATTGATGGCGCCAAAAACGGGACCGAAGTACAGCATGCAGTTAAACAGAGCATTCGCTTATCCGACGTGCACTTAAATGGAGTGCACTGTATTTTCATGTAACTTCTTTGAGTGTCCCATAGTCTTTGTACTTTTAAAATGAGTACAAAATTGATTCACTTCTATTTGTTCTGCACCCGCTCAGGATTTTGTAGACCTCAATCATATCTCCCCTCATCTATCTCTTTTTCAAGCTGAAGGACCCTAACCTCTTTAGCCTTTGCTCATATGAGAGGAGTTCCATCCCCTTTATCATTTTGGTCGCTCTTCTTTGAACCCTTTCTAATTCCGCTATATCTTTTTTGAGATACGGCAGCCAGAACTGAACACAATGCTGAAGGTGAGGTCACACCATGGAGTGATAAAGAGGCATTATAGTGTTTTCGGTCTTATTTACCATTCCTGTCCTAATAATTCCTAGCATCCTGTTTGCTTTTTTGGTCACTGCCGCACACTGAGGAGAAGATTTCAGCGTATTATCTACAACGACACCTAGATCTTTCTCTTGGGTGCTAAACCCCAAGGTGGACCATAGCATCAGGTAACATCTACAATGTATTTGCAAATAACACATTCAATAATGAAACTGAAATGAAAAACCAACACATTTTGTACACTTTTTCAGTTCTTTTTGAAATGAAGGAAAATGAAAAAAAAAAAAAAGCTTGCTCTGTTGTGGTTTTCGTTTCATTTCAAAACCGATGCGCACCCCCACTGCCAGGAGAGAAATGCTTCTCAATCCTCTTCTGCAAACACCAGGCCAGTCTACTTTTCAGGATTACTATGTAAAGAAATTGATTTGCATATGTTGGAGATCCTTGTATGCAAATCTATCTTATGCATATACATTATAGGAATCTTGAAAACTCGACTGGCTTGGTGCGTCTCCATGAGATGGCTGAGAAGCACAGTCCTAGAACACCGTAGGAGGGAGGTGGCCCCTCTGGGGTATTTGCTGTATATTGGCCTTTTCTTTGCTGCCAGCACTGGGAGAGGATCTGCTTGCCATCAGATTTGCTTATTATTTTTCATCAGAACCAGAAAATTATTTTTGTTTAATTAGTCATTTTTTCCCCTCCACACAGCATTGAATTTCAACATCAGTTTAAATATTTATGTAGCCTGCAGAGTTTCCCCTCATGTCAGTACAAAAGGTTTGGCAGACTGTGGAAAATATATTTTTGGAAGGGGTTGGACCTGCAGAGCCAAGTCAAAGCATTGGTTGGGAAGGGGGTTATATGGGACAGGCAGAGAATAAGGATGTTAATAACATTACGTACTGATTTTATGCTCACAGATAAAATGTACAGGTGCAGTAAAACAACCTTCCCCAGAATATCACTGCATTCATCTATGCCAGGGTAGTCTAACCTCGCTCTTCAAGGGCCGCAATCCAGTTGTGTTTTCAGGATTTCCCCAATGAATATGAATGAGATCCATTTGCATGCACTGTCTCCATTGTATGCAAATAAATCTCATGCATATTCATTGGGGAAATCCTGAAAACCCAACCTGGTGAGGACTGAGTTTGGACACCCCAGATCTATGCTTTCTGCGCACACCAAGGATTCTCAATCCAGTCTTTGGGACATACCCAGCCAGTCATGTCTTCAGGATACCCACAATGAGTATGCATGAGAGATTTGCATGCGTTGCCGTCATTACATTCAAATCTCTTTCATTCTGAAAACCAGAATGGCTGGGTGTCTCCTGAGGACAGGGTTGAGAAGCACCGGTTATCACTGATGCAATATGTATAATAGAAGCAAAGAATAAGTTCACGAGGGTTTTGGAGTTTATGGTAAAGTTATATTGGGTCCCCGTAACTGTATGTATCATCTTTAAGGCACATTGCTTACTGTTTCCAATCTTGTATGGCTCTAGTTCACAATTATTAATAAACATGATCTCTAAAACCTTGTTTGGTTATTCTTCCAGGTAAAGTGAACAACTTATTCTTTGTGCCTCCTGAGAATAATAAACACAGTTTTTTCTGTCATTGTTATTCCTGCCTGGAATTCTCTCCCTGCAATTATTTGGTTAGAGCGGAATTATTTAAAATTTTGTAACTTGCTGAAAACCTTTTTTCTTTGTATGCTGTTAGGTATCTTTATATGTTGTTATCTTGTGTATGACGTGCTTAACTGTAGCTACGAGATACTTTTATATTGTACACCCTGTTGAATCCTTGTTTTCAGGGAAACAGTGGTTAATAAGATAGCAACTTACCTGACCACTCAAGATATTTTATACTGTATAATTACTGTTTGGTATTGATTTTGTAACTTTTATTCATTTTTTTTCTTTGTTGTATACTGTGTTGAACCCAAATTTTGGGAAATTAGCAGTTTAAAAGTACCATATTGACACTGACATTAACATTAATGTAATATAATATGGTTCTTGTATCCCACTAACTCCCACAAAACAGTGGTTCAAAGTGGATAACAACAAGCTGGGAATAAAAAAAGAAAAAAAAAGGAAAAAAAGCAATTCCAACAAGCGGTTAAACAAGAATTTTTTTTAAATAAATACGTTTTCAGGTTTTACGGAAAGAATAGTAGAAGGAGAGGCTCGTAGATCAGGAGGTAAAGAAAATCAGCAATGTACTGCCTGATAACGGAAATAATCTTCTAGGATTTTCTTATACTTAACACCTGAAAAAGATGGAAAAATTAAAAGATATGGGTCTCTAGCCCCGGAGGTCCTGTGATTAGAGGGAAATAAAAACAGTCCAGGAGGATATTCTGGAATAGACTCATCAAACAAATACTATACAGGCCAATTTAAAGAGAATGTGGGCCTGTACAAGGAGCCAGTGAAGAGAAATCAATACAGGCGTGACTTTATCAAACTTTTTAAAATGGAATATAAGTTTAGTAGCAGTGTTCTGAATGATCTGAAGCTTGGTGTGTATCCTAGTACTAGATGAGTAGAAACCATAACCAAAATTAAAAGTGTTTTTCATCAAAATAATGACAAAAATTACATAATTGATGTAGTTTAGAAAACACAGTCTGAACAATATGATTAACTGGTGTCTAAGATAAAGCCCAATACTTTGGAGGTACGTTCGACCTTCAAAAACAGATCCCTCAGGGCTCACCCCTTTCTCCTATTATTAACATCTTTATGTGCTCATTACATCTAGTGCTATTATGCTGACATCTTTGTCTTTCAGGAGATATTTCCTGACACTAAGGCTTCTTTTGCCAGATTGTCTAATTGTATTTCTAAAATAGAATGCTGGACTCTTGGCAATTGTTTGAAATTAAACCCTGCTAAAACCAAGGTACTCTGGCTAGGACCGCAATACACTTTTTTCCTTTAACAGTGATACTGTTCTCTCGATAGATATCTCCTCCAAAATTGTAGTTATTATTCTAGATTTGATTCTAATATTCCGTCTCCAAGTGAGTGAATTAACGAAGAACTGTTTTTTTTAAATTATGGCTGTTAAGATGGCATTGCAGTAGGTTTATTAAAAAGGTTATAATTGATTCAGAACATGGAGGCTCGTTTAATTTTTAAACATTCAAAATTTGATCATGTAAGTCCTCTCTTCTTCGATCTTCACTGACTTCCAGTGTGGGAGAGAATTACTTGTAAGATATGATGTTTTGCTTTGAAACTTTTAACAGATTGATCCCAGAAAAGTTCCTTTCATTAGTCTGCTTTCCCTCTGGTGTTGTGGCTCGACGAAGTTCCACCTTCAACATGTTGGTTTTCCCTTCCTTCAAGGCAATTTGCTTCAAAAAGCTATTGGAGTAGTCAGGGCCGTGCCGATGCGGTAAGCGAGGTAAGCGCCGCAGGGGGGCGCCCACCTCTGGAGGGCGCCGCCGCGGTGCTTACCCTCACCCCGGCGCCCCAGCCCAATCGTCGACTTCGGATGTCCCTGCTGCCCTCACAAGCGTAGCGCTTTTGCGAGGCAGCTCGGGCTCTCCCTCCTTCCTTCCTTAGTTCCCGCTCTGGCTCCCCGATCAGCAGCCCCCCCCCGCGTGTTTTAACCTTTACGCGATGTCAATCAATGAAGAACGCACACCAGATTCGTTTCCAGCTTCTCTCTTCACACAGTGTCCCGCCTTCAGCGTCAGCGATGATGCATTTCCTGTTCCCGCGAGGGCGGGACACTGTGTGAAGAGAGAAGCTGGAAACGAGTCTGGTGTGCGTTCTTCATTGATTGACATCGCGTAAAGGTTAAAACACGCGGGGGGGGGGGGGGGGGCTGCTGATCGGGGAGCCAGAGCGGGAACTAAGGAAGGAAGGAGGGAGAGCCAGAGCTGCCTCGCAAAAACGCTGCAGCCTGCCACATGTAGGGGGGAGGGCAGGGGAGAGGAGAATTGTTGGCCATGTATGGATGCAGGGCAGGGAGAGAGAAGAAATCACTGGACAGAAGGGGAGAGGGCAGAGCAGGGGAGAGAATTGCTGACAGGCATGGATGGGAGGGCATGGATGGGAGGGCAGAGAGGCATGGATGGGAGGGCATGGATGGGAGGGCAGAGAGGCATGGATGGGAGGGCAGAGAGGCATGGATGGGAGGGCAGCAGCAGGGCCCAGGGAGAGGACAAATTGCTGGAAGGGGAGGGGAGAGAGGAGGATTGCTAGCTATGGATGCAGCAGGGAAGGGCAGAGAGGGACAAGGATGGACATGGGGGCCCAGGGAGAGGACAAATTGCTGGACATGGAGGGGAGGGGAGAGAGGAGGATTGCTGGTTATGGATGGAGGAGGGAAGGGCAGAGAGGGACAAGGATGGACATGGGGGCCCAGGGAGAGGACAGATTGCTGGAAATGGAGGGGAGGAGGATTGCTGCCTATGGATGGAGGAGGAGGGAAGCGCAGAGAGGGACAAGGATGGACATGGGGGCCCAGGGAGAGGACAATTTGCTGGAAATGGAGGGGAGGGGAGAGAGGAGGATTGCTGGCTATGGATGGAGGAGGGAAGGGCAGAGAGGGACAAGGATGGACATGGGGGCCCAGGGAGAGGACGGATTGCTGGCTATGGATGGAGGAGGAGGGAAGCGCAGAGAGGGACAAGGATGGACATGGGGGCCCAGGGAGAGGACAAATTGCTGGAAATGGAGGGGAGGGGAGAGAGGAGGATTGCTGGCTATGGATGGAGGAGGGAAGGGCAGAGAGGGACAAGGATGGACATGGGGGCCCAGGGAGAGGACAAATTGCTGGAAATGGAGGGGAGGGGAGAGAGGAGGATTGCTGGCTATGGATGGAGGAGGGAAGGGCAGAGAGGGACAAGGATGGACATGGGGGCCCAGGGAGAGGACGGATTGCTGGCTATGGATGGAGGAGGAGGGAAGCGCAGAGAGGGACAAGGATGGACATGGGGGACCAGGGAGAGGACAAATTGCTGGAAATGGAGGGGAGGGGAGAGAGGAGGATTGCTGGCTATGGATGGAGAAGGGAAGGGCAGAGAGGGACAAGGATGGACATGGGGGCCCAGGGAGAGGACAAATTGCTGGAAATGGAGGGGAGGGGAGAGAGGAGGATTGCTGGCTATGGATGGAGGAGGGAAGGGCAGAGAGGGACAAGAATGGACATGGATGGGAGGGCAGGACCCAGGGAGAGAGAAGAAATTGCTGGAAATGGATATAGAGCAAGAAATGAAGAAGAAAGGAGGAAAGTAAAGAAATAAATGGAAAGGAAGCCCTGGAAATGGAGTTAAGAGGACAGATAGCAGCAGACTCAGATACTGGGCCAGCATGATCGGAAAAAGAAAGTCACCAGACAACAAAGGTAAAAAAAAAATCATTTTATTTTCATTTTAGCGTTTGGAATATGTCCACTTTGAGAATTTACATCTGCTATCTTATTTTGCAATGTATAGCAATTTGTTTCTAAGAATATTGCTGACAGTTCCTGTCAGTGTGGCAAGTGGTGAGCGATCATTTTCACCGGGGGGGGGGGGGGGCGTGATCATTTTCATGGGGGGGGGGCGCCAACTGATAGTCTGCAGGGGGGCGCCAGAGACCCTAGGCACGGCCCTGGGAGTAGTCCTTTTCTTACCAGGTTGCTGTGCTCTGGAATTCTCTTCCTGTTTCTATTCATCAGTCCCAATCTTATATGATATTTCACCAATTTTTGAAGACATGTTATTTCTTAAAAGGCTTGTCGGTACCTTGAAATCTTTTTTTCTTCTCTGATTATTTTCTTTTGTAAACCACTTTGGGTTCAAATTTTTGGAGACAAGGTGGTAAATAAGTGCAATAACTAACTAACTAAAAAATTATTTTTGTAGCACTGGAAATGGTGCATGCTGGGGGTGGGAACTACCACAGGGCTGCTGCGGTAGCTTGGTGGTACTTCCGGTTTAGCAAGTGGTAAGCCCGTGTTGGGCTACCTAACTAGCTGAGGGGTCCTTTTACTGAGGTGTGCTGAAAAATGACCTGTGGTAGTGTAGACGTGTTTTGGGCGCACACAGAATCAGTTTTTTAGCACACCTGTAAAAAATGCCTTTTTAAAATTTTTGCTGAAAATGGATGTGCGGCAAAATGAAAATGACTGTGCGTCTATTTTGGGTCTGAGACCTTACCGTCAGCCATTGACCTAGCGGTAAGTCTCACATGGTAACTGGGCGGTGATGACCTACATGCGTAGCTGACACCCGCCAGAAATTTTTAAAATATTTTTTTAGACGCGCATAGCAGACACGCGCCAAAAATGAAATTCCTGCAAGGGCTATGTGGTAGCTGGGTGGTAACTAGGAACTGGCGTGCATTGGGCGCATATAGGCGCTTACGCAGCTTAGTAAAATAGCCCCTAAATAACTAACGTCAAAAAATTGAATATGTAGGAACCTACCTAATTTCTAGAGGAAGACCATTCCAGTTTAGTCACCTGAAACTTAAAAGATGAAACAAAAGCCTGCCCTGTTTCAACCTTATTTTTCCGATTAAGGAGAATGCAAGTATACAGTGATTCTGTCCCCTAGTAGGCTCTTTAGAAGCCAGCACTCGTAAAAGAATTCAAAACCTATACTGGGGTAATGCTTGGTAACTTATTATAAATTATACAGACCACCTTAAATGAAACTCAAGCTTGGATTGATAACCAATGCAATTTCTTCATCAAAGGGGTCACTCTCTCATACCTTCCAGCTCAAAAAATCAACCTAGTAGCATTATTTTGTAAAAGCTGCAATATATTGACTAAACTAGAGGAAATCCCTTTCTTTGTCCTGTTTAGCTTGAAAGACAGTATCGGTCTCATTTTCAAAAGAGAAGGGCATCTATCTTTTGACATAAATCGGAAGATGGACGTCCTTCTCCCAGGGACGTCCAAATCGGTACAATCAAAGCTCGATTTAGGACGTCTTCAACTGCACTCCGTCGCAAGGACGGCCAAAGTTCAAGGGGGTGTGTCAGAGGCATAGCGAAGGCGGGACTTGGGCATGCCTAACACTTAGACGTCCTTGACCCATAATCAAAAAAACAAGGACGTCCCTGACAAGCACTTGGATGTTTTCATCCAGACCTGTTTTTCTTATGACTAAGGCACAAAAGGTGCCCGAAATGGCCAGGTGACCACCGGAGGGAATCAGGGATGACCTCCCGTTACTCCCCCACTGGACATCAACCCCCTCCCACCCTCAAAAAACATTTTTACAAATATTTTGTGCCAGCCTCAGATGTCATACTCAGGTCTGTCACAGCAGTATGCAGGTCCCAGGAGCAGTTTTAGTGGGTGCAGTACACTGCAGACAGGTGGACCCAGCCCCATCCCTCCCCACCTGTTACATTTGTGGAGGAAACAGCTAGCTCTCCAAAACCCACCACAAACCCACTGTACCCATATCTAGGTGCCCCCCTTCACCCGTAAGGGCTATGGTAGTGGTGTGCAGTTGTGGGTAGTGGGTTTTGGGGGGCTCAGCACACAAGGTAAGGGAGCTATGTACCTGGGAGCAATTTATGAAGTAAACTGCAGTGCCCCCTAGGGTGCCTGGTTGGTGTCTGTCAGGGTCTCAGGTTCAGAGCCCGCGGGGCCAGGCTCTGGAGCAAACGTGAGCCCTTGGGCTGCTGCCGAGGAGCGACAGCAGCAGGCAAAACCCACCAACCAACACTGGGTAAGCACACCGGCAGGGACTGCAGGCACTGCCCAGTGAACCAGAACACTTGGACTGGAATCCCCCGGACTGGAGGACACAGAAGTGGAACACTGGACTGCAATCCCCCGGACTGGAGGACACAGGACTGGAACACACACCGGACCGGAACACACTGGACTGGTCCACACAGCTTCACCTGCGCTTAGCTACTAAGCCCCCCAGGAGTTGAGCTCCTGGGTTCGAGTAGCCGGCAGGACTTACTGGATACCGGATGACACAGGGACCAGGACTGGAAACAGAAGTGTTCCTAAACCTAAACTGATCTACGTGCTCCCAAGCCCTAAACCAGCAGGAGTGTTCCTAACAGTAAACTGACAAAAGGACTTCCTAAGCCCTATACTAAACAGGAGCTCCTAAGCCCTGCTCAAGAAAGGGACTTCCTAAGCCCTAAACTAACAGAGCAGGGAACTAAACACAAAGCTAACACAGGTGCTACTAAGCACCAAGCTACAAGCAGAGCTCTACACTAACAAGCTAAACACAAAACTAACAAGCTACCTAAGCACTGCTCTAGCAAGCTAGAAACAAAACTAACACGGTGCTTCCTAAGCACTACTCTGGCAAGCAACCAGAAGAGCTCCTAGCACTAAAAGGGAAGACAGGGGAGCCACAAGGAAAAAGCAGGGAAGCAAACACATAAGCCAAACATGCTTCTAAAGCACCAAACACCAACAGCAAAGACTGCAATGCTCCCAATAGCACAAACACCAGAAGTACTTCTAACAGCAAACTCTGCAGTGTTCCTAACAACACCAAACCCTGAAGTACTTCTGTCAGCAACAGAGCTTCCAAAGCCCTACACACAGCAATGTTTCCAAAACCAAGAGGGAAAAGCAGGGGAACCAAAGGGAAAAGCAGGAAAGCTAAACACACAGACACCAGTGCACACTGCACTAACACTAACCTGGCCCTTAGCAAAAGCAAGCAGGGAAACTAGACACAAAGTCAGAAGTGCACACGGAACCACCCTACCTAAAGCAAACACCACTGTTGCAAAGGCTCTGAAGGAAACAACCCCACTTCCTTATCAAGGCCCTCCCTGATGATGTCACACTCCCTAGACCTAGGCAAAAGCACACTGACCCAGAGAGGCCCAACCCACACCAATGCAACACCGTGAAGCACTTGAAGCCAGTACACCCAAAGAGAGGTAGAGCTAACTCAGTCCACCCACACAGCTGTAGTAAAGTAAAACAATTAACCCCATGCTGCTGGAAGCTGCCAGCACAGAGAGACAGAGCCAGCTTAGAAAGGACAGAGAAAAGAAACAGAAGCCAGCTAAGAAGCTGACCCCCAGGAAAGAGGTAAGTTTGAGAGGGGTTCTGACCCCAATCATAACAGTGTCCTGGCATATCGGGGGGGGGGGGGCAGTGCACTATAAATGCTGGCTCCTCCCACGACCAAATGGCTTGCATTTGGTCGTTTTTGACATGGACGTCTTTGGTTTCGAAAATCGCCGAAAATCAGAAACATCCATGTCTAGGGACGTCCAAATCTAGGGATGGTGAAATTTAAGGATTTGGACGTCCCTGACGGTATTTTCAAAACGAATGATGGACATCCATCTTGTTTTGAAAATACGGGTTTCCCCGCCCCTGGATTTCGCTATTTTGCAAGGCTGTCCAAATCGCAACTTGGACATCCCTTTCGAAAATGCCCCTCCACATCAAACAATGAAACTAAACTAAATTTAAAAAAAAAAAACAGATACATGGCAACAGCTAGACATACACTTTGATGGATAAGCACATACACACATATTAATTTAGAAAGGTTTCCATCAAGAAAACACCCTAGAATAATTAATGGATTCTACGCATGTTTTCCAAGGCCTCATCATTCCTATCAGTTTTCCATCTTGCTACAGAAGAATTCATTCCATATAGATTACCATGTACCAATGAAGACCTTGTCCCAACACTGCAATGTAATCACTCTTTCCAGATCACAGCAATCAGATATTTCTCAAGGAACTAGTGATAGTAAAAAATATGCTCTCAAGGGCAAATTTGTAGGTGATGTTAAATAACTGTAGTTTTCAGCAGTCCACTCTCTGATTTCCTGTAGGTCCAGTATCCCCAAGCTTTTCATGAGAAGGGCCACAGAAGTCATTGCAAAGCACCAAGAGGCCAGACTGGGGTGGGATCCCCATCAGACCCATCAGAAAAGAGTTTGCTGAGTGGGATGGTCGTTTGAGGGGGCAATGTCTGTCTGGCTTTGTCAGTGATTTTACATGTTGAGGAAGTGGGAGATGGGGAGAGGGATTCCCAGGGATGTAGATTACTCTATACCCTGGTCTCCCCCCCCCCCCCACCACTACTGCCTCTGCCCCCTAGGGGAGTAGAGGTTGTCATACATTCTATTCTCTTTTCTCTCTCCTTCCCCTCTCTTTCCTCTTATTCCCCTTATCCCCCTGTCTTACTTTCTCCCCTTCCCTTCCTTCTGCCTTCTCTCTCTCTCTCTCTCTCTCTCTCTCTCTCTCTCACTTGAAAGAACAGTTTTGGAATTTTTGAGGTGATATTAGACACCACAGAGGTATCCCCTCAATCACTGCTGGAGACCCCAGGTCCAAATGAGTTAGTAACTGACAGTTATACATATATCTGAGCAGGTGAAAATGCTGATGAGGGAATTTTTAAAAGTACATATGTTTTCCTATTATAAAATGGTAAATATGCCTCTATTTTTTGGGCTGCCCAAATCATACCCGTTTTGAATCTGTGCAGCTTGTGGCAATTCAGCGAGTAAATTGTCCCATTCTAAAATCAGCATTTACATGTTCACAATCTGCATATGTAAATACCAGAATTTCCATGCAAGGTTTGTAAATGATCCTGCTAAGCAAAGATCTCTTCACATAGACAGGTCAGTTTCTGACTTAACCTGGTTCTGTATCTGCATTTTATCCAAGCTTTAATCTGAATTTAAGGGGCCTCATAATAAATTTTGCCGCTAACTTTCTCTTATTTTAGAGATGATTTTAAAAGCACATAAAACAGATGTTTAAGCTGGTACAAGGTGTGTGTAATGCTATTTCAAGCACATTTGGTATCCACGATGGGAGGAGTTCCCAGGGCTGAAGCTGGGGTGAACTGGGACCTACGCACCTAACTTTTGATTTTCCAAAATGTGTGTAAGTTTTCAAGAAAAACAATTTATGCATACTGAGTACAGGTATACATATGCATGTGTACTTTGCGCGGGGTCATTCTTAAAGGTATGAATGTGAATCTGTGAATGTTATCAAATACACATGTACGTCACAGTTTTGCCCCTGCTCTGCCAAAAGTATGCCCACAGGAATGCATTTGTTCAGATTGTATAGAAATAGGCACATTCTTTCTGTGTGCCTCATTGAGGTAATCCTCCATCTGAATAAAGTTAGTTTTTTTGAAGTCTAGAACCTTCACTTTTGAATGAAGCCTTTCCACACCTATCTTAATATTAAACCACACCATCTGTGATCACTGGATGCTAGATGATCACCTACTATAACATCAGAAACACTCTCCCCATTAGTAAATACTAAGTCCAGTATGGCCCCATCCCACGTGGGTTCCATTACCAACTGCTGGAACAGTTTCCCCTGTAGAGAATCAAGGATTTCCCTGCTTCTAAAAGACCCCACATTCTTATTAAAGCCAAGGTGCAAGTTATGTCTTGATGTCTATATAGAGTTTAATGAATGGGAACACTGTGAACATGCAGATTACATAACTTTGTGATCTTATGGAGTCCAAAACCTCTTCTAAAGCAAGAGGCTGGAGATCTTTCAGTGTTTCTCCAAAGCAGTGCAAAATGAACTATACTGATGGGGTGGTTACATTTGTCTGAAAAATAAATTCTGAAGATTGCATGTTAGGGCTGATGGGGCTTTGAAGTATCAACACTAAAAGAGAAAGGCCAGGAAATTTCAGAGGAGAGACTGGAGGCATAGAGAAAGAGAAATCAGAGGACTTTTACCCTCCAGTTGCTAAGAAGGTAGACACACCTTAATGGGGGGCCCATTGATTTAGTAAGTGGTAGTGGTGGTGGTGGACCCTGTAGAAAACAGTGGAGCCTAACTTTTGCTAGCACAACAGTCCTCTGAAGCTACTTCTGGAACCAGTTTCTTACTGCTGGTTTTCTTCATTGAAGACTTTCTTCCTGAAGCTCTGGTTCTTGGCCTAGCTCAGCCCTGAGCCTACATTTTGTCTGCCTCTGCCTGCCATTCCCCAGTGTCTTCCGTTCCATACATACCAAGTCACATGCATTAGGTGTGTGACACAAGGATTTGGCTCAGCTCTCATGTTCACACACCAAAGTACCTTCTTCTCATGCATTTTGAGTTGCTTCTCAGTTCTCATCCCCTAGCACCTGCCCCAAGCAAGCCCTGTCTCCTGTGGAAGCTGCATATGTCTGAAAGTTCATGTCTCCATCTAATGCATAGAATGATAGATTTTTGATAGGCTCCTTTGTGCTTATTCAGAATCCTTTTTGTGCCCTTGGATAGTTTCTACATTTTAGCTCTTTCATTCTCTCTTAAAACGATAAAGTTCAACTCTCTGAACTTGTTTTAAGGTAGACATCACAAACATGCTTTGGTTACCTAGACTTGTGAACGTCAGGCACAGAGCAGAGATCGAGACTCGGAAAGGGAGATTCAGAGGTGAAAGAGACATGGGATGTACAATATTATAGAAAAATAAGATTGTTTCTATGGTTCTACTGCTGAAGAGACAAATGTGTGTTTACAAAAAGCAGGCACTGCAGAGTTGCACTCCAAACAGAGATCCCTGTGTCGAACTAGCCTTTCAGAAGCACACAAATGGAATCCAGATGGCTTGACATGTAGGAAGAAAATAGGGCATCTCATTATTTCTCCAATGTTAGTGCCAAGAAGCAGTCAGAGACTGTGATGTACTGGGGCATACCATGCAGCTCTTCCTCAGATGCAAAACCTTACACCCAAGGGAGCAGGATTTGGTTTGAGTTGGGTCTGAACTTGCCAGGGCTGGGTGAATTTCTTTCAGTTTGGTCTCAGGTCTAAGCAGAGTCTGTTGCCTTTTAACCTGATCCAAAGTCTGAAAAGATGTTTCCAAGGGTTGGTCCATGGGGTTGGAAGGCATGGAGAGGAGAGATATTAGAATTTGGGTCAGTTCCCTGAAGAGGCTCGTTGTCCTCCTGATAATTTCGTTTGGTGAACTGAGTTGGCAGAGACCCATGGTTTTATGGAAATTAAAATGATTTACAGTAGCTCCAGTTTTGTTCCTGCTTAAATCTAATTCTTGGGGATTGAAGAGAAGAAAAACCATGTGTCTCATTCTTAAAATAATTATGTGTTATGTTGCTATTCTGTGCACACTGAATATGTATGTTATGCTGCCACCTGCTAAACTTTCAGGAAACAGCATCAACATTTTAACCGATATACAATATTTACTCTGATTAATGCAAGTGGCTACCAGAGTCATGAGAAACCTCCTGTAAAGCAGATCTTCTCCTTTGTCAGTTAGGGCTCATAAGATTTAACAACTTGGCCTTCAGAGGGTATTGCTTCTCACCCAGCAATTCAGCAGACAAACTCTGAGGACTCATCACAACTCCTGCCATGTTAAGCACCCCTAGACTGTGACCCATTTCGTCATTCATTATGTAGCATGCACAAGAAGTCCCGGCATCAGCGTCAGAGGCACGTTGCCGACTTCTGCGTTAAAGAAGCAGTGCAAGGAGGAAGGGAGTGTCTCAGGAACTATTTTCTTTAGCTCAGGGATTCCCAAACTTTTTCGGTTCGTGGCACCCTCCACCCTGGCCACATGGATCTCCGCACCACCCCCTGGTCACATGGGTCTCCGCACCCCCTCCCCACATGGGTTTCCCTTTCCCTGCAGCCCCCTCATCTCACACCAGCACACCTCTGCCTACCTGCAGCCCCCTTCTCTCACACCAGCCCACCTCTGCTTCCCTGCAGCCCTCTTCTCTCACACCAGAACACCTCTTCCTCCCTGCAGCTCCCTCCTCACATCAGCACACCTCTGCCTATCTGCAGCCCCCTCCTCTCACACCAGAACACCTCTGCCTCTCTGCAGCTCCCTCCTCTCACACCAGCACACTCTGCCTTCCCTAAATTCTGCATTGCTTGCTACCTTCCTTCCTGCAGGTCCAGGATCACTGCCGCTTCTTTCTCCTTCCCTCGCTGCCACTGCAGTTCTTCCACTTGACATTTTCAGGCCGTCCGCGATTCACCCAGGCACTCCGGGGCCTTCTCAGTCTGCCGCATCAGCCCTCTATGATGCAACTTGTTGCAAGGGCCGGACGCAGCAGAGGGAAGTCCCTGGAGTGCCAGTGTGAATCGCGGATGGCCCGAAAATGTAAGCTGCAAACACTGCAGCGGCGGTGGGGGAAGAAGTGTGAAGCGGCAGATGCCAGACCTGCAAGAGGGGAAAGTAGGGAGCGATATGCCACGGCACCCCTGAGATTTCACTGTGGCACACCAGGGTGCCGCTGTGCAGTTTGGGAACCACTGCTTTAGCTAGTGGGGCTTCAGCATTCCTGCTAGTCATTTAAAGGGGTGCTGTAGGTCTGGAGACGGTCCGAGCCCAAGGTGGGGGGGTCAGGCCCCCCATGGCTATGTCACTGGTGCCAAGATGCTGTCATGGAATTGGTGGTATGCGTGCTCCATTGTAGCATTTAAATTAAGGCACCAAAGTTATAGACTTGCCTTAGATGTGGTGGATGGGACTTGATTTAGTGTCTTTCTGTGGTTACATCAAAGCAGTTCACATATTATATGCAGGTACTTATTTTGTACCTGGGGCAATGGGGAGTTAAGTGACTTGACCAAAGTCACAAGGAGCTGCAGTGGGAATTAAGTTTAAGTTTATCAATTTCATATACCGCCTCTTTCGAAGCACAAATCAAGGCAGGTACTTGCACTGTCCCTGATGGGCTCACAATAAAAAGTATATTGTACCTGGGGCAATGGAGGGCTAAGTGACTTACCCAGGGCTGCACAGAGCTGCAGAGGGAATTGAACCTGGTTCCTCAGGATCTTAACCCACTGCTGACTGTTAAGCAGCAGTGAGAATCGAACCGCAACCTGCTGCACTAACCATTAGGCCACTCCTGTGCTACTGCTGTTATGAAATGTTTATTATATCAAGGACAAAATAATCATTGCTCTGGCATGAATTATTTTAATGGCAGTTAGGCCAAACAAAGCTGGCAATTGTATGCCTACAGAAATGATTATTCAAAGAACCCTAGTCAAGCATGATTCCTGTTTATTAACATATAGTAGAATGACAGTCCTGGCTATGTGTATCATTTTTTGATTGTATTAGTAAAAATCTTACTTTTTCTTTTCGCATTAGTTATAGAAGAAAAAAACTGCACAGATCCAGGGGGCCCAGTGAATGGCCACAGAACAATTGTGGAAGGTCCTGGACTTAAGTATGGCCAGTATGCCAATATTGGAACTGTCATAGCCTTCAACTGTAACAACTCGTATGTTCTCAGTGGCAGTAAGCAGAGAACATGTCTATCAGATGGAACATGGTCTGGGAAGCAGCCAATCTGCATTAAAGGTAAATTTGATCTATTCGTGTTTTTTTTATCAGTGTCTTATGACACAATGGTCTATAGGATACAACAAAATCAATTTTCTTATGGTCTCTTTTTCAGTTTTAAGAAAGAAATGTGATGAAATTGGTGAAAATGAAATACTTGTCAGTTCTTTTCAAGGAATATTTTGCCATTTTTCATTTTTGCATGAATTGTTGGAGAACTCTGGGTGCCATTCCCTTGCCCTGAAGAATATCTTCAGGGCAAGGGTATGGCCAAAACAAAAAAGACAAAAAAACAAAACAAAACACTGACCTCTGCTGGCTGAATATTCACTATTTATTATTACCCCCAAATAAATATACATTATTTTCCCTTACTTTGCCCAGTTGCTGCAGTGACAGTCCTTGGCCAGGAACTATGCAGCATAGCCCTTTCTGAAGCCCTGCAATCTTGGACCCTAAATGCAGCCACAGATATAGGCGTTGCACAATGATCATGGCTCTCTCTCCCCAGGAACTGCCTTTTCAGCATTCGCAGCTCGGAATGAAGGGGACCCAAGTCTTGCTGCATGGCAGGGCATAGCACTGTCAGTGACCTACCAGGACGACCCTCACAACATGTCTCCAACTTTCTGATCCTTAGAATGCATGTCATGCCATCCTTATATATATATTGTACATTAAAAATATTTCCCAGAAGCAATCCATGAATATTAATCTATTATCTTCCACATGCAGTAAGTATACAATTTTTAGATAATGTTTGGAAAGGCAACTTAGATGTTTGACTCCAAAAATAGTTTTCCAAGGGTTCAATCTACAATTTAGATCACTAACTGCCATAGATGGACACTTAAAGCCTTTCAGAACAGTGACCTCCCCATGCCAACGGTCCTACCCTAACTGTAGAATCTAGTTAGAGAGGGTAACCTTTAAGATGCATCTGTGGTGATGTGGTCTTACAAGAATGCTGAACATTTCTAGTTACTTGGGGGCCCTTTTACCAAATTGTAGTAAAAAGTGTTCTTAGGGTCATCCTTGTGTGCTAAGGTATTTTTACTACTGGGGCAAAATGGCCGATTTTTTCCATTGTCCCTATTAATGGCCATGCACTAATTTTCCCATTAGCATGTGGCCATTAGCATATGATCCCCTACCGCCACCCATTATGTATCAAAATATCAAATAAGTCTAATTTCTTAAACCAGTGGGGGCTTCCAATATAAATAAACTCGATCCCAGCGCTCAAAATCTTCAACATATATCACAGGTACACTGTCCCATCATTCAAATTCATTGATTGAATAATTGTGTAGAAGATCTTGCTTATTTCACATAACAATTTTGTCATCAGGACCTGCGTCAACATGGCCATGTTTCACCATAGCTGCGTCAGGAGAACAGCCCTGTTCCAAAAAGCCATAATCTTCAGCGTTATATTCCTTTTTCAATCCATTATGCCACCCATTACTACTACTACTACTACTATTTAGCATTTCTATAGCGCTACAAAGCGTACGCAGCGCTGCACAAACATAGAAGAAAGACAGTCCCTGCTCAAAGAGCTTACAATCTAGTAGACAAAAAATAAAGCAAACAAATCAATTAATGTGTAGAGGAAAGAGGAGAGGAGGGTAGGTGGAGGCGAGTGGTTACAAGTGGTTACGAGTCAAAAGCAATGTTAAAGAGGTGGGCTTTCAATCTAGATTTAAAGATTGTCAAGGATGGGGCAAGACGTAGGGGCTCAGGAAGTCTATTCCAGGCATAGGGCGCAGCAAGACAGGAGGAGCGAAGTCTGGAGTTGGCAGTAGCGGAGAAGGGAACAGGTAAGAAGGATTTATCCATGGAACGGAGTGCACGGGAAGGGGTATAGGGAAGGACGAGTGTGGAGAGATACTGGGGAGCAGCAGAATGAGTACATTTATAGGTTAGTAGAAGAAGTTTGAACAGGATGCAAAAACGGATAGGGAGCCAGTGAAGCGACTTGAGGAGAGGGGTAGTATGAGTAAAGCGACCCTGGCGGAAGACGAGACGGGCAGCAGAGTTTTGAACTGACTGGAGAGGGGAGAGGTGACTAAGTGGGAGACCAGCAAGAAGCAGATTGCAGTAGTCTAAACGAGAGGTGACAAGGGTGTGGATGAGGGTTTTGGTAGAGTGCTCAGAAAGAAAGGGGCGGATTTTACGGATGTTGTAAAGAAAGAAACAACAGGTCTTGGCGATCTGCTGGATATGAGCAGAGAAGGAGAGAGAAGAGTCAACGATAACCCCAAGGTTTCGAGCTGAGGAGACAGGGAGAATGAGAGAGCCATCAACAGAAATAGAAAATGGGGGAGCGGGGAGGTGGGTTTGGGGAGGAAAATGAGAAGCTTGGTTTTGGTCATATTTAATTTCAGGTGGCGTTGAGACATCCAGACAGCAATGTCAGACAAGCACGCTGAAACTTTGGTTTGGATGCAAGGTGAGATATTAGGGGTAGAAAGGTAGATTTGGGAGTCATCAGCATAGAGATGGTAGGAAAAGCCATGGGATGAGATTAATGAACCAAGGGAAGAAGTGTAGATAGAAAAGAGGAGGGGACCAAGAACAGAATCCTGAGGTACGCCGACAGGCAGAGGGATAGTAGAAGAGGATCCACCAGAGTGAACACTAAAGGTGCAGAGGGAGAGGTAGGAAGAGAACCAGGAAAGGACAGAGCCCTGGAATCCAAGTGAGGACAGGATATCGAGAAGTATGCTGTGATCGACAGTGTCAAAAGCAGCGGAAAGATCAAGAAGAATGAGGATGGAATATTGACCTCTGGATTTAGCCAGTAATAGGTCATTGGAGACTTTAGTAAGCGCAGTTTTGGTTGAGTGGAGAGGGCGAAAACCAGATTGTAGTGGGTCAAGAATAGCATGTGAGGAGAGAAAATCAAGGCAGCGGCAGTGAACAGCACGCTCAAGTAATTTGGAGAGAAAGGGAAGGAGGGAGATGGGTTGGTAATTAGAGGGACAAGTAGGGTTGAGTGAAAGCTTCTTAAGGAGAGGTGTGACCACAGCATGTTTAAAGGCAGCAGGGACAGTCGCAGTGGAAAGTGAGAGGTTGAGAATGTGACAGATAAAAGGAATAAGAGCAGGAGAGATGGCATTAAGAAGGTGGGTGGGAATGGGATCAGAGGAACAGGTGGTACATTTTGAGGAAGAAAGGAGAAGTGTAGTTTCCTCAATAGTAACTTCAGGAAAGGAGGAAAGGGAATGAGGGGAAGGAGAGAGAGGGGAACGGACTAGTGGAGGGAGAGGTGGCGAGGTAGAGAATGCAAGGTTTATCTTTTGAACCTTGTCGTGAAAGAATTCAGCAAGGGTCTGAATTACGTAGACAATAAGGGCTCACATGTAAAACGTGCTAATGATTTAGCATGCTGCAACGTAGCTGTGTTAACCGATTAGCACAGAACACGCCCACTCGCCACCCCTAGACCCACCCCAGTGCTAAAAATAAATGTTATTTTTAAGCATGTGGGTAGTGTGTTCACATCCAAAAATTATCATAGGATGCTATCTTTTGCTGCAGTAATCACATTTAGTGCTTACTGTGGCCTAGTCAAAGGGCCCCTTTGTGACTTGTAATCCAGTCAGTTCTTGTTGATAAAGAGTGTGAATATGGAACAAGGTTGGATAACATTGTTTTATTTTCTAGCCTGCAAAGAACCCAAGATCTCTGACCTGGTGCGACAGAAAGTTCTCCCTGTGCAAGTTCAGTCGAGGTGAGAATGGAATGTCTAAAGTGTCATTTCAAAAGATGTTTTGATTTTTGTAAAATACTTCTAGGAGTGTTTTCAGGCAGTGAAGTTAGCTGCTTGGAGCACATCACTAATCAACTGTGGCCTCTTTCTCAGGAGGAACTTCCCTGATTTCCAAAGCAGAGCACTGGGACTTCATTTTCTGGGCTTTGCACTTTCTCACATCTTCTCTTGGCCAGCCTGCCTGACCTCTCTTCCTCTAGTACTTTCCCCTGAAATCCATTTACATATCTCCAACCTCCACCGTTCACTTTTCACCCAAGTACTAATTCTGCAGTAGGAACCTCCTGATTCCTGACCTCTCCGAGCAGTCTGCCAGCTGAAGAACCATAGCCTTGACAGTTAAACAAATGCAAGGCTATGAATTTGGGCTGCAAGAACCCGAGTGAGCGGTACATTTTAGGAAGTGAATTACTTCTGAGAACAAGAGAGGAGCTGGGTTTGATCATATGTGATAATCTCAAGGTGCCCAAACAGGTAGAAAAGGTGATGACGAAAGCTTAGAAGGATGCTTAGGTGCATAGGGAGAGCATTATCCAGCAGGAAAAAGGAAGTGATGATGCCTCTGTATAAGACTCTGGTAAGACCTCATTTAGAATATTGTGTACAATTCTGGAGACCTTCAAAAAGATGTAAACAGGATGTAGTTAGTCTAGAAGGTGGTTACTCAAAATAATTTTAATAAGAAAGGATACTAAAATAGCATGATTGAGTTACACCTGAAGAAAATAGTTGTATGATCTCAGAACCTCAAGCTCTGCATCTCTTTTGCTGGTTCTTTGTACATAAGTACATAAGTAATACCATACTGGGAAAAGACCAAAGGCCCATCAAGCCCAGCATCCTGTCCCCAACAGCGGCCAATCCAGGTCAAGGGCACTTGGCAGCTTCCCAAACGTACAAACATTCTATACATGTTATTCCCCAAATTGTGGATTTTTCCAAGTCCATTTAGTAGCGGTCTATGGACTTGTCCTTTAGGAAACAGTCCAAACCCTTTTTAAACTCTGCCAAGCTAACCGCCTTCACCACATTCTCCGGCAATGAATTCCAGAGTTTAATTATGCGTTGGGTGAAGATATTTGTTTTAAATATACTACACTGTAGATTCATCGCATGCCCCCTAGTCCTACTATTTTTGGAAAGCGTGAGCAGACTCTTCACATCCACCTGTTCCACTCCACTCATTATTTTATATACCTCTATCATGTCTCCCCTCAGCCGTCTCTTCTCCAAGCTGAAAAGCCCTAGCCTCCTTAGTCTTTCTTCATAGGGAAGTTGTCCCATCCTCGCTATCATTTTCGTTGCCCTTCGCTGCACCCTTTCCAATTCCACTATATCTTTCTTGAGATGCGGCGACCAGAATTGAACACAATACTCAAGGTGCGGTCGCACCATGGAGCGCTACAATGGCATTATAACATCCTCACATCTGTTCTCCATACTTTCCTAATAATACCCAACATTCTATTCGCTCTCCTAGCCGCAGCAGCACACTGAGCAGAAGGTTTCAGTGTATTATCAGTGACGACACCCAGATCCCTTTCTTGGTCCGTAACTCCTAACGTGGAACCTACGTAGATTCCAGTTTTCTCTAGGGATGGTGATTTGGAGGGGGGGGGGGGGGGAGTTGGTTAGGCTTTGCAGTTATGTGTATTCAGCCACTTTACAAAGCGCTTCTGTCTTTAGAATGGCTATTCTGAATAAATTGTTATTCTGTTCCTGTGTTTCAGGGAGACACCTCTTCACCAGTTTTACTCAGCTGCAATTGGTAAGAAAGAGACTGAAATCTTTCCTACTAAGAGGCCACTGCTGCCGTTTGGGGAGCTTCCATCAGGCTACCAACACCTGCACACCCAACTTCAGTACGACTGCATTTCTCCGTTCTACCGCCGCTTCGGAAGCAGCAGGAGGACCTGTTTGAAGACAGGGAAATGGAGTGGGCGGGCTCCCACGTGCATGCCAAGTATGCTGGTGACTCTCTTAGGAACTATTTTATGTATTGGTTTTACTGGCAGGAGTAATGGCTTTTTACAGGTCCTAAGGTCCTCAAATTAGTTAACACTGGTGACTGACATAATGACTATAATAAATGTTATATCCTCTGTTACCTTTTATCCTTTGTAGAAATAGACAGGCTGATATTGTCTCATCTGCCTCTTGATAATATTAATTTCCTATTTAACAAACACTTTGGACTGTTAAAACACAGGTAAATCCTATGGCAAAGGTCAGGTTAACACAGTGGTTCCCAAACCTGGTCCTGGAGGCACCCCAGCCAGTCAGGTTTTCAGGATATCCACAATGAATATTCATGAAAGAGATTTGCATGCACTACCTCCTTGGTATGCAAATTTCTCTCATGAATATTCATTGTGGATATCCTGAAAACCTGACTGGCTGGGGTACCTCCAGGACCAGGTTTTGGAACCACTGTGTTAACAGTAAGGGCCAGTGGGGGAATCAGTTCAGATTGTCTATGACATTGGGAACAATTTGTGACATGCAGATGGATACCAGAGTGTGAAAATCCTGCTTCTAGAACATTATGGGGAGGAGATCCAGAACAGTAAGAGTCAGACCCAGCATGTGCTTGTGTGAAGCATTTAGTTTGTCCTTTATACAGTGATGCCTCTTTTCCAGTGGGTCACTGGAGCACCCCCAGTATTCAGTAAACTCCTTCACTGTGTCCAGAGAAGGGTAATTTGTGTTTCAGTTTAGCACCCATGATCATTTTGAAATGTTGGCACCTATGGATGCCTCACATCTTTGATCTGGAGGAGATAATTAAAAAGAGACCAGCATAGCGGGGCAAAAAGTATGCTTCTGTTTCTTGAGTACTTGATATACCCCCTGTACATAGGTGAGTTACTGCTTTATGCCTTCTCCTCTTCCTAACTCTGTTTTACCCGGCCTCCAGAACAACCTGTCTATTTCTGAAGCACATTTCCCATATTAGCACACTGCTGAAATGGTATCCTAAGAGGGACATGACCTTATTAGTTCAGGAGTGATCATTATGCTTTTGCCAAAAGCAGAGAGAAGGTTGTATGAATGGCCCACCGGGTGCAGCAGAATTCCCCCTCCCGGTGCAGCACGACACCCCCAGCGCATCAACACCCCCCCCCCCCCCGGTGCATTCTTACCTGCAGGGAGCAGCCGCGCGGCTGTTGGTTCCGCAGGTTCCTTGCTCCCTCTGCCCTGGAACAGGAAGTAACCTGTTCCGGGGCAGAGGGAGCAGGGAACCAGCGGAGCCGACAGCCACGCGGCTGCTTTCTGCACCCAGGGCGGACCACCCCCACCGCCCCGCCCTCAGTACGCCACTGATCTCTGCATACCTTGTCCATTAATGGGGTCAGTTTTCAAACTGTCCCTAGTGGGACAAGGACTGCGGGTACTTTTCACTTGCAAAATTTGAATGAGTTTTGTGCAGGTAGATTCTCATAGGAAAATAGTGTATACAGACTTCAAACATGGAAAATGAGCAAACAGATCAGTATATTATCCAAAATATTTTATTGAAGATACCGTATTTAAGACAGTTGCCTGACACAGGCCATGTTTCGCCCACAAAAGGGCTGCATCAGGGGCTATAATAAACAAACATATTAAATTATAGAATCTAAACATTGTAGAAACAAATCAATGATATTTAATATTAAAAATTACAAATTAAAACAAACATAAAATATAAAATATGTAAAACCTGAATTATAAAATGTACACGTAAAACATAGACATGAATTTTATGTTATATTTTATGTTATATTTTCCTATGTTAATGTCTTATTCATTTGATTATTATAATTATATATTTATAAATATTTTATAAGTTTTTATCCATTTTGTAAATTGAAAGTGACTCTCATTGTTAACAATTCATGTCTATGTTTTACGTGTACATTTTATAATTCAGGTTTTACATATTTTATATTTTATGTTTGTTTTAATTTGTAATTTTTAATATTAAATATCATTGATTTGTTTCTATAATGTTTAGATTCTATAGTTTACTATCCAGCTTATAATTGAAAGAGAAAAACGCCTAGATTTCGACCCAAATCGGGAGATAGATGTTTATCTCAAAAAAACCGAATAAATCGGTATAATGTAAAGCCGATTTTGGACGTTTTCAACTGCACTCCATCGCGGAAGCGTACAAAGTTGACGGGGGCATGTCGGAGGCGTGGCGAAGGTGGAACTGGGGCGTGGTTATCGGCCGAGGAGAGATGGGCGCCTTTCGCCGATAATGGAAAAAAAGTATGCGTTTGTAGCTAGAATTTAGGGCACTTTTCCTGGACCCTATTTTTTCACGAATAAGGCCCCAAAAAGTGCCCTAAATGACCAGATTACCCCCAGAGGGAATCTGGGATGACCTCCCCTGACTCCCCCAGTGGTCACTAACCCCCTCCCACCACAAAAAATGATGTTTCACAACTTTTTATTTTCACCCTCAAATGTCATACCCACCTCCCTGGCAGCAGTATGCAGGTCCCTGGAGCAATTGTTAGGGGGTGCAGTGGACTTCAGGCAGGTGGACCCAGGCCCACCCCCCCCTACCTGTTACAATTGTGCTGCTTAATGCTTAGTCGTCCAACCCCCCCAAACCCACTGTACCCACATGTAGGTGCCCCCCTTCACCCCTTAGGGCTATAGTAATGGTGTAGACTTGTGGGCAGTGGGTTTTGAGGGGGATTTGGGGGACTCAACACACAAGGGAAGGGTGCTATGCACCTGGGAGCTCTTTTACCTCTTTTTTTGTTTTTGTAAAAGTGCCCCCTAGGGTGCCCGGTTGGTGTCCTGGCATGTGAGGGGGACCAGTGCACTACGAATCCTGGCCCCTCCCACGAACAAATGCCTTGGATTTATTTGTTTTTGAGCTGGGCGCTTTCATTTTCCATTATCACTGAAAAACAAAAACGCCCAGCTCACAAATTGTCAAATAAAACATGGACGTCTATTTTTTTCGAAAATACGGTTCGGTCCGCCCCTTCACGGACCCGTTCTCGGAGATAAACGCCCATGGAGATAGACGTTTTCGTTCAATTATCCCCTCTATGTTTGTTTATTATAGCCCCTGATGCAGCCCTTTTGTGGGCGAAACACGGCCTGTGTCGGGCAACTGTCTTAAATACGGTATCTTCAATAAAATATTTTGGATAATATACTGATCTGTTTGCTCATTTTCCATGTTGGATTTCGCAGATCGTTTGCCTTGCTGTTTTCTATAGACTTCAAACAGCCCAACTCAAGTGTTATTTCCCAGCGCCATCCAGAACATGGCCCATTGACCACCTTCTTTAAAAGAATGTGCAACAATGAATAGGTAACTTTAGATATATTGAAGGTGGGAGGGGTCTTCAGAGAGTTTGCTTACCATTTAAATTGCTATTTACCCACATAAATGGCTTTGAAAATTGTCCAGAATTCTAAATTTTAGATATTTACTCAAGGTCTCAGACTAAAAATGACAGATAGGGATCTCAAGCTGGGGTCATCATGCTCTTCTGCACATTTAAAAACTCTTGGGCTCTGTGAAATCCTCTCTGTGTCTTTGCATTCTACTCTGTTGGTATCTAGGTCTTATACATACAAGTTAAATAAAATGTCATCTCTTATTCTTTTTGTGCATCTATAGTTTGTGGAAAGATTGAAAACTTCATTCTGGCTAATCTGTCAGAGACAAGGTGGCCCTGGCAGGCTGCCATCTATCGCAAAGCAAATGGGGTGAAGGATGAGAACCTCAGGAAAGGGGTCTGGTTCCTGATTTGTAGTGGAGCTCTTCTCAATGAGCGCACCGTGGTGGTGGCTGCACACTGTGTGACAGACCTAGGAAGGACGACAGTCATCAAAACGGCAGAACTGAAAGTGGTGCTTGGCAAATTCTACAGGGATGACACCCGAGATGACAAAAGCATTCAGAGCTTGCGGGTAAGTAAGTGCTGCCCCCTCCCTCACCCTTTTGCATTCCTAACAGCTGGGGTGAGGATCCTTAATGTCATGCTCTCTGATTTGCAATGCATGCTTATCTGGGAAAATGCTTTGGAATGAGAATGAGAGACGGAACAAAATGTGCATCAGCAGAGGGGAACAAGATGAAGGCGGGAGCAGGAGATGTTTAACACATGATACTTGCTGAAGATCATGCAGGGAAATTGGTGAAGGGATATGGAAGAAAGTATCCAGATTCCAAAGCTCACTGCTTTTTTAAGCAGTGGGATGGCAATTCATGGTTAAGTAATGGAAGAAGAAAACATGGAAAGGCATCTCTACTACACAGCAGGATACAACAAACAGGAGCAAAGGGAAAAGTGTAGAACCCATAATGGATTAAATAAGAATGAATAATAAATTATAAATAAAATGAATAAAATCAAATAATAAAAAAAATATATAAAGCAATTAAATATAATTCAGTGAAAACACCTTTCTCAGGGATACAGATTCACCAATACCTTAATGAAAACAAAGGGACACAAATAAAAATAGCCCATAATACTCAAAAAGTATCAGGAATACATTAAAGCCAGAATAGCTAAAAAGGGGGAAAAATCCCATATGAATTAGCACAAATTACTGTATGAAAAATTTAAAAGGGCAATTCTATCACTTAGGGCCAGATTCTATATAAGGTGCCTAAAAAATCACATGGTAAATATTTCAGGCTAAGCATATTCTATAAGTGGCACCTAGATTTAGGCATGGTATATGGAATATTTTATTTTTTTTACATTTGTACCCCATGCTTTCCCACTCATGGCAGGCTCAATGTGGCTTTGGAGGGCTGAGTGACTTGCCCAGAGTCACAAGGAGCTGCCTGTGCCTGAAGTGGGAATTGAACTCAGTTCCCCAGGACCAAAGTCCACCACCCTAACCACTAGGCCACTCTTAGTGGGATGATGTTTGTCTTAACGTGACGACGCACCCTCAAGACGAAGCGACTGCTTTTTCATAGCTTTTTTCAGCTCTACATTTTGAGATCCTTTCTTCTTCCAGGAATTATCAGAACAATAACATACAGGGACTACTGAGGCAGGCCAGAGAGGCCGAAACACGACTCGTGTCGAGTCCAGGTTTTATTAATAAACTTTTGCTGTGAACTTTTTTGAGTCCAGTAGAAGTTTTTTTTTTTACATCATCCATCTTGTCACCTTCGCTGTGTCTTTTCCTTTGGTTTTACCAGTGCGGAGGTCATAGGCGTAGACTGGGGGGGGCGAGGGGGGGCAATGCCCCCCCAAACGACGCGAGGCGCCGCCGCGCCATTAGTTTAAAAAAAAAAAAAAAAAAAAACCACATGCAGGCACGCGCTCCTCTCGGTCCGCTTGGCTTCCCTGCCCTCTCTGTCTGCTCCCGCCTTCCTCTGACGTCATTTCCTTTCGGGCGGGACGCAGACAGAGAGGGCAGGGAAGCCAAGCGGACCGAGAGGAGCGTGTCCGTCTACCTCTCTCTCTTCCTCCCTCCCTCCGGCGCAGGCAGCAGTCTTCCAGCTTTCCTGGCAGCGGTAGCATTGTACACGCTGCCTTTGGCTCTGCCCCGAAGCCTTCTCTTCAAGTTCCTGTTCCCGCATAGGTGGGAACAGGAACTTGAAGAGAAGGCTTCCGGGGCAGATCGAAGGCAGCGTGTACAACGCTACCGCTGCCAGGAACGCTGAAAAAGCTGAAGACTGTTGCCTGCACCGGAGGGAGGGAGGAAGAGAGGGGGTAAACGGAGTCACCATCTTGGACCTCGGGGGGGGGGGGAGCAGAGGGAAGATGGATGGGACTGGGAGGGGTGGGAAGCAGAGGGAAGGAGCAAGAAATGAATGGGACTGGGAGGGGTGGGAAGCAGAGGAAAGGAGCAGGAGATGGATGGGACTGGAGGGGTGGGAAGGAGCAGGAGATGTATGGGACTGGGAGGGGTGGGAAGCAGAGGGAAGGAGCAGGAAATGAATGGGACTGGGAGGGGTGGGAAGCAGAGGAAAGGAGCAGGAGATGAATGGGACTGGGAGGGGTGGGAAGCAGAGGAAAGGAGCAGGAGATGAATGGGACTGGGAGGGGTGGGAAGCAGAGGGAAGGAGCAGGAAATGAATGGGACTGGGAGGGGTGGGAAGCAGAGGGAAGGAGCAGGAAATGAATGGGACTGGGAGGGGTGGGAAGCAGAGGAAAGGAGCAGGAGATGAATGGGACTGGGAGGGGTGGGAAGCAGAGGGAAGGAGCAGGAAATGAATGGGACTGGGAGGGGTGGGAAGCAGAGGGAAGGAGCAAGAGATGGATGGGACTGGGAGGGGTGGGAAGCAGAGGGAAGGAGCAGGAGATGAATGGGACGGAGGGGTGGGAAGCAGAGGGAAGGAGCAGGAGATGAATGGGACTGGGAGGGGTGGGAAGCAGAGGGAAGGAGCAAGAAATGAATGGGACTGGGAGGGATGGGACTGGGAGGGGTGGGAAGCAGAGGGAAGGAGCAAGAGATGGATGGGACTGGGAGGGGTGGGAAGCAGAGGGAAGGAGCAAGAGATGGATGGGACTGGGAGGGGTGGGAAGCAGAGGGAAGAGCAGGAGATGGATGGGACTGGGAGGGGTGGGAAGGAGCAGGAGATGAATGGGACTGGGAGGGGTGGGAAGCAGAGGGAAGGAGCAGGAAATGAATGGGACTGGGAGGGGTGGGAAGCAGAGGAAAGGAGCAGGAGATGAATGGGACTGGGAGGGGTGGGAAGCAGAGGGAAGGAGCAGGAAATGAATGGGACTGGGAGGGGTGGGAAGCAGAGGAAAGGAGCAGGAGATGAATGGGACTGGGAGGGGTGGGAAGCAGAGGGAAGGAGCAGGAGATGAATGGGACTGGGAGGGGTGGGAAGCAGAGGGAAGGAGCAAGAGATGGATGGGACTGCGAGGGGTGGTGAGCAGAGGGATGGACCAGGAGATGGATGGGATTGGGAGAGGTCAGGCACAGCAGAGGGAAGGAGCAGAAGATGGATGGGACGGAGGGATGGTGAGCAGAGGGAAGGAACAGAAGATGGATGGAACTGGGAGGGTTGGGGAGCAGAGGGAAGGAGCAAGAGATGGATGGGACTGGGAGGGTGGGGAGCAGAGGGAAGCCTACTGGAAAGAAGACACTGCATAAAACAGAAGACACTGGGATCAAAGCGAATAGAAAAACTAAATGATCAGACAACAAAGGTAAATAAAAGTATTTTATTCATAATTTATTAATTGAAATGTGTCAGCTTTTTGAGATGTGCATCTGTGATATTTTGCCTGTAAATTTCATTTCCTTCCTCCATATTAGCATATTCATTTGCATATTTATATATGCAAATGATATGCTAATATGCTCCGCCCATTCTTTGCCCCCCCAAATGAAACAGTCAAACTACGCCTATGGCGGAGGTTTGTTTTCTTCTGTGTTTGTCCATGGAGCATGGGTGAGCCATGAGTGTATTGCTCAGCAATGTACACAACTTATAGAATACTATCAGTTGTGTGCATTGCATAGCACACAAAGGTGCACCAGTTTACACTAACCATTGACCTGTCGAAAGTGGGTACACCCAAGGAGGTTTGATGAACAGGAGATGGCAGGAGCATGCTTGGGCCATTATCTGGGCTGAAGCCACTGGGCGGAACTTGTCACCCTATCAATTACATTGTTTTGGGTGTACCAAGATGGTGGCGGCTGCACTGGGGAGAATGAAAACCTAATCGGTTAGACTGGCTTCAGCTTGTGATGTCACACTGTCTCCTGTTCATCAGACCTTCTTGGGTACACCTATATCTTAATGCGCCAATACTGTTTTGCAGTAATATTTCTATAAAGTCTTACACAGGTTTGGTCATTTTCATATGCAAATAATGCTCAGCCCTTCTAAAATGACTTTCATAGATTGTAACTTACTATTGCTGAATTGGTTTCTCTCCCTTTCTTTCTCTTTAGATTTCAGCTATCATTGCACATCCTAACTATGACCCGATCTTGCTGGACTCTGATATAGCTGTCATTAAACTCTTGGACAAGGCCAAGATCAGTAACCGGGTCCAGCCTGTTTGCCTTGCCACGGCACAGGATTTGAACACAGCCACAGAGGATTTCAGGATCATCATCACCGGATGGAAAATACTGACTGATGCCAAGGACTCTGGCTACAAGAATGACAGCCTGCGGGCAGGTGCCATCGAGGTGACGGACTCGCTTCTGTGTGAGCAACAGTATGAGGAGAAGGGGATCTCGGTCAGTGTCACTGAAAGCATGTTCTGTGCAAAGCAGAACCCGAGTGTAAAATCCACTATCTGCCCAGCAGAGACTGGTGGAATTGCAGTGGTCCCACTGCCAGGGAAAGAGACATCTGAGCTCAGATGGCATCTAATGGGACTGGTGAGCTGGGGCTATGATAAAACGTGCAGCAGAGAACTCTATACTGGTTACACGAAAGTAATTCTTTTTACAGACTGGCTTCAAAAGAATATGAAGTAGCTCTACCCTAGCTGGAAGGGTTTCATGTTTTTTGCTTTCAGTCATGACCTATTTCTTGTCCAATGGTCTTCTCCCCTTTCATTGCTCCAGATTTCTCTGTGGCTGGTAACATCCTACTGACTTCTGGATGGACATAGGGTTTCTTGTGTGCCACTCTAGAGTCATCAATAGTTTCCAGGAGTAGAAATGGATAACAAAAATGTTTGCACCTAAAGAGAAATTGTGAAAAGAACATTTGTCTTTTCACTTTTATGAATTAGTTACAAACTAGAAGTGTTACATTTGTCACATCCATAAAGGCGGACTAGATGGGTCAATTTGGCCCTTCTCTGTTGTTATTTACTAATGATATTACTATGTTACTATCTTTTAATTTTTGCTCAAAGCTGCCATTGGTTTCACAAGGAATTGGCACGTTTCACCGTGCATGTGAAAACTTCTTCACTAAGCTCCATGGAATAATGTTGGAAAGTATCTCTTGTGAAATATTTCAAGTGAAAAAATGTGCTTACACACATCCTTTGCAATGGTTTTTCTGTACCTCAGCAGACCAGCGATAGACAATCTCTAGCACTCCGTAAGCTGGATCTCATAGGGCACTTTCCAGTGCTTTCTTATTTTTAGAACAGTAGTTTTCTTTCTTATCTATACAGAAATTTGCCATACAATATACTTTCCAACATTACTCAATATATTTGCAAAACAACAAATGTTAATACAGAGATTTTAGATAACTGGTAGCATTTTTTTGTTGGATGCTTCCATCATCATACTAATATGTTTTCAACCATCTAATCCAGCTGTTAGCTCCATTTGAGTTCTGTTTCTTCTTAAAAATTCTGTACGAGTGAATCATCCTGCAGAGTGAAGTGCAGCTCTGGAGTGACTAGTTGAGTGTTGCTGGTCTAGAGAAATTGGGTCAATTAGTGGTCACGCTCATTCTGTGGATTTGGGTCACTAAACTATCAATTGCAAGAAACAGAGAAGTTATCAAGGAGTGGTAAAAGGCAGGCTTTTATCACACTTTGCTGTACCACAAGAATCACCAACCTGCAGTATCTCAGTACCGCAGGTTGATGACTCCCGTGTTAAAAGAATAACACTGCTTGTGAGCCACCTTGAAGTACCACCCAGGAGCATCAAACCATCTCTTAATGGGGCTGGCACCTTTACTCAATAGCAGTGGCCAGGGCACCCTTCCAGGCTGAAAGTCTCTCTTGGGTTCCCCCCAAATCAAGGGCTCACCTGGTATCACCTCAATCAGACTCCCCCAACCCAAAGGATCTCCTACTGGTCAGCCCCCCACTTCCAAGTGTCTCCTCCCTCCAAACAAAGTTCCTCCTTCGCGGTAAATCTTCCCCTAGGCCCTCAACTCAAAGGTCCCCTCCAGGCCTAGTTTACTCTAAATCCCTGGTATCTAGTGATATGGACAGGAGCAATCCCCAGTCACTCCTGCCCTTACTGGTGCTTTCTTCCAAAATGGTGCGGGTTACCCCTAATGGTAGTTTCACAGTACTACCACCAGGGATCATGTTTCTATATCTATTGCCATTATACAGAAACAAGATCCCTAGCAGTAGTACTGCAAGGCTATTACTAAGGGTCACTGGTGCAGTAGACACCCTGGATTTAGAGTAAGGTAAGCCTGAGGGGGAATTTGGGGGGGGGGACAAGGGAAGGGGTTACTGTATTGGGGGGACTTCATTTTGGGGAAACATGGGTGGGGGTTGATCACTAGGGGGTTCATTGGGTTGGAGAGATATGATTGGGGCAGCACAAGAGGGGTTCTTGAATTGGAGGGATCCCAAGAGTGGATTTCAGCCTTGGGGGACGGGCATGGCTATTGCTATTGAGGCAGGGTACTGACCCCTTTAAGGGCTGGCCTGGAAGCATAGAGCCATGGCTTGGTGGCCTGATGCTCCAGGGCAGTGAACCCCCCCCCCCCCCCCAGCTTTTAGCTGCAGTTATTATACCAACTATAATGAGGTATGTGGCATGCACCCAGTGCCAGGGCCAGGGCCACGAAGGGGAGGGAGGAGAGGCAAAATTTGCCAGGCCCAACCTTCAAAGGGATCCCCGGTGCAGGCAAAACTCTTCCTGCCTGCTTGCTTCCGAGTCTGCCTCTCTGCTCCTGTGTGTCCTGGGTTATAGCGTTAACGCAACCATCAGGGACCTCCTGGCTCCCAGGAGCAGAGAAAGAGACTGAGGGAGGAGAAATCAGACACAGGAAGGTAAGAGGATGGGTGAGGGCCCAAATATGTGTGGAGGGAGGCAGCCTGAGTGGGAGAGGGGGGGGGGGCATGGTGCGGAGGCCCAGTTGGTGGGGAGCAGTGGCGGTAGGCAGCAGTCCTGCCCCGGGCCCAGCTGTGTCAGCGACCCTGCCCGGTGCATACCGCAAACCACAGTATAGTATTTACATAATAATTTGCTGCTTTACATGCATCTGCATGTTTTGCATCTCATTAATATGTAATGCAGGGTGACCTAATTATCACTGTGTTAGTGCACTGCAACCAGAGTTAGAATCCTTTAACAGGTAATAAGTGATCTAATGCAGTTTGATAACTTCCTCCTTTCATTGAGATTAAAAGCTGACTGACAATCAACCAAAACTGACTAACTCAGCACGTGGCAGGACTAGCTCCCTGAGTCAACAGATCTTTTACTGTACTGGGTACTCCATATGTCAACTCTGTTCTCCCCTGGTGGGATAATGGGTTTCAGCCTGTGACAGCAGAGCCTGGACTGAACATGGTACATGAACAATGGATCCATTAGCATGCTTCAAGCAACATGCAGAACGGATTATGCCTTAAGCACCTGGAGGGACATACATGGTGCGTTTTCCTCATATTACCAACAAATGGATTTATCATCTTTTTATGCCTTGTACATTTCAATAAATGATTAAACATAATATGGACTGAGCAATGGCTGGTTATATTTGTTTCTCTAGAGGTTGATACTTATGGAGGGTGATAGACCAGTAACACTGATGATCCAGTTTTTAAAACGTTTTATTTTTACAATTATGGGGACCCTTTTACTAAAAAGCACTAGAATCTGGGTGTACCACGTGGTAACATGTTTTTTTTTTTAATCACATGCTAAGTCCAGATTTAATGCTGCACATTTTGGGGGATTTAAAAAAAAAATATTTCATTGCAGGTCTTGTGCTAATGTTGTCATTAGTGTGTGGTACCTGTATAGAATTAACGAGGGAGCACTTACCGCCTCCATTTTTGGACTCTTCTTTTATGAAATTATCCAAACCTTTTTAAAACTCTGTTAAGCTAACTGCTTTTACCACATTCCAGGACATCTAGGTGCGGAGGCTAAGTAGGTGCCGATTGTGGAGTTATTTTATAAAGACACATAGATACTTATGTACCTTTATAAGATACATTTAAGTTAATACAGAATCTTATCACCCACAAATTTTAACAAAATTACCAGCACAGTCCCTGCTGAAATAGTGACTACAATGTGGCTCCATTTAAACAATAAAAAAATGAAACTTTGCATTCGTTTGGTGGCTGTGCTATTCATGTAGCTCTGTATTTCCTAATCCTGCCTAGACACTGCCCCACCTCCTCCCCGGATCGTTTGCCTTGATGTTTTCTGGGCCACCTCCTCCCTGGAACATGCCTACACTGGGTTATGTGAAAGCAGGGCAGGATTAAGGCTTAGGTGCACTAGGCACATGCCTAGGGCCCAAACATTTAGGAGGGGCATAGTAATATAGTACATGACAGAGGATAAAGACCTGTATGGTCCATCTAGTCTGCCTAACAAGATAAACTCATTTTTCATGGTATGTTATACTTTATATGTATACCCGAGTTTGATTTGTCCTTGCCATTCTCAGGGCACAGACCATAGAAGTCTGCCCAGCACTGTTCTTGTACTAAAAGTTCTGAAGCTAATGTTGAAGCCCCTTAAAATTTACACTCCAGTTCATCCATATCTATTCAGTCATGATCAGGGCATAGACCGTAGAAGTCTGCCTGGTCTGCCCAGCACTGGTTTTGCTTCCCAATTACCGGTGTTGCCACCCAATCTCCACTAAGATTCTGTGGATCCATTCATTCTAAACAGGATTCCTTTGTGTTTATCCCACACATGTTTGAATTCAATTACCGTTTTCATCTCCACCATGTATCCACCACCCCAGGGGCGTAGCCAGACACCCAATTTTGGATGGGCCTGGGCCCAAGATGGGTGGGCAGAAGAACTCTGCCCTGTCCCACAAGTGATTTGATCTCTCCCTCTCTTGCCTGCATGCCATATGGTCTCTCAAACATGCCCCTCCCCCGCATACATTTTAAATAACAGATTTTCACCAGCAACGAGTAGCAACTAATACACACTGCTCATGTTGGTCCCACAGCCTCCCTTCTGATGCAACATCCTGTTTCCGCATAGGTGGGAATACATCAGAGGGAAGGCTGTGGGGCCAGTGCGAAAATGTATCAGTCGCTGAAGGCAAAGATCTGCTATTTACAAGGTATGCAGGAGGGACAGTGGTTGGGAGTTTTTGGCTGGTGGGGCTTGGGGATTCCTGCCAGCCACATCATAGATGTGCTGCTACTGGATGGGCCTGACCCCAACATGGGTGGACCTGGGCCCACCCAGGCTCACCCTTGGTTACACCACTGCACCACCCTTTCCGTGAAAAAATACTTGCTGACATTAGTCCTGAGTCTGCTTCAACCTCAATTCATGTCCTCTAGTTCTACCGCCTTCCTGTTTCTGGAAAAGGTTTGTTTGCGGATAAATACCTTTCAAATATTTGAATGTCTGTATCATGTCACCTCTGTTTCTCCTTTCCTCCAAGGTATACATATTCAGGTCGGCAAGTCTCTCCTTGTAGGGTATGCAAATCCCATTCCATTTTTGTAGCTTTTCTTTGTACTGCTTCCAGTCTTTTTACATCTTTAACAAGATACGGCCTCCAAAACTGAACACAATACTCCAAGTGAGGCCTCACCAACGACTTGTAGAGGGGCATCAACACTTCCTTTTTTCTGCTGGTTATACCCCTCTCTATGCAGCCTAGCATCCTTCTGGCCATGGCCGTCGCCTTGTCACATTGTTTCTTCGCCTTCAGATCCTTGGACACCAACACCCCAAGGTCTTTCTTCTGAGATGAGCTTACTAATCTCTTCCCTTCTATTCGGTATCTCTCTTTTGGGTTTCCGCACCCCAAGTGCATCACTCAGCATTTCTTGGCATTAGATTTTACCAGGTGCATCAATAAAGTGTTTTCTTCATAAGCATCTCCGGTGGTGGATACGTCTTTGAATCAGCCTCTACTCCTTGTTTGATTAGATTTTACCTGCCAGACCCTCGACCATTCTATCTTTTGGAAATCCCTTCTCATTGTGTCTACTCCCTCCAGGGTATCCACTCTATTGGCTATCTTCGTGTCCTCTGCAAAAAGACAAACCTTTTCTTCCAACCCTTCAGCAATATCTCCCACAAATATATTAAACAAAATCAGCCTCAGCACCGACTACTGCTCACCTTCCTTTCCTCCGAGCGGATTCCATTTACCACCACCCTCTGCCACCTGTCAGTCAACCAGTTTCCTATCTAGTTCACCACTTTTGGTCCTAAGTTCAGCCCTTTTAGCTTATTCATGAGTGTTCTGTGGGGGACCGTATCAAAGGCTTTGCTGAAATCCAAGTAGATTACATCTAGCACACATCCTTCATCCAGTTCTTTGGTCACCCAGTTAAAGAAGTCAATGAGATTCATTTGGCAGGATTTTCCTTTGGTAAAGCCATGTTGCCTCGGGTCCTGTAGCCTGTTGGCTTCTAGAAAGTTAACTATCCTTTCTTTCAGCAGTGACTCCATTATTTTTTCTACCACCAACGTGAGACTTACTGGTCTGTAGTTTCTCACTTCTTTCCTTCCTCCTCTTTTGGGAAGAGGGACAACATCCGCTTGTCTCCAATCTTGCAGAACCTCTCCCATCTCTAAAGATCTATTAAATAAATCTTTAAGAGGTCCCGCCAGGACCTCTGTGAGGTCCCTCAGTATCTTGGGATGTATTCCATCTAGCCCCATAGCTTTGTTCACCTTCAGATTCTCAAGGTGTTTATAAACTCTTTCTTCCATAAACAGCGCAGTATCCACTCCATTCCCAGATGTGCCCTTGGCAGCTGACCATGGTCCTTCTCCAGGATTTTCTTCCGTGAACACCGAAGAGAAGTATTTGTTTAAAATTCTCAGATGTGCTAATTCAATGACTCCCAATGTAGATGTTTGCTTTGGTCAGCCAGCTGCTGGTAGAAAGAAGAGCAAGGGGTTAGAAAGGGTGCAGGCCTCAGGGCTAGATGCGCTAAACTTAACGAGCCAGCAACATGGTTTTTAAACTGGTTCTAGCCAGTTTAACGCGTAAGTAGTAAACCAGAACATGCACAAAAGGGCATTGTCCTGTTACGGTAACAGCTAATGAAAACGGAATGCAGATGAGCAAATTAGTATTATAATGTGTATAATTAGTATTATAATGAGATGCACTACCGTTTTCCGATCCCCTTACCGTGGAAAACCTAACGGGAGGTCTGCACCTCTCGTTGGGGCTGCTGTAAGGGAATCAGATGAAAAAAAAGAGGTTAACTGAGGGGGGGGGGGGGGGGGAAGAGAGAAAGAGAAACCCTGCAAGTACGGTGAGAGAAGGCAATTAACAGGGAAGCGAATGGAGCAAGGACAGGAGGATGAAGAGACACGACCCACTAGAGCACTTTTCCTTTCCCTCAGGTGGTCCTACAGCCGGCTAGAGCTTTGTGCGTCGCCGGCAGGGAGAGAACAGCGGAAGCCATGAGAGAGGAGCGTGTGCCGGTCCTGTGCGGGCTGCACGAGGTGCTGCTCGCAGGACTCTGCTTTCTACTCTGATAGTGCCAATATCAGCATTGGTGCAGGGAGCTGTGCCTAAGGAGGGCTTCCCACTCTCCACAACAGAAGATAAGCAGTGAGAACATCGGAAGTGTGAGCATTTTGGATTCTTTTTGTCTCTACCTTTCGGGCATCCTTGAGTTTGAAGAAAAGCCCAGGCTGCTCGTCAGGGACATCCTTTTATTTGTTGTTGTTGTTTTTTGAGTGAAGGACGTCCATAAAGGACATCCTTGGCATGCGCAGAGCAGCCGGCATAACGCTTGGCTGCTCTGTGCATGCTCAGCTGGCCGACTGGCTTGGAAGGAAATCGCATGCAAATGTGCTAGCAGCTCATTTACATGCGATTTCCTTGATGCATGCCCGTTTCTTACCGATTCGCTAAGGAATCGGTAAGGGAAGGGCTTTAACGTTTTTGTTAGTGCATCTACCCCTCAGAGATCTCTCTGTTCTTCTCACCACCTGTTCACTGTCCTCCAGTCAGCAGGAGTAGTCAGGAAACAGTTCTGTTTACCTGCTGCTTCTTCCTCTGTCAATTTTTCTGTACAGTCAGAAGAACCATATAGAGACCCTTTTGTGGAAATTTGGATGGATTTATATTATGATGGGGGGTCCAACACACTTGTTTGCCAAGAGCTCAACAAAGGGTTAATCTTGCCCTGTGTGCGTGCATATACCAGCATATCATACCTCATACACTTACATGAGGGCCAATTTTATTAGTCTTTTTACGCATATATTTGCATGGATGTATTTGTGTTTAATTTCTTTGTGTTTAATTTCTTTCATTTTAGGGTTTTAATTTCTTTTTTATTGGGGGGGGGGGGGGGGAGGTGGAATAGTGCGCACTGTTGCCAAAACAAAATGAAACAAGGCTATTTTGTTGTTTTTTCTCCTCTTATACTTTTAACCCTACTATGACTGTATACCTAAGAATCCAATAGTCTAGACTAGGGTTCTCAACCCATTCCTCAGGACACACCTAGCCAGTCAGGTTTTCAGAAAACCCTCAATGAATATGCATGCAATAAATTTGCATGCATCTCCTCTTTTGTATGAAAACCTATCTCATGCATATTCATTGTGGATATCCTGTCAACCAGACTGGCTTGGTGTGTCTCCGGACTGGGTTGAGAACCCGTGGTCTAGACTGAAGAAAAACCACAGTGATCACAGAGGCCTGGCTCAGGCAGCCACACAGCTTCCATCTGGACATCCATCTTTGTTCCTCCAGACTGCTCAACTACAGACTATGCAGTCATCTCACCAGCAGATGTCAGCAAAACCTCATTTTTGGGCTGTCTGCATGCAAAAGCTTCACTTCACTGCTCATCTACTGTAAGCAATCACTCATTTTAAAATACCACATTAAAAATAAATCTTTCCTGCTCCCGATCACCTAGAGCATCTATCATGTACCTTACAGCACCAATCTATATCATTCCCTTAATCAGTATCTCTCATAGATTAACTGCCTATTTCCACGTGTGGTTCGATTTCTAGTTCCTTGAATTCAACAATGTAATTTCGTTCATCACCTCCTGTCCCAGCTTCCCCCCTCCCCTCTCCCCAGGACAATTTGATGGAGAATATCAGGTCTTCCAAGACTATTTTTAATTCGAATAATGAAAACGAAAAAGGAAGACATAAGCCTTTACCCCACTTAGTTTCCGCCAGCTGAAGCCTTCTTTTTCCCCCGGGGTGTCTGGGGGAGGGGTGAAGGCAGGAGGGAGGCAATATGAACGAGACACATTTGTAATAAGGGTAAGAGGAATTGGGGCAGTAGCTACCTTAATTTTCGAAGTCCTTTGTTATTAAAACATACGACTATTGCCTACAGATGAATATTTAAAGCAAGGTGAATTATCCAGGCATTCATAGAAGCTTATATTACTCTTTTCTTGCTTAGGGATGTAACCAGTGGGCATGGTCCACGGGCTGGACCCCCTTGTGCAGGAGCTGGAGAAAGATCCATCCTCCCACCCCTACAAATGAACTCAGCAGCTGCATTTCCCCCCCCCCCCCCCCTGTTCAGAGCCCTCTCTCGTAAATCTTAGCTTTCTAATCTTATAATTAAGAAAAAATGGCACGTGCTCTTCTAGAAGGCTACCATTATCTAATTACACCTTCCAATTGCTATAATTCCAGCCCATTGGTGTTAACCTGTGAAACATGCCAACCTCCTATCTATCCACAGAAAAGGTAGCAACAAATGAATGCACTGATCCCAGATTTTACTCCAGTGTCTCCTGCAATCATGTATAATAATGTATTGAAAAAGGGAGAGCAGAGGAAAACACAGGAGAATGCCTGGGTAATGTGTATCTTCTTAGGTGCTTTTCTCTTCAGCAGGTCCCTTTAGAAATATCTTCTCTTAACAAGGCTGGTATAGCAGATAAAAGAAACCCTGCATGCTGAAAGGTGCTAACACTGATTTTCCCCATTCAATCTGACACTGCCCTCATGCCTGTGGATGCTCTCCCCCGATTCTCTAAGAGGCTGGGGATTTAAAGAGTAACACCAGCCAGTGATGTCAGCTTTGCCTAAAATAGAGAGGGATAGACTGCAAATCCACAGCTCGAAGGCTAAAACCCTTCCAGTTCTGCCTCAGCCCACGTTAGGTCAAGGCGAACCCCCTGAAAGAAGGAAGGCGCAAGCGTCCATCATCCCCCCCTTAGCAGCATCCGGAGCTGAAAATTCGGCTGGGGAAGACAGCGCAGGACTTCAAGGTTTGAAGGCACTGAAAAAACAAAACATTGAATCAGAGACGGGGGGAGCCGAAGAGCAGAATCTGTGCACTGGTGCCTCTAGAAGCTTTGAGGATTTTACTAGGAATCCTGTGCCAGCGCTTAAATAACCCAAAGGGTACAAGTGCCTGCTCCTTATATATAAATATTGGGCACACCTTGGAGCTTTCCTGGAGCAGAAAGGGGGAGTGTACAGAAAATGACATCGACTGAAGGGTAAGAGGGAATTTTTCTCCCTTTTTTTTTTGGGGGGGGGGGGGGGGGGGGGTTAACAGATCATTAGTGCCGAGCATTTTCACATCTGTGCAGGTTGCAAAGGGGCAGCGATCTGAAAAGCGAGCGGAGAGCAGGGCAAGCCTTAGCGAAGGGAAGTCTCAACACCACAGCGTGCTCGGGGGTTTGGTGCTTTTTCCATTTTATTTATAGTGACAAAGGGGTAAAAATGCTGTCAGCAGAGACGGAATCTTATTACTAAGAATGAAAGAAACCTGGGTCCAGTGGGGGGTTGGGGTGGGGAGATGAAGACCAGTAACTTTTACCAATACATATATGCTGGTCAGGAAATGAAGATTTACCAACTAAACCGAATGAAAGGTAAACGCTCCCCTCTCAAAATCTCAGTGCACCCTGTGCCTTTAGGAGCAGGATCTATGTTGCATGGACTGAAATGTGTGAGGATGAGGAGACAAATAATCTGGAATGGGATAAGAGTCCCCAGGGGCGGTTTCATACAGTAGATGTGCAAAAATCCTACTCTGGGATAAAAGATCCCTCGCTGTAGACGCGCAGGTCACATAAAGAGCGTTGTGTTTCACAGAAAAATTGCTAGTCTAAGGGCAGCCTTTGGACTCAGCGCGCTGGCTGCCCTCCTGTGATTTGGCACCATCATTATACCTCATTGTGGTGGCTCTGTTTTCTTCCAGAATGGTTGTCAGGTTGCATCACTGCTTAATCTCTTCTGGACAGGCCCCTGGAAGCAGTGTACATGTGTGGGAAACTGGGGAGGGACAACTCGGGCTTTTATTGAATGCCTTTTTAATTCTGCTGTGCTTGCGTCTGGGTAGAAAGATTGATGTGGGGGGAATGGATAAGACAAGATATGAAAACTGTGCTGGGCAACATCAGAGACGAACGCAGAGATCGGATGCTTGGGTACCATTGTGTTTAGAGTTGGCAAAGCACATGCATTTCAGATCTTGCTTTCTTCTTGTAGACTGGAAAGAAATAACATGTGGTCAGTAGTACATCTAAAAATTGTACTAGTCAGGTAGATAGAAATCAACCCTAAAAATTAAAATAAACTATAAATGGTGTATTTAACCTATTTAAAAACTGAACCTCTTTGTCTCAACATTATCTTTCCACTGCATATCTGTTTTGGCTTCAGAAGATTTAGGGGGAATACTTTACTCCTTCCGCTGTGAATACACTTTATATTAACCGCCTAACAATGAAATAATTCAATCAGATATTTGACAGGAGCTAGAGAGAGCCCTCTGGGAGTAGCTGAACACAGAGCAGTCCAGTGGTTCCTAGATGTGGCAGTGTTTTATTGTTATTTGATCTGAAGATTCAGTTGCTGCAGCCTTGCCATGCATACTAATTTAGTCTGGGCTCCTCAACCGGCCAAATATGCAAACTAAGATCGATTTTGAACCAAGTTCTGCACGTTCATTATGGCTATCCTGAAAGGCAGACTTGCTGGAGGGACTTGAGAGGTGTAGAACTGAGAATCAGTAATATAAACTACTGAAATGTAAAAATCATCACGGAGCCTCTTTTAGGATAATTAAGCTCTTGAACAGGTACCTCTGAATTGGCACTAACATTTTTGCACAGATTATGCCAGCATATGAAGGTGAATGCCAAAAATGTTAAGTGCTATTTGTCAATCAACCCCTGGATTCTATATATGGCACCCAAAATTACATGCTCAAATTTGGGTGCTCGTCCACATTGTGCATTCAACTTAATTGAGTAACGAGTTGATAACTAGCAATCATTGAGGCATTAACAACCATTTATTGCAGTTAATTGGCTCCAATTAGGATTTGTGAACTCATCTTGTTAGGTGCTAGTCTATAAAGTTCCACGTGCAAATGTTTTAGTGTGTATTTGTAACTCGAAAGGAGGTGTGACCATGGGCGGTTCAGAGGCATTCACTAAAGATTTGTGGAGTATTACAGAATACTGGTGAACCATGCCTGCCAGGATTTACACCAAGTTGCAGTTGGAATAAATCCTCGTGCCCAAAGTTTTATGTGGAAATCGGCTCTAAGCACTGTTCTATAAACAGCGCACAACACGGAGCACTTGGTGGGGATTTTTTTCAGTGCCCAAATTTGGGTTGCATGTACTGAATCTAGTCCTTGTGCATATTTTAACATATTTGGTAGGTAGGTTTAAGCATAGGCAGAATCTGCCTGGACTCACACTTATGCACATAACTAATAGAATTCTGTAAGTTTTGTGAGTGCTCATGCCTAAAAGCATACATATGCATATATCCAGTTAAGCTACTATTCAATAAAAGAAATTAAGCACCTATTTTCCTGTATTTGGGCACCTAAAATAGGGGCCTTGTTATAGAATGAGCTTGTCCAACCTATGGCCCGTGGGGCAAAATCCGGCCCACCAAGTGCTTTTTCCTGGCCCTTGGGAGCTTGGCAATTCTTGTGGTGCTTACAGTGAGATTCCTGCTTCCCCACCATGACTCAGCTCTCTGTAAGCTTCAGCCATACGGTGCCAGAAGTTTGGATTGGCCTCGTGGTTTCAGCTGCGAGTCCAATCTAAACTTCCAGTACCACGCAGCTCAAGCTTGCAGGGAGCTGTGTGGCTGTGGGGAAGCAGAAGTCCCACTGTATCTTCTGGAGCTGAAACCAGGTAACATAGAGGGGAATAATCGAACGATGCCGGCGAAATACATGGCCGGCGATGTATTTTTGCGGTGCCGCAAACAGCTGACCAGACCCGTATTTTCGAAAAAGATGGCCGGCCATCTTTTGTTTCGATAATACGGTTCCGGCCAGCCAAATGCATTGGATTTGGCCGGGGTTTGAGATGGCCGGCTTCGTTTTTTAGCGATAATGGAAAGTTATGTCGGCCATCTCAAACCCCGGCCAAATTCAAGGCATTTGGCCGTGGGAGGATCCAGCATTTTTAGTGCACTGGCCCCCCTGACATGCCAAGACACCAACCGGGCTCCCTAGGGGTCACTGCAGTGAACTTCAGAAAAGCTCCCACTTGCATAGCTCCCTTACTTTGGGAGCTGAGCCCTCCAACCCCCCCCCCCCCCCCCAAAACCCACTACCCACAAATGTACTGCACCCACTAAAACTGCTCCAGGGACCTGCATACAGCCTCTAGGACTTATTGCTGCTGTATAACTTCACACCTGAAGACTAATCTCTCTGAAAAAGTCCTTTCTTGAAATAACCACGTTTACTCACAGTTAACTGCAGATCAGAGGTTGTGCCCCACTGGCAAAGAGTCCCCTGGTACTAAGATTAGCAGTAGGACAGAGCTGGCACAATGGTGTACAATGCCCTCTTTCAGCACCATTCAAGGTAAGAACTACATTCTCTGATGTGAGTAACACAGGAAAGGGATCTAAAACTGTCTTACAAAAATGGCCACTACCGCATGGACTACAACAGGAAACAAAACAGGGCACACTCTGACCCAGTAAGCAGGGGGAAAAGCAGACCCTACCAACTACCAATACCTATACCCACCACAATCATAGGAGCCAACTTTTCAAAATTAATGGGGGTGCTAAGCCCAATGGAAATAAACTTTCCCTGGCCAGATACAAGGAATTTTCTCAATATTGGGGGTGCTCAAGCACCCACAGCACCCACAGAGTCGGCTCCAATGACCACAATGCATTGCTGATGTGACTCTGCAGTGCAAATAACAGAAAAGGTGCCACAGTCACCCCAGAGCCATATCACAAGCAGGCAAAGGCTGTTGGAGGACAGAACACATTCTGCTGTCATGGAGGTGGGTACGGCATTTGAGGCTGGCATAGAGGCTGGCAAAAAAGTATTTGTAACCTGTTTTTTTTATGCTGGGAGGGGGTTGGTGACCACTGGGGGGAGTACGGGGAGGTCATCCCCGATTCCTTCTGGTGGTCATGTGGTCAGTTCAGCCACCTTTTTGAAGCTTGGACCTGAAAAAAAAGGGACCAAGTAAAAGCAGCCAAATGTTCTTCATCGCCCGTTTTTTTTTCCATTATGGGCTAAAGCCGGCCATTTCGTAACCCCGCCCATGGCCGCCCATGTCCCACCTTCGCGTTGCTGCCAAAACACCCCCTTGAACTTTCGCCGGCTCTGCGACGAGAAAGCGGTGATGGTGTCAAAATAGCGGCTTTCGATTATACCAATTTGGCCGCTTTCGCGAGATCGCCAGCCATCTCCCAATTTGTGTCGGAAGATGGCCAGCAATCACTTTGAAAATGAGCTGGATAGTAACATAGTAAATGACAGCAGATAAAGACCTGTACGGTCCATCCAGTCTGCCCAACAAGATAAACTCGTTTTACATGGTATGTGATACTTTATATGTATACCTGAGTTTGATTTGTCCTTGCCTTTCTCAGGGCACAGACCATAGAATTCTGCCTAGTACTGTTCTTATACTAAGTTCTGAAGCTAACATCGAAGCCCCTTAAAATTTACACTCCAGCCCATCCCTATCTATTCAGTCACGATCAAGGCGTAGACCATAGAAGTCTGCCCAGCTCCCATTTTGTTTCCAATTACCGGCGTCGGCACCCAATCTTCGCTAAGATTCCATGGACCATTCCTTCTAAACAGGATTCCTTTGTGTTTTTACCCATGCATGTTTGAATTCCATTACCGTTTTCATCTCCACCACCTCCCGCGGGAGGCATTCCACGTATCTACCACCCTCTCCGTGAAAATATACTTCCTGACATTAGTCCTGAGTCTGCCCCCCTTCAACCACAAATCATGTCCTCTAGTTCTACTGCCTTCCCGTCTCCGGAAAAGGTTCGTTTGCGGATTAATACCTTTCAAATATTTGAACGTCTGTATCATATCACCCCTGTTTCTCCTTTCCTCCAAGGTATACATGTTCAGGTCAGCAAGTCTCTCCTCGTACGGTTTGCAACGCAAATCCCATACCATTTTCGTACCTTTTCTTTGCACCGCTTAGTCTTTTTACATCTTTAGCAAGATATGGCCTCCAAAACTGAACACAATACTCCAAGTGGGGCCTCACCAATGACTTGCAGAGGGGCATCAACACCTCCTTTCTTTTGCTGGTTATGCCCCTCTCTACGCAGCCTAGCATCCTTCTGGCCATGGTCGTCGCCTTGTCGCATTGTTTCTTCACCTTCAGATCCTCCGACACCAGCGCCCCAAGGTCTCTCTCCTGAGTCAAGCTTACTAATCTTTCCCCTCCTATCCGGTATCTCTCTTTTGGGTTTCCGCACCCCAAGTGCATCACTCTACACTTCTTGGCATTAAATTTTAACTACACTATATATAGAAACCGTTGCAGTCTTGCTTAAATTCATTTTTTTTATTTTTTATTATGCTGTGAAACTTAAAACAAAAACCCTTCATGTTATAACTTATGAAGTGCTCAGTGAAATGCATATTACTCTCGCGCGTCAACTGGTTAGTAATATGTCATACTAGACATCATTGCACTTCAGCCCTCCCTTTCCTCCTAAATAGTTGTGCCTTATGACACCAACCTACTTCATTCAGACATATCACCTTGCAAATAAATACTTAGCTTAGGGCTAGTGCTGTCATTGTCTGTGCAGTATTCTCCAGTGAGTTGCCAGAGTTACGTGAATAGGTGCACGTGATGATAAAAATTTGAACGCTAAGCCGTCTTCCTTAGTGCAGCTTCCTCGTTGTTCTTCAATTCTCAATACTCTCTAACTCCATCCTCCATTCTCAATGAATTTGGACTTCACTCTTGATGTCTGATATTAATCTGAAGGTAGGACGCCAACCACTCCTGCAGTCCAACACCTTGAGTACTGTGTTCAATTCTGGTTGCCGCATCTCAAGAAAGATATAGTAGAATTGGAAAAGGTGCAGCGAAGGGCGACTAAAATGATAACGGGGATGGGACAACTTCCCTATGAAGAAAGACTAAGGAGGCTAGGGCTTTTCAGCTTGGAGAAGAGACGGCTGAGGGGAGACATGATAGAGGTATATAAAATAATGAGTGGAGTGGAACAGGTGGATGTGAAACTTCTGTTCACGCTTTCCAAAAATACTAGGACTAGGGGGCATGCGATGAAACTACAGTGTAGTAAATTTAAAACAAATTGGAGAAAATGTTTCTTCACCCAACGCATATTAAACTCTGGAATTCGTTGCCGTAGAACATGGTGAAGGTGGTTAGCTTGGCAGAGTTTAAAAAGGGGTTAGACGGTTTCCTAAAGGACAAGTCCATAAACCACTACTAAAACCCCACAATTCCAGGAATAACATGTATAGAATGTTTGTATGTTTGGGAAGCTTGCCAGGTGCCCTTGGCCTGGATTGGCTGCTGTCGTGGACAGGATGCTGGGCTTGATGGACCCATGGTCTTTTCCCAGTATGGCATTACATATGTACTTAGTACATAACATTTCTTGAAGAGGTAGGTCTTTAGATCTTTTCTGAAATGGAGGTAGTTTGTGATGCTTGTTATGGAAATGGGACTTGATATACTGCCTTTCTGAGGTTTTTGCAACTACATTCAAAGCGGTTTACATATATTCAGGTACTTATTTTGTACTAGGGGCAATGGAGGGTTAAGTGACTTGCCCAGAGTCACAAGGCGCTGCAGTGGGAATTGAGCTCAGTTCCCCAGGATCAAAGTCCACTGCACTAACCACTAGGCTACTCCTCCACTCCACACTTATGACCTTGGGGATTGAGTTCCACTATTTTGAGCCCAGGTAGCTGAATCCCGCTGTGCAGATGGATTTCTAGATTATGTTTTTGTAGATGGCAGGTGAAGTAGTAAGTGCTCTCTAGTTCTTGGTTTGCCTTTCTTGGTGATACTGTGATCTGATCTTGCATGTAGTCCGGAGACATACCATACAGTATTTTGAATATGATTGTACTGGTTTTGAAAAATAATCTGGCCTTAATTGGGAGCCAGTGTAGCATTATAAGTATGGGGTTACTCTAATGCATTTCGACTTTTTGAATATCAATCTTGCTGCTGTGTTTTGGATGGCCTGCAACGATTTTAATGTGTTCTCTTTGCACTCTACGTATGCTGAATTGCAATAGTCTACTTGGGACAATATCAGCGTCTGTACTATAAAACGGAATGATCGTCTGGGGAAATAATCTCTGATCCTTCACAGTTGCCATAATGTTTTGAAGCTTTTTGTTATGACTTCAGTGGCCCGGTTTTCGAAAGACAGATGTTTGTCGAGAATGATTCCCAGTATTTTCAGTTGTGTTTCAATTGGATACATTTGATGGACTGTTGTGAGGTTTTGCTAAGTAGTGGGATTGTACGAGTTCGATAGGACTAGGAGTTTGGTTTTTTTCTTAGTTTAGTTTAAGTTTGAAAATTGTGGCCCAATAACTTCCCCCATTAATTAAAGAAAAAAGAAATGTCTCTAGAAATTGAAATCACTGCTATATGTAATAACAGTAAAACAAAAATAGGACAATGAAGCCCTTATGACATCACTGATAAGGTTGGTTCTTAGGCATTGGTAGAATGAGGCATTATGACATCACAATATCAGCTCTGGTTACCAGAGACTGAAACTGTTCACACTGCGGGGGGGGGGGGGGGGGGGAGTTATCAGTGTGGGCTACTGTTAAGATGTGTTATTTTACCACAGATCCCATTTTATGCAAAGAGATCTAGTTACTAATGACTGGGGTTAACAGCAGAAGCATAGCCAGGTGGGGCGCAGGGGGAGCAGTCGCTCCCCCAAACAGCTGTTCCGAAAAAAAGGCGCCCATGCGTCCTGTGCCAATAATTTTTTTTCTGCTCCCTCCTGAGTCCTGCCCGTCTTCTCCCTCCTGCGCAGCACCGGCGATTCAGAGTGAGCCTTGCTTCTGCCGGCATCGGAGCCTCTTCTCAGGCACGTCCCACCTACTCTATTGCAACTTCCTGTTTTCCGCAGAGGTGGGACGCGCCTGAGAAGAGGCCCCAACGCTGGCAGAAGCAAGGCTCACTCTGAATCGCCGGTGCTGCGCAGGAGGGAGAAGACGGGCAGAGGAGAAAGTGAAACTGAAAGATGCAACGCTTGGGGGGTGCTGGAGAAGGGAGAAAGTGGGCAGGGAGGTGTGCTGGAGAAGAAAGAAGGGAGAAAACGGGCGGGCTGGAGAAGGGAGAAAGCAGGCGGGGGGGGGGGGGGGGGTGGCTGGAGAAGGAAGAAGGGAGAAAGCGGGCGGGCGGGCTGGAGAAGGGAGAAAGCAGGTGGGGAAGGTTTAATAGGCTCACTTCCACTCTGGTCAATCTAGTCCACTTTAACAAGGGAGCCAAACTTACATTCCTTGTGCCAGCACTATCCAGCAGGATAGGCAATGTCTTGAAAGGTGGAGGATAAAGGATTTTTTATATATATATGTTTATATCACACATTATCCCAAGCAAAGTTGGATTCAGTGTGGCTTACATTTTAAAATACAGTGAGACAGAATAATAGAATTGAGTTATATCATGGGAATAAATAGATGGATGTGTCTGAAACATTTAACAAAGTTGAGATTAGCATATATACCCAACTGGGCATTTAAACGTTTGTCCTTTATTGATACCACATGTTCAGAAATCATAGCCATAAGTATAGGCAGTTATTCAAAGATTATCACATGGGAGGGGAAGGAGATAGGGATACAAAGAGGGCACTACTGGAAAGGGGAGGAGGAGATAGGGACAGAGAGGGGCACCACTGGAAGGAGGAATGGGGATATGGGGACAATGGTGAAAAATGGGTGAGATGGGGACAAAGAGGTAATGCTGGAAAAGGGGGAAGATGGTAACAGGGGTAATGCTGGAAAAAGCAGGAAGATGTGGACACAGGACAATGTTAGAAAAAGGGAGAGGTGGGGGACACCAGGACGGCAGATGCTAGAAAGTGGGAGATGAGGAGACCAGGTAGACTTGTGCTGAAAAAGGGGGAAGATGGGGACACAGGGCAGATGCTGAACTTGGGGGTAGGATAGGGACAAGGAACACAGAAGGGAGATGCTGGACAGGATAAATAGTGGTGCAGAGGAAAAAATTTTTGTTGTTGTTGTTTTGGGTTTTTTTTGTGGTTCCCTATTCTGCATTGGATTGGTAGCATGGAATGTTGTCACAATTTGGGTTTCTGCCAGGTGCTTGTGACCTGGTTTGGCCACATTGGAAACAGGATACTGGGCTAGATGGACCATTGGTCTGACCCAGTATGGCTACTCTTATGTTATATAGATGAGGGTCTGTCCATGTTCTGCATGTGTGACTGAGGTGAAGGATTCTGCCAGCATGTATGTGTAGGAATGTGTAACAGTGCAGCTTGTTCCAGTTTCCCAATAGTAGGTATATTGGTGTTTTAGAGCCCAGTGTAATATATATAGCACTGTCTTCTGATAGGTGGTTTAGGGCTGTTATGGTGTGGTAAGTTTTGTGTTCTAGGGCAGTCCTGGAGTACCCCCTTGCTAGTCAGGTTTTCAGGATATCCACAATAAATATGCATGACATTGATTTGCATATACTGCCTCCATTACATGCAAATCTTTTTCATGCAGATTCATTGTGGACAGCCTGAAAACCTGAATGGCAAGGGGGTACTCCAGGACCACCTAGGGAAACACTTCTCTAGGTCCCACTGTAATATTTATAGCATTGTCTTTTCATAGGTGGGTTAGGGCTATTTTGGTGTGGTAAGTTTTCAGTATAGGTTGTGGGTGTCTTTTTGCAGGGGTTTGTGTTATTTCACAAAGTGTCTAGCCCTATTTGAAAGTAGGCTCTGGGGCAAGGGCCACCAAAGGTCACCCAAAATAAAAATGCTCAAGACTAGTGTTCTTCACATCCTGTAGAGTCGCCACACAAACAAAAGCCCATCTGATTTAAACAAGGTGTCTAGCAGTGGAAGGACTAGGTGTGCTATTCCTGAGGTGATGGTCACGATTTGAATATTTTTATTTGAAGTTAAGAAGACAGGTTGCCTGCTCTGGCCAGTCCAGGGACCTCTTCTGCGTCCTGCCTACTGATGTAACTTACTGTTTCATTGTAGGCAGGACGCAACAGAGATAGCCTGTATTAATCATTGCCCGCCACAGCCCCTGAGCAACAAGACAGACACTGCTGTCTAGCTGACACCAACCGGCGCCTATTTCATAAAAGTCTGCTCCTCCTGAGATCAAAACCTGACTATGCCTCTGGTTAACAGTAAAATGACTTGTCTTAACAGTAGCCCACTTGATAACTATGTAACTTTTGACATCTAGGGCATTTACATATGCAAATGCAGTCACCTCTTTAATGTCTGAGCACTGTCAGATCTTTTCTTTATTCCATAGTCAAAGCATATATTGAATACATTTCTCTTACATTTCAGTGACTGATTAGTGGGATGAGGGATAATTGTCTCATTCAACAAAGCACATTTCTCGTTTGTTTTGAGTCACTCTCCTGATAATACGTATTCACATTGATAATTTTCCTCTTGTGTTTTTTCCGATGGCTGAAAAAAGCCAAAGAGTTCTGCTGATCTACTGCTGCTGAAATTGAGGGACAACACAATCACTTGTTAATAAATGTTTTAGAAAACTTCCTCATTAAATTAGAGTGATTAGCATTCCCCTGCGGCACCTAAATGAGTTGAACATTTCAAAATGTTCCATGGAGCTGCAATTGCTTTTGTAGGAAGACATGCACTGAAACAATGATACAACAACAGAGATTTTCACTCCTACTTGGTTTTAAAGGTAACACTCAGTGGTATTTCAGGTATTCTGGTTAGATTCTGGGATTCAGTGGTTGCTTTATGAACCTTTCTCAACTACTACCATGGCTCAGTGTAATGTGAACTGGATAAACTCAGTTTCCTACTAGCAGTAAATTCCTGCAGCAATCTCGCAAGACTGCTGCTGAAACTTACGGCAGTCACTTTTTCAGTACAGAGAGTGGAGACTGCATGGCACAGGAGCACAGGAGGATCACTCCTGCGTCAATGTAGGAGGTTCGCTCCTTCACCAGCTGATCTGGCGCAACAACCGGCTCGCAAAATTTAAAAAAAAAATGCTTTCCTGAGCAAGCTCCAGCACACCACTGGTTGTGTACATAACAAGATCCTAATGAACCTCGCTCATAAGCTAAGTATGGAGGTTAATCAGTAAGATGTACTGCTAATGATCTTCTTAAAACTTCCCTTGAGCCAAACAGAGCCTCCTCCTCATGGCTGGCATTTCCTAGGTGGTTGTCTAGAGCACTGAGATTTAGGTGGTGGCAATTGGCAGTGGGCAACCCAGGCATTCTCCTCTCCCAATTAGTGGTGGGCAGCAAAGCCAGAGCTAGTAGGCAGGCTGGCAGTTAAGCAAGGAACTACAGAGCCTTAACACATACACATTGAAGACCTGCTGTGTCCCTACCTAATTTGACACAAGCTTCCTGTTATGGACTAGGTGGTGATGTGGCAGCCTTCACTGTGCCCATATGCTGAGACACCATGCATCCTTATTGTTTAGCTGTTGGCCTGCCTGCTCAGCTCTGGCTATTCTGCATTGCCATCATGGCAGGTGATGGGGAAAGGAGAAAGAAGAGACACTGAATTATCAGGTTGGGGGAGGGGGAAAGAGGTGAGATGCTGGACTGCTGAGGGAATAGGCAGTGGAATGGGACAGTTACTGGAGCCATGACCTACTGATATTTTGCCCAACACAGCATTAGCAACTAGAAAGGTTGGGGCTAAGGCTTGAGATTGGTTTGTTTGGCCCATCCAACCAGAAAGGTGCTTCACTGACCCTGGCTAAGGGGAAAGAGATGAAGAGGAGGGAAATTGCTGGTCATGGAGAGGAGGAAGGGCACAAAAAGAAGCTGGACTATGAGGGGAAGAAGAGGGTAAAGATTTCTGGAAGGGGAAGGGGACAGAAAGATGAGCATTAGAAAGTAGAGAGGTTGGGTTTGAGGCTTGAAATTGGGTTGTTTGGCCCATCCAACCAGAAAGGTGTTCAACTGCCCCGGCCAGGGAGGAGAACAAGGAGGGGAGATTTCTAGTTTACATAGGGAAGGGGGAGGGAACAGGAAGATACTGAACTATGAGGGAAAGTGAGGGAATGGTGAGATTCTGGATTGCTGAGGAGGGGGTAGGAAGAAAGAGGAAAGGGCCTATGGGGGGGTGCAAGATTGAAGGCTCACCTAGAGTGTCTAATAGCCTTGCATCAGCCCTCCCCCTTCTGAACATTATACAGTGTGATATGTACAGGCCACATATCAAGGTGTGTGTGGAAGCTCTTTTTAAACTCACTAGTTCACCATACTCACCTACTCACTAGCTGCGACATGGACAGTATTTCCTACCCCCTGGAGCACTCTCTGAGAATATTGGGTGTCATTATTGGTAGCTATCTCACATTTGAACATCAGGTTTCTTCTGTGGTTAGCAAATCTTTAAATCCCTTAGGAAATTCAAGCATATTAGATCCTTTTTCCCTTCTGATTTCTTCAGGTTTCTAGTACAATCTCTAGTCCTATCTCAGTTTGATCACTATAATGCTATACATGCTAGATGGAAGGAGAGTGTCCTTAAAAGATTACAAACAGCCCAGAATACAGCGGCTAGATTGATCCTTCAAGTTTCACGCTTTTAAAGGGTTACTCCATTATTGAGTTGGCTGTATTGTCTCCCTATTAAAGCTAGGGTAATTTTCAATCTCTGTGCCCTAACTTTCCAAAGAATATATGGCGTAGCACTAGCTTATATGCAGCCACTGATAAGGCTCCCTCTGCATAATGATCACTTTGGCACTAGAAATTTTCTCTGACTTCATCTCCCCAATTACAGGAAAATCACTTATAAATCATTTTTTTCCACTGATTTCTCCTTCCAAGGTACCAAATGGTGGAACTCTCTACCGAATATCATCAAATATCAAGATAATTACTTACTATTCCATAAATTGTTGAGGTCATTCCTCTTTAGGAAATTTTCTTTCTGCAGGGGACTCTATCAGGCTTAGTTTAGGATTACAGTTCTACACAAGTTTGTGTTATCGTGGAAATGTTTATCTTTGGAATGGTTTTTGTACGTTTGAAATTGACGGTAATGTATTATACATTGTTTTCCTTATATGCTTGTTTTCACTGTGCTTTGTAAGCCACATTGAACCTGAGGTTGCTTGGGATAATGTGGGGTATAAACGTAATAAATATATAAACAAGCTGGTATTGACCAATACACTTGGGACGTCTGTTTCCTCTCGGTTTTCATCTTTCTTATATGTAGTATACAATTGTTGTTTTGTACTGACACTTCTATTAATGATCTCATTCATGTGCTTTTCTGATTTACCACTGTTTGTTTTTTTACAAGATTTACATTGGTTTAAATGGGAATTCTCTGTAATGTAATGCCCTCCCACGGGAGGTGATGGAGATGAAAATAGTAATGGAATTCAAATATTGGGATAAACCCAAAGAAATCCTATTTAGAAGGAATGGATCCATTGAATCTTAGTGGCGATTGGGTGGCAACACCGGTAATTGGGAAGCAAAACCAGTGCTGGGCAGACTTCTATGGTCTGTGCCCTGATCGTGATTGAATAGATATGGATGGGCTGGAGTGTAAATTTTAAGGGGCTTCAACGTTAGTTTCAGAACTTTTAACACAAGAACAATGCTGGGCAGACTTCTACGGTCTGTGCCCTGAGAATGACAAGGACAAATCTAATTCGAGTATACATATAAAGTATCGCATACCATGTAAAATGAGTTTATCTTGTTGGGCTTACAGGATGGACCATACAGGTCTTTATCTGCTGTCATTTACTATGTTAATATGTTACTATCCTGCTTATTTTCGAAGGAGAAGGGCGCCCATCTTCCGACACAAATCGGGAGATGGGCGTCCTTCTCCTAAGGGCGCCCAAATCGGCATAATCGAAATCCGATTTTGGGCGGCTTCAACTGCTTTCTGTCGCAGGGATGGTCAAAGTTCAAGGGGGCTTGTTGGCAGTGTACCGAAGGCGGGACAGGGGCATGGTTAAGAGATGGCCGTCCTTGGCCGATAATAGAAAAAACAAGGGCGTCCCTGATGAGCATTTGGCCAACTTTACTTGGTCCCTTTTTGTTCATGACCAAGCCTTGAAAAGGTGCCCGAACTGACCAGATGACCACCGGAGGGAATCGGGGATCACCTCCCCTTACACCCCCCCAGTGGTCACCAACCCCCTCCCACCCAAAAAAACAAATTAAAAACATTTTTTTGCCAGCCTCTATGCCAGCCTCAAATGTCATACCCAGCTCCATGACAGCAGTATGCAGGTCCCTGGAGCAGTTTTTAGTGGGTACTGCAGTGCACTTCAGGCAGGTGGACCCAGGCCCATCCCCACCCCTACCTGTTACACTTGTAGTGGTAAATGGGAGCCCTCTAAAACCCACCTGAAACCCACTGTATCCACATCTAGGTGCCCCCTGTTACCCTTTAAGGGCTATGGTAGTGTTGTACAGTTGTGGGGAGTGGGTTTGGGGGGCTCACCACACAAGGTAAGGGAGCTATGCACAGTGATGTGCTGGTAAATTTTTAACAACAGGCTCTCTCCCCAGTCCACCTCGGCCGTCCCCCCCCCGTCCACCACTGCGCCCCCCGTCCACCTCGGCGCGCCCCCCAAAATTGCAGAGCTGGCTATAGCCGGGGGGGGGGGGGGGGGGGCAATGCATTACTCTCTCCAGGAAAAAAATTTAAATGATCCCAGGTTCCAATCTAATTCACGTTTAATGTGGGATAAAATGCCATAAATAAGTAAATAAATATAAACTTTTAATGTTGAGCACCTGATTCTCAAAGTGAACATATTCCAAACACTATAATGAAAATAAAATGATTTTTTTTCTACCTTTGTTGTCTGGTGACTGTTTTTCTGATCATGCTGGCCCAGTATCCGATTCTGCTGCTATCTGTCCTCTTAACTCCATTTCCAGGGCTTCCTTTCCATTTATTCCTTTCCTCCTTTATTCTTCATTTCTGGTCCTCAGCTTCTGCCTATTTTCTTCATCCATGTGCAGTTTTTCTCCTCTCTTCCTTTTCCCTCATCTCATCGCCTTCCTCACTCTTCTCTCCCCTCCATCCATGTCCAGCATTTCTTCTCTCTCCCCTCCTCTCCCCTGCCCTGCATGCACCCATACCCAGCGACCCTCCTCTGCCCTGCCCTGCATGCATCCAGATGTCCAGCAATGACCCTTCTTTCCCCTGCATGCACCCATGTCCAGCAGTGACCCTCCTCTCCCCTGCATGCACCCATGTCCAGCAGTGACCCTCCTTTCCCCTGCCCTGCATGCACCCAGATGTCCAGCAGTGACCCTTCTCTCCCTTGCATGCACCCATGTCCAGCAGTGACCCTCCTTTCCCCTGCCCTGCATGCACCTATGTCCAGCAGTGTACCCTCCTCTCCCCTGCCCTGCATGCACCCATGTCCAACAGTGACCCTCCACTCCCCTGCCCTGCATGCACCCATACCCAGCAACCCTCCTCTGCCCTGCATGCACCCAGATGTCCAGCAGTGACCCTCCTCTCCCCTGCATGCACCCATGTCCAACAGTGACCCTCCTTTCCCCTGCCCTGCATGCACCCATGTCCAGCAGTGTACCCTCCTCTCCCCTGCCCTGCATGCACCCATACCCAGGAACCCCCTCCATCCACCCATGCCCAGCAGTGACTCCCTTTCCCCCCTGCCACCCCCTCCCGAGTTGTTTCGTGAATTCTTCTCCTCCATCCCACCCTCCCTCCCGATCCGGTCCCTCACCTCCCGCTTGTTTTTTGAATTCTTCGGGGCAGGCAGTCTTGCCTGCCCGCTTCCAGCGCCGACTGTCCTCCCTTGCCGACTCGTGCTTCAAAATGGCCGCCGAGACTTCAGCCGAAGTCTCGCGAGGCCGCCTCTGGAAGTCTCGGCGGCCATTTTTAAAGGGCGAATCGGCAAGGGAGGACAGTCAGCGCTGGAAGCGGACAGGCAATACTGCCTGCTCCGAAGAATTCACAAAACAAGCGGGCGGTGAGGCGGATCCGGAGGGAGGGAGGAGGGAGGGAGGAGAGCCAGAGCCGGCTCGCTATTTTCAACAACCGGCTCGCAAGCCGGAAGAAAATTTAACAACCGGCTCTTGCGAGCCGGTGCGAGCCGGCTCCAGCACACCACTGGCTATGCACCTGGGAGCAATTTGAGAAGTCCACTGCAGTGCCCCCTAGGGTGCCCTGTTGGTGTCCTGACACGTGAGGGGGACCAGTGCACTACAAATGCTGACTCCTTCCATGACCAAATGGCTTGGATTTGGCGGGGTTTGAGATGGGCGCCCTTAGTTTCCATTATATGCAGTGTACAGCGCTGCGTATGTCTAGTAGCACTATAGAAATGATAAGTAGTAGTAGTATATGCGAAAACCAAGGTTGGCCATCTCTAAGGTCGACCCAAATGTTGAGATTTGGCCGTTCCCGACCGTATTATTGAAACGACAGATGGCCGCCCATCTTGTTTCGATAATACGGTCGGGGACGCCTCTTTACGGGGCCGTCCTTAGAGATGGGCGCCCTTATAGATGGGCGCCCCCCTTCGATTATGCCCCTCCACGTTACTCTGTAGTTTTGTTGGGTCAATCCCAGGTTTCTGTGTAATGTGTCTCATGTAAAGTAGATAGTAGATAGATGTCTATGGGGTCCTTTTACCAAGCTACGGTAAAAGGGGTTCTGCGCTAGCACTGGGGCCATTTTTGCTTTTTGCTGAGGCCCCTTTTACCGCAGCAGGTAAAAAGGCCGAAAAAAGAAATGGCCATGTGGTAAGATTTCACTCATGGCCATGCCGAGGGGGGGGGGGGGAGGGGGGGAGAGAACACTTACCATCACACATTGAAATGGCGGTAAGGACTCCTGCGCTAACCCAGAGGTAATTGCGGTGCTACGGGATTACTGCTGGGTTAGCACGTGCAGAAATATTTTTCCAATAGTTCCACTGGGGGCGGAACTACTACCGGTGCCCATGTTGGGCTGGCAGTAGCTCCAGATTGGCACGCAGTAAGCTCGCAGTGGGCTTGCTGCCGCTTTGTAAAAGGGCCCCTAAATGCGGCACACACTCTTCACGTGAGATCAGTGTCGGTTAGACTATCATAATGGTGCATTCATTGAAGACATTTGATAGCCTTCCCAACAGGTGGCAGTAAATACCTAATACATATGTCCAGCTTCTTCAAAAATCAATTTACGGAACCTGAACATGTTTTTAAATGTTGCCAAGACTGTTTTGAAGAAATCTGAAATAGGCTCTGAAAATGACTTCAAACATTTGAAAAATTTGTAGTCGATTTTATCAAACTGGCAGATTTTTGTTTGAATAAACGTGGGAAATGTCAACAAAAATGACAGGAAAAAAAGATGAAATTCTGTGTTGTTAAAAAATGTGTCATTGTATTCACTCTTCCGAAAGAGCGCATCTATTTTGTAAAGAGTGTGCACTATTCTTGCAGTGTGTGAATAGTGCAAAAAAGTGTGGCAAACTCGAGTGCACACTGTTTTTCAGAAAGAGCATGCACTCTTAGCAACATTGCTCCCATAATGAAAAAATGCCAGAAACATTCCGGTAAATGACATGACATGAACATTTTCGAGCAGCACACCCTACTGATTTCCTGGAAAAACAAGAATAAGTTAGGGGCCCTTTTACAAAGGTGTGGGAGGGCTAATGTGTGGGTAACCCATGCCCAATTGGCACTACCACCAGGGTAGAGAATGTCCATGGTGGTACTTCTGAGTTTGGCGCGTGCTGAATCCTTCGGCAGAAAATAATTCTATAATTTCTACAGCAGGGGGCATTCCCGGTGGTAACCTGCAGTGTGCCCACATTAGAGCGTGCTGCATGGTTACCACATGGGTAGCGGATGAGTCCTTACCACTAGATCAATGGGTGGCAGTACGTGCTCAGGCCGTAAGGAGGCGCATCCTAGTTTTAATATTAGCGCAGGCCCATTAAAAATAGCCTTTCCCCCAGCCATGGTAAAAAATGGCCCAGCACGTGCCTAAAAGATGTGCCCACACTACCGCAGGCTACTTTTTATCGTGGCTTTGTAAAAAGACCCTTTAGCCCTTTACACATCTTTGAGACTTCTAAGATCCCCTCAATGATCATCATCTGCCCTCTCATCAAAAGAAATTGTGTGATGTGATACTCACCAGCGAGTCTTCTCAGGAGTAGCCCCCACACTTTGGAATTTACTCCCAGGGGGCCTACGTATAACTCGACACTACCTCTACTTCAGGAAACAGGTGAAAGCCTGGCTCTTCTCCCAAGCCTTTAACACATATGGGGACTCAATTCTATAAATAGTGCTCCAATTTGGGCGCAAACCAAAATAGCAGACAATCAGATACTAAGTGGAAAAAATTCCTAAGAAAGAGAGAAAAAGGCCTCAGAAGTCTGTGGTAAGCAATACTTCATACAGCACCCTACATACAATATTTCTATCATCGGCTAAAAAACCTTTTCACCATTCCAAACATCAAAATACTTTTTTTAATATGTTTTATATTTCACTTGTTAATTTTGCTTCTACAAGTCCATATTTCATAAAAAGCACACTTATCTTCTTTTGAATCCCCCAACGGGAACCCATTTCACTCAATAGCTTCTTCAGGGATTTATATGTGCTAATATATTTGCCACCACTTCTTTCTTGTTTACCGGCATCAACATTATACAAAATGGCGCTCACTCCAAGCTGGGCACCATTTATAGAAGAGCGATTAGTGCCGGGATCCACACCCAATTTTGGGTATGAGGATTTACACCAACTGAACCCTGGTATAATTCCCCATGCTTAAATTAGGTGCGGATCCCCTGAATTCTATAACACTGTATGCATATCTTAGTGTCACGAAACACCTAGCCACCCACCTGGGGTTACCCCACAGCCAATTAGAGGGTCTATCCCAGAACAGCTCAGGTCTGCCTGCGCCTGCTGCTTGTTCTTTACACTAGCACCCTCCTCCCACCGACTGGGTCACAACCGCCTTCGGGCAAATCTCCCACTCTTAAATTATTCCCCAGTGATTTCTAGGTTACTGGAGGACACACTCCCAGCAGTCCCACTGTTCCCAGAAAGCACTTTCAGACCCAACACACAAACCACCAGGATTCTTTATCAATCCAGACAGGCAGAGTCAACAAACAAAATTGTTTATTGTCTTAAAATTGAGCAATGAACAAAAAAACCCAAAACAAAACGTGCAATCAACAAACAACAAGGGGAGGGGGCTTTTACCACAGCACGTAAAAGGCAGGTCTTTGATTTCTTTCAGGAAATTGCAGTGTGGTATGAAATGTTATGGTGTTAACAAAATTGTAAGATTTGGGGTTAAACTATACCCACTCTTCATAAAGGTAGTTATAAATCCCAATAAGTGAAATAAAAATAAATAAATAAACCACAAAGACTGTCCTTAGCAGAATCCTGGGGAAAGTCGGGGTCTGGTGGGCTGAGATTCAGCTGGTCCTCTTCCTACCAACAGCAGACCTTATTTTAAAATGACAAATGTTGGAATTATTGCTCTAAATCTTACTACTGCTTGTGACCCCCACATTAGCCATTCAGAATGTTTCCATCGGTTTTGGAATCAGTTCCGTCCATTAGTTACATGGGTTCAGCGACTGAGAGAGCCACCAGGAACCAGAAATTTGCATGTGACCAAGGCAGGAGAACACCGCAGCAGATAAGTGTATCATAAGTTACATCTGGATTTATCTGGAGAGCCTGGCCATGGGAAATACACTAAAGGAGACCACCAGCACATCTCTTTCTCCTAGGACAGCAGTTGGAGGGCCTCAATGAACCAATTTCTGGCACTTCTCCCAAGCTTTCTGTTGCTGATGCCCTGTTGCACAGAATATTGGACAGGCCATGGTTCCCAGTGGCTCACCCTATTCTGCCTGCCTATACATTCTCCTAAAAAATTCAGCGGGAAAGGGAAATGGGACTTGATATACTGCCTTTCTGTGGTTTTTGCAACTACATTCAAAGTGGTTTACATAGTATATTCAGGTACTTATTTGTACCAGGGGCAATGGAGGGTTAAGTGACTTGCCCAGAGTCACAAGGAGCTGCAGTGGGAATTGAACTCAGTTCCCCAGGATCAAAGTTTACTGCACTAACCACTAGACAGGGCTTCTTGCAAAGCAGGGCTGGTGTCCAGGGTCAGTGAGAGCAGAGACAGTGGTGAAATCTTAGCTATTGCTTAGGAAAGGAACATTCAGTGCTACTCTATGGACCTGTGACAAACTAAAAGCAATAGGCCAGAGGTTCCCAAACTTTTTTGGTTCACGGCACCCTTAGTGTCCAAGCAATTTTTTGTGCCCCCCTCCCCGGCCAAGTAGGTCTCCACCCCCCACAGTTCTCTGCTGCTCCCCCCCCCCCCCAGCATTTTTCCACTGCTCACCTGGAGCAGCCCTGGGGGGCCTCCTCTGCGCCCCTCTCCCCCTTTTCCTACCCCAGTGTTCCTCCCTGCCCAGCATCTTTTATTTGTCCTTGTCTCTCCCCATATTTTTTTTGGTACATTTGTACCCCGCGCTTTCCCACTCATGGCAGGCTCAATGCGGCTTACATGGGGCAATGGAGGGTTAAGTGACTTGCCCAGAGTCACAAGGAGCTGCCTGTGCCTGAAGTGGGAATCAAACTCAGTTCCTCAGGACCAAAGTCCACCACCCTAACCACTAGGCCACTCCTCCACTCTTTTCCTTTCTTTTTTCCCTTCTTCCTGTACTATCCTGCCCTGTCCACCCTACCTCACTTGTGCCATGTCTCTTCCAGGCCTGCCCACCCCCCAAACAGTCTGACTTCTCTACCTTTCAATCTTCCTCCTCCAAACAAGTCTCTCTTCCCCACTCCCAGTGAGCCCTGCATCTTTCCCTCTCACCAGCTCTCCTCCTTAGCCCCAGTCCCCTGTACCTCTCCAGCAGCGGTGATGATTAAGAAATTTTTCCGTTAGAATCAGGGCCTCTTCTCAGGTGCGTCCCGCCTACGCGGATAACAGGAAGTTGCATCAAAGTAGGCAGGATGCTCCAGAGAAGAGGGCATCTCCGATATTGGTGGAAAACTATCTCAATGCCGCTACCAGACAGGTACAGGAGCCTAGGGCTACAGAGGAGAGCTGGCGGAAGGGAGAAGGAGAGATGTAGGACTCACGAGGCACGGGGAAGGGAAGAGAAAAAGGGACATAATGAGGAAGCAGCAGTGGTTCGGGTGGCAGTGGGAAGGATTTCAGGATTTGCCGCGGCATCCCTGAGAGTTTGCTGCGGTGCACAGTTTGGGAACCTCTGCAATAGGCTCTTGCTGCAGAAAAGAACATTTTTTAAAAATAGGAATAATTCCATATTTCCCTGGGCTTTTCCAGTAGGTTTGTAGCAATGTCCTTATATTCTCTTTCTGCTGAGAAAATATCTTTCCCAGTTGGCATTCAGCAAGCTTTTCTCATGAAATCTACATAGTGATCAATATTTTCTGGCTCTTTTCCATTTTTCAGTTGATTTTCCTATTTTATAGTGACAGTTCAGAGCCTATTAAAATCACAGGCAGGGATATCAAATGTACTTGTCAGCAGAAATCTTTGCCATGCACTGTCACAGGACAAGGAGGAATTATTTGCTTATGAGTCTGGATTGACAGAGAAGGCCTCTAATTTCTTTTAATGTTTGATATAGTTGGTTACATATAAATAATATGTTCCTTTGTTGACGTAGATAACTAAGTACTATCACATTTTGATCTCTGATGTGATAGTTGTTATAAATGCTTCCTTGCTCTCCCAAAGCAGTGATGGGTCCTTTTACTAAGCTGCAGGAAAAAGGGCCCTGTGGTAGCGGTGGGGGCCATTTTTCCCACACTCCAGGACCTTTCTTACCACAGCAGGTAAAATGCTCCCCCCCCCCCACCAAAATGGCCACACAGTAAGATAGTCCTTACCGCATGGCCATGTGGTAGTGAGCACTTATCGCTACCCACTGAGGTGGAGGTAAGGGTTCCTGTGGTAACCCAGCGGTAACTGGGCAGTGCACGGTGATGCCTTATTACCACCGGGTTAATGCCGTGCTATAGCAAAATTTTTTCCGGAGTGCCGAAAATGGTATGCGTTCCAGCCAGAACTACTGCCAGTGGCTCAAAAAAGATATAAAGGAATTGGAGAAGGTGCAGAGAAGGGCGACGAAAATGATAAAAGGGATGGAACGACTTCCTTATGAGGAAAGGCTAAGAAGGTTAGGGCTCTTCAGTTTGGAGAAAAGGCGGCTGAGGGGTGATATGATAGAAGTCTACCAAATAATGAGCAGAGTAGAGCGGACAGATGGTGTTTGTTTACACTTTCAAACAATAATAGAACCAGGGGACACAAGATGAAGCTAGAATATGGTAGATTTAAAACAAATAGGAAGAGAGGTGTGGTAGCCGTGTTAGTCCACTCTTAAGGTTATCAATAGAAATCAAACAAAATAAAACATGGAAAAGAAAATAAGATGATACCTTTTTTATTGGACATAACTTAATACATTTCTTGATTAGCTTTCGAAGGTAGCCCTTCTTCGTCAGATCGGAAATAAGCAAATGTGGTAGCAGGTAGTATATATAAGTGAAACACCCAAGCATTACTTTGACAGTCTGACAGAGTAGGAGGGTGGGGGTATGCATGGAGACATCAAAGCATTTCATTGATATTCTAACAGGATGGGTGTGAGTAGGGTAGGTGAGAGGAGGGTGATAAACAGAGAAATACAATTTTATGGTTTATAATGGGTTGGAAATCCCAGATCCTTGTTAAGTTGATTGAATGATTGAATATTTTGACACACAACAGACAGGACTTTACCACCGCCTTGTAAAAGACTCCCTGAATGAAGGCTTGCTTTCACCTATGTAACCCGCTCCTGTCTTAGATTTCAGCCATGACCACTAGAGGGTGATCATACCAATAAGATAGTTCTGCTGAAGTTATTTTTAGCAGAAGCTAGTTTTGAATATTAAAGGGCTCCTTTTACAAAGCTGTGCTACTGATTAGCGGTGTACTGAGGTGTCCTTTTACAAAGTCACGGTAAAAAGCGTCCTGTGGAAGTGTGGGCATGTCTTTTTGGTGCACGCTGGGCCAATTTTTACTGCGGCTGGGAAAAATACCATTTTTTAATGGGCTGGGAAATGGGCCTGTGCAAAAATTAAAACTAGCGCACGCCTATTTACGGCCTGAGCCCTTACTGCCAGCCATTGACCTAGCGGTAAGGGCTCATACATCAAGCTCAGAATTGCTGACGGGCGTAGGGGAGGTGACGGGATCATCTGATTGGCAGATGACAGAATATGCTAATACTAGCCGTTGAGCCCGTAAAAACGGGCTCGTATAGGATGGGGGGGTTTGAAAGGCCCCTTCTCCTCGCCGCTGCAAGGCCCCCCGCCGCCGAGCTCACCGCTGCCCCTCCGAGGTCACCGCTACGGCCCCCCCCCGGAGTCACCTGCACTCCTCCACCCGTGCCGGGCCCTCGCTTCGCTATTGAAACAGCGTCAACGCAGCACACAGCTCAGATGAGCTGCCGTCCTTCTTCTCTGCCTGTGTCCCGCCCTCACCCACGAGGGCGGGACACAGGCAGAAAAAAAGGACGGCAGCTCATCTGAGCTGTGTGCTGCGTTGACGCTGTTTCTATAGCGGAGCGAGAGCCCGGCACGGGCGGAGGGTGGGTGGTGGCGGCGACTCCGGGTGGGGGGAGTCGTGGCGGCGACCTTGGGGGGGGGGAAGCGGTAGCGACGGTGGTTTTGTCCCTCCCCTTGCACAGTAGAGACCCTCTCTGTCCCGCCCCCATCATCACGTATTGACGCGGGGGCGGGACAGAGAGGGTCTTTACTGCGCATTTGCGAGTGAGTTTGGTCACTCGCCGTTTATATGTTTGATAAAACACACCTACTATTTGCTACCTATGATATGTTCTATGGAACTGGCACTTAAGGTTAAAGTAAGTTGGACATATGAGTGTTGCTCTTACAGAAGTTGTTTGGACATTGTTAAATTTTAAAAGGAATAAAAATAAAGCTACAAAGAGAATAGGAGGGTTGTATATTAAGAGGAATGTGCATGGAAAATACTTTTTATTTTGATTTTTGTTTCACTGCTGCTTTATTTTGCATATTTTAAATACATTTTGCTTGATTTTCATTGATAAAACAAGATTGATGAAACGAGACCCTTCTCTGTGCCACTGCCTTGCCTCCTTGTGCATATCAACATATTCTTCCCCATTTCCTTAGTAATTAAAAAGAAGTCCAGCTATGCAGGCCCTCATCCACCTAGAATAACCCCATAACCCCCTATCCTTTATTTTCTGACTGGGGGAGAGTTTTGTAAACATTTTGCAACATGGTGGGAGCCAGATTTTTAGAGGACACTGCCAGTAAAACCCATTTCAACGTAATCTGTTTTTCAAGTGTGCGCTAAAAAAAAATGTAATACCCCACCAATGAAAAGAAAAAAACAAAACAAAATGAACTCCCTCTTCCCTCCGCACACCTCTACTAGCCTCACATCTGGCCAGACCCCTGGTTTGAGAACCACCAGTAGTCATTATGGACCATCTGGTTCTGAGTTTGGGCTATTGAGCTGAATGTTCCAAAGTGTCATTGCCCTGGAGGAAGATTAGGAGTCTCCCCTCTGAAGGCAAGGCCTTAAAACATGCAATGAAATATTTTATCTAATCCGCTTTGAGCAGATTATTTTTTTCTGGCTGATGTGAACAATAATTGTTAAATTAAATTGTGATTTCTCCCTGCAGCCTGCAGGTGCTGACAGGAATCTCATCTGCTTCACACTGAGGTCATTGACCTGCCCCCACCTTTCTGTATATTTTTACTAGAATATTTTAGTGGTCTTCCCTGAGGGACAAAATTGCTTCTACCTGTGTATGTTGGCTGTTTGCCACTCTGAATGCAGTCTGTCACTATAATTTTGTGCTGACATTGCAATGTAGTATACTATGCCGTACTTTGTACTGTTATTTGAATATTTTTACTGCTGTAATTGTCTATTGCTTACGTTTGACTTACTCTTGCTGTACACCGCCTTGAGTGAATTCCTACAAAAAGGTGGTAAATAAATCTTAATAAATAAATAAATAATATTGAGATCTGAGTATAGATTCCAATAAAAAAATTTGGCATGAGGAGAAGATTCCAGGTTATTTCTCAATTTGACATCCCTGGGCATGTTTTCATCTAAGATCCATGTGCAGGAGGGTCTGAGCTGTGAGTCTTTTGTCTAAAACTGAGAAACTGTATTAGCAGTGATTCCCAAGCAGTCTTGGGAGAATCCCAGCCACTCAAGTTTTCAGGATAGCTACAGTGAATATGCATAAGATAGATTTGCATACCAAGGTGGCAGTGTATGCAAATCAGTTCATGAATATTCCTTGAGGATGTACTGAACATCTGACTGGCTGGGGTTCCCCAGGATAGGTTTGGGAACCCCTGCTATATAGAGTGGAGGAGTGGCCTAGTGGTTAGGGTGGTGGACCTTGGTCCTGAGGAAATGAGTTCAATTCCCACTTCAGGCACAGGCAGCTCCTTGTGCCTCTGGGCAAGTCACTTAACCCTCCATTGCCCCAGGTACAAATAAGTACCTGTATATAATACATAAGCCACATTGAGCCTGCCATGAGTGGGAAAGTGCAGGGTACAAATGTAATAAAAAAAAAAATAAAATGGTATATGTGCCACTCAGCTTCATTGGTGATATGATGTGAAGGACCATTCAGAAAGCAGGAGGATTAAACCTCCTGCTAAAAAAAGACAAAACAAGAAAGTTAAAAAAAATGTATATATAGTGCTGACCAATGGAATAATAAAAATAGTAGCAATAATTATAAATAATTGCATGTCTAGTTCTCCATTTTGTGTAATTTAGCTGCCTAATTGTAACTGGTGCCAGCAATGTCCTCACTCCCTCTCCTGATGCACTCTCAGGGGTACAGGGCATGGGAAATGGAATCACACTGGTTCATTGCACCACACCCAGAAACACAGCATCAGATTTTTTTAATTGCATCATATACAAAATGGAGCAGCTTTCTTCACCATCACTGTGCAATATGAGTGGCAGGACTAACTAAAGTCCCACCAGGGGAATGGGGGTAAGAATGTTCTACCTGCTTCCACATTTTCCACCGCCTTGGGTGAATCTCTTCTTAAAGTCGGTTAATAAATCCAAATAACTAAATACATTTCCAAAATGCTAATATTCTTCTACCCAAAGTGGCATTTTTTCAAAACATAAGAGTTGCCATACTGGGTCAGACCAATGGTCCATCTAGCCCAGTATCTTGTTTTCCAAACAGTGGCCAAACCAGGTCACAAGTACCTGGCAGAAACCCAAATTGTCTCAATAGCAGACTATGGACTTTTCCTCCAGGAATTTGTCCAAACCTTTTTTAAACCCAGATATGCTAAGCACTGTTACCACCTCCTCTGGCAAAGAGCTCCAGAGCTTAACTATTCGTTGAGTGAAAAAATATTTCCTCCTATTTGTTTTAAAAGTATTTCCATGTAACTTCCTCAAGTGTCCTGGAGTGGAGGAATAGCCTAGTGGTTAGTGCAGTGGACTTTGATCTTGGGGAGCTGAGTTTGATTCCCACTGCAGCTCCTTGTGACTCTGGGCAAATCACTTAACCCTTCATTGCCCCTGGTACAAAATAAGTACCTGAATATATGTAAACTTAAACTGTTTTGAATGTAGTTGAAAAACCTCAAAAAGGCTGTATATCAAGTCCCATTTCCCTTTCCCCTAATCTTTGTACTTTTGGAACAAGTGAAAAATCGATTTACTTCTACTTGTTCTACACCACATTTTCGTCCACAGCATATTCCCAAGGGTTTATAAAGATTGAAGATATTTTTGGTGACTGTGGATGGAGGGGGCAGAGACAAGAATTTGACCCAAATCTCTCCTATTTGCTGATCCAGAAAACTAACATGGACATGGCAAGTTATGAAATAACAAGCCAACTCATCTCATTCTGGACTGGAGCATCTTTCTAACAAGCCGGATGGGGAAGAGGTTTAGAGGTGTAATGACGCATTATAACCCCATTCCTTTCTCTGCAAGCATGGATAGGGTTCTTAGCAGTACCCATGGCAGCATAATATTACCAATGTCGTGTTTATAGAGGACTCACAAATGAACTGCTCTTGGTTTAATTGAAAATGTGCTAATGCCGGGTAAGTAGTGTTATGCTGTCATACTGTGAACCTCTTAGGCAAACACTGAAAAACATTAATAACTCCTCAAAGTTTCTGATGAAGTTTTAACTTTTACTTTGTGGTAGTAGTGAGCCAACTTGCTGGCACTGCTTAAGAAGAAGAGAACACACTGTGATGACATTCTGCGATCTGCCTTTTTCAAAGACTTTTAAGGTTTCAAGTTTATCACAATGTTGCAGAGGAGTAGGGGTAAAAGTTATAGCTGGAAAATGGTCATGTTAGTGTCATTTCTGGGAATGTTTACTTTGTTTTTGATAGGCCATTTTGTTGTCACTGGAGCAGAGTTGAAGTTGTTCTCTTTCGAAAGACTGTGCACTATTTGCAAAGAGGGTGCACTCTTTTCGGAAAGAATGGGTGCGCTTTGCCTGATGGTGCACTCATGTGCACTGATTCACGTGTACACAATCGGGAAGAGCATGCCTCCTGTGGAAATAGTGTGCACTATTATCGGCAAATGGAATCCCTCCCCCCCCCCAAAATGTATTTCTCTGCTTGTTTTAATAACATGCAACGTATTTCTTTGACATTTCCCATGTCATAAATGTTAGTTCATTCCTAAAAGGTCAGTGCTTCCTGCACCTGCATGAACTTAATGCCAGAAAACAACAAGGCAAACGATCCGCAAACTCCAAAGTGGAAGACAAAAAAAGCAGATCAGTGGTGGATACACAAGATCTTTATTAATACTATTGCATATAACATATATTGCCCAACACAGGCTATGTTTCGCCCAGCAGGGCTGCGTCAGGGGTTGAAACCCAACTGTACACAGGTCAGAATACACCAGCGTAGTTCATATATATGTATATATATATATATATGACTTCAGGACATCTAATGGTTGGCGTGCATATATATATGAACTATGCTGTTTTTTTCTGACCTGTGTACAGTTGGCTTTCAAACCCTGACGCAGCCCTGCTGGGAGAAACACGGCCTGTGTTGGGCAATATATGTTATATGCAATTTTATTAATAAAGATCTTGTGCATTCACCACTGAATTAAATGCCAGCAACAGAGCATTACTGGCAATTTAACCAGCAGGAGGCTAGGGCTTTTTAGCTAAAGATCAGCATTACTGGGATTTCTCCTTAACAGCTGTCCAAATCCTGATGCAGGAAGAAAATTTATTATTATTTTTTTATTACATTTGTACCCTGTGCTTTCCCACTCATGGCAGGCTCAATGCAGCTTACATGGGGCAATGGAGAGTTAAGTGACTTGCCCAGAGTCACAAGGAACTGCCTGTGCCTGAAGTGGGAATTGAACTCAGTTCCTCAGTTCCCCAGGACCAAAGTCCACCACCCTAACCACTAGGCCATTCCCTGGGAGAATAGCTGGGAAGAAATCACTGCTCTCTAAAAAGAACATTACTGTACACTGAAGGTTTGTCAAAGAGAATTTGGATGACCAACAAGATTTCCAAAGGGGTGTGATACTGCCAACAGCTAACAGGGGGTGCTACAGTTTGTTTAAAAGCCTTTAGATGACTCACAACTATTACTACTTATCATTTCGAGAGCGCTACTAGACGTACACAGCGCTGTACTCTAAACATAAAGAGACAGACCCTGCTTGACAGAGCTTACAATCTAATCAAGACAGACAAATAGGACAAATAAGAGATCATCCTGCTTATAATCCAACGAGAAAAACGCCCAAGTTCCGACCTAAATCGGGAGATGGACGTTTATTTCACAAAAACGAATAAAGCAGTATAATCGAAAGCCGATTTTGGACGTTTTCAACTGCACTCCGTCACGGATGCGGACAAAGTTGATGGGGGCGTGTCAGAGGTGTGGCGAAGGCGGAACTGGGGTGTGGTTATCTGCCGAACAGAGATGGGCGCATTTCACCGATAATGGGAAAAAAGTATGTGTTTTTAGCTAGAATTTAGGACACTTTTCCTGGACCCTGTTTTTTCACGAATAAGGCCCCAAAAAGTGCCCTAAATGACCAGATGACCACTGGAGGGAATCGGGGATGACCTCCCCTGACTCCCCCAGTGGTCACTAACCCCCTCCCACCACAAAAAATGAAGTTTCACAACTTTTTATTTTCACCCTCAAATGTCAAACCCAGCTCCCTGACAGCAGTATGCAGGTCACTGGAGCAGTTGTTAGGGGGTGCAGTGGACTTCAGGCAGGTGGACCCAGGCCCATCCCCCCTACCTGTTACAATTGTGCTGCTTAATGCTTATTAGTCGTCCAACCCCCCCAAACCCACTGTACCCACATGTAGGTGCCCCCCCCTTCACCCCTTAGGGCTATAGTAATGGTGTAGACTTGTGGGCAGTGGGTTTTGAGGGGGATTTGGGGGGCTCAACACACAAGGGAAGGGTGCTATGCACCTGGGAGCTCTTTTACCTTTTTTTTTGTTTTTGTAAAAGTGCCCCCTAGGGTGCCCGGTTGGTGTCCTGGCATGTGAGGGGGACCAGTGCACTACGAATCCTGGCACCTCCCACGAACAAATGCCTTGGATTTATTCGTTTTTGAGCTGGGCGCTTTCATTTTCCATTATCGCTGAAAAACAAAAACGCCCAGCTCACACATTGTTGAATAAAACATGGACGTCTATTTTTTTCGAAAATACGGTTCGGTCCGCCCCTTCACGGACCCGTTCTCGGAGATAAACGCCCATGGAGATAGACGTTTTTGTTCAATTATGCCCCTCCATGGGGTCCTTTTACAAAGGCATGCTGAAAAATGGCTAGTGGTAGTGTAGGCGTGGGTTTGGGGCACACATCGATCCATTTTTCAGCGTGACTGTAAAAAAGGCCTCATTTTTTTGCCGAAAATGGACGTGCTGCAAAATGAAAATTGCTGTGCGTTCATTTTGTGTCTGAGACCTTACCGCCAGCCATAGACCTAGCGGTAAAGAATCTGGGCAGTAACGACCTACGCGCATCAAATTCCACTTGGCATGCATCGGTTATGCGCACCAGAAAATAAAAAATATCTTTTAGACGCACATAGCGGACGCGTGCCAAAATTGAAATTACTGAAAGGGCCATGCGGTAACCGGGCGGTAACTCCAATTTGGTGCTCGTTCAGCACGTGGAGGAGCTTAAGAAGCATAGTAAAAGGGGCTCTAAGGAATGAATTATGGTGGGAATGATAAAAAAAAAGCCATGAGTACTGAACAAGTGAATAGGAGTTAAAAGCAGCCTCAAAAAGTGGACTGAAGGGGAGACAGATGGCTTAGTGGGAAACCTGTGAGAAGCATAGTAACATAGTAAATGACAGCAGATAAAGACCTGTACGGTCTATCCAGTCTGCCCAACAAGTTAAACTCATTTTACATGGTATGTGATACTTTATATGTATACCCAAGTTTGATTTGTCCTTGCCTTTCTCAGGGCATAGACCATAGAAGTCTGCTCAGTAATGTTCTTCTACTAAGTTCTGAAGCTAACATCGAAGCCCCTTAAAATTTACATTCCAGCCCATCCCTATCTATTCAGTCACGATCAGGGCGTAGACCGTAGAAGTCTGCCTACCTCCCATTTTGTTTCCAATTACCGGCATCGCCACCCAATCTCTGCTAAGATTCCATGGAACCATTCCTTCTAAACAGGATTATTTTGTGTTTATCCCACGCATGTTTGAATTCCATTACCGTTTTCATCTCCACCACCTTCCGTGGTAGGGCATTCCACATATCCACCACCCTCTCCGTGAAAAAATACTTCCTGACATTAGTCCTGAGTCTGCCCCCCTTCAACCTCAATTCATGTCCTCTATTTTTCCCTCCTTCCCATCTCTGGAAATGGTTCGTTTGCAGATTAATACCTTTCAAATATTTGAACATCTGTATCCTATCACCCCTGTTTCTCCTTTCCTCCAAGGTATACATGTTCAGGTCAGCAAGTCTCTCCTCGTACGGTTTGCAATGCAAATCCCATACCATTTTCGTAGCTTTTCTTTGTACCGCTTCCAGTCTTTTTACATCTTTAGCAAGATATGGCCTCCAAAACTGAACACAATACTCCAAGTGAGGCCTCACCAACGACTTGTAGAGGTGCATCAACACCTCCTTTCTTCTGCTGGTTATACCCCTCTCTACAGCCTAGCATCCTTCTGGCCATGGCCGTCGCCTTGTCGCATTGTTTCTTCACCTTCAGGTCCTCTGACACCAATACCCCAAGGTCTCTCTCCTGAGTTGAGCTTACTAATCTCTCCCCTCCTATCTGGTATCTTTCTTTTGGGTTTCCGCACCCCAAGTGCATCACTCTACACTTCTTGGCATTAAATTTTAACTATGAAACCAAATATTCTGTTGTTTCAAAAAAGTTTTTAATTTTTAACTTGCAGTGCTCAGTAATGCTGTAGTGCCTTTTAAACCATATGTTATGGAGTAGGTACTTAGCCGCCAAACATCACAGCACTTGCCCTTCCTTCCTTTTCTCACTCAACAGGGTATATTAAATCCTGTGCTGACAATAATTAAATGATATCATGAACAAACTTTTTCTACTTTTTTTGATAAGGAAGGAAGGGTAAGTGCTGTGATGTTTGGCGGCTGAGTACCTACTCCATAACATATGGTTTAAAAGGCACTACAGCATTACTGAGCATTGCAAGTTAAAAATTAAAAATGTTTTTAAAACAACAGAATATTTGGTTTCATAGAGGACATTCTGGTGTAATTGATATATTCAGTCAAATAACCAACACCAGCTTACATTTATTAGATCCCTAATTGATTAATTAAATTTTAACTGCCAGACCCTCGACCATTCTTCTAACGTTGGGAGATCCCTTCTCATCGTTTCTACTCCCTCCAGGGTATCCACTCTATTGGTTATTTTCGTGTCATCCGCAAAAAGGCACACCTTTCCTTCTAACCCTTCAGCAATATCTCCCACAAATATATTAAATAGAATAGGCCCCAGCACCGACCTATGAGGAACTCCATTGCTCACCTTCCTTTCCTCCGAGCAGATTCCATTTACCACCACCCTCTGCCACCTATCGGTCAACCAGTTTCTTATCCAGTTCACCACTTTCGGTCCTAAGTTCAACCCTTTCAGCTTACTCACGAGTCTTCTGTGGGAGACCGTATCAAAAGCTTTGCTGAAGTCCAAGTAGATTACATCTAGCGCACATCCCTCATCCAGTTCTTTGGTCACACAGTCAAAAAAGTCAATAAGATTCATTTGGCAGGATTTTCCTTTGGTAAAGCCACGTTGCCTCGGGTCCTGTAACCTGTCGGTTTCTAGAAAGTTAAGTATCCTTTCTTTCAGCAGCAACTCCATTATTTTTCCTACCACCGATGTGAGACTTACTGGTCTGTAGTTTCCCACTTCTTCCCTGCCTCTACTTTTGTGAAGAGGGACCACATCCGCTTGTCTCCAATCTTGCAGAACCTCTCCCGTCTCTAAAGGTCTATTAAATCTTTAAGAGGTCCCGTCAGGACCTCTATGAACTCCTTCAGTATCCTGGGATGTATCCCATCCGGCCCCATAGCTTTGTTCACCTTCAGATTCTCCAGCTGTTTATAAACTCTTTCTTCCGTAAACGGCGCAGTATCCACTCCATTCCCAGATGTTCCCTTGGCAGCCAACCGCGGTCCTTCACCAGGATTTTCCTCCATGAACACCAAAGAGAAATAATTGTTTAGCATGTTCGCTTTATAGTCATCACTCTCCAGATAGCCATTCTCATTATCTTTCAGTCACGCAATTCCATTCCTATCTCTTCTCCTTTCTCCAATATATCTGAAAAAAGTCTTGTCACCTCTCTTTACATCTTTAGCCATTTTTTTCTTCCGCTCGCGCTTTTGCTAGCTGTATTTCCCTCATCGCTTCTTGGTCACAATAATAAATGTGTTGTTTGGCAAAAGCTAACACTGCCGTCAAGATTAAGAACTCTGGTTATCAAGCATAGTGATGGAGGTATCACGGTATGAAGTTCCTTTGCCATCATTGATGAGACCATGACTTCTTCTTTATATCAGAAAATTAAAGAGGAGAACATTCATTCATAACCCCAAGGTAAGCCAAAAGTGGGTCATGCAGCAAGACAATGACCTAAAATATGTAAGTAAATCTAGAACAGCATGGATGAAGAAGAGATTTTGTGATTTGTATCATCCAAGTCAAAGTCCTGTCATGAATCCTATTGAAATGTTGTATCAAGATGTGAAGTGAGGTGTTCATGCATGGAAACCCTTAAATGTCAGAATTGAAACAGTTCTGTATAGAAGAATGGGCCGAAGTTTCTCAAGGTAGATGTGAAGACCAAACAGCAGTTACAGGAAACTTTCAACTGATGTTATTGCTGCCCAAGGAGGTGCCACCAGTTACACAAGGATGCTTATTGTTGAATGAATAGCCAAACTATATGGCTTTATTTGTGGGAATGGCTTTTAAAATTCTTCAGGTTGTGTGCAGATAAACATTTTAAAGCACATCTGAACACCAAATTCTCTCTCTCCAGCTGAAAAGCTGTATGAAATAGACGGCATGGATAATAGAGGAGAGTGCTGTTTTTGCGCACTAAGCTTTAGTAATATTCCTGGGGAATGCAGGGCCATGTACAGAGACTCATTGAAGCACCTTGTTTGCATAAATATTTGTTTCACTGGAGAAAGCTGATGCTTCTCTTGCTGGTGCAGTCATAAATCTAGTAAGAAGGGTGGGTGCAGTGTGGCTTCTTCTAACCTCCCTGGGCTATTTACTAGTACTTAGCATGTAGAAACACTGGGGTTGATATTCAGCACGAGTGTGCCAGACAGTGATATTCACCAATACTGAACTGGGTAGTGCTAAATATTTGCTCTGATTGCCGTGACACTGCCTAGCTAGTGCTGGGGCAGTCAGAGGGATGAGTCCAGAAGGAGCCAGCAGTTATTCAGGCACTGGCCATATTCAATGCTAGTTCCTGCATTGCTAAGCAGGCATCAAGGACCACACAAAAGGCAGTCCTATCCCTGCCCACTCGTCTATGCAGGTGCCAGCACTTAATACTGGACATAACTTCCAGGTCACCACCTGATCCTGAATATTCAATGCTAGTTACTCAGACATGGCCACAGATGTCAATGACTGAAAAATTGCTGACCGCCATGGGTTATCGACCAGACTATTATCATGCATTATCTGTACCAAGACCATTGCATAAAAGGAGTTTTACAGTAGATGATATGTGATAATTGCATTATCACACAACATGCACTAAAATTAATGTTGCAAAGAATGTAAATGCAATGAACTGAAGGTCTTGGAGGCTATTTTGCTGGATGTCTTCCCTAAAAGAGACTTTCTATTGTTCCACCAGATGGCATACATTCATCAAAATATACCACTGTGGTCATACAGGCAGCGTCCAGAACAGCTGTCAGAAATGATAAAAGGAGATACACCAAGTTGTAGGGATGAATGTAATTTGTCATAAAACGATTCCATTATGCTACGCCTGCTTTTGGCAATCCCTTTTATAGCGCAGAAGATCTAAAGCTATTCTTCCATTTTAGGAAGAAGACTCCTTCCACTATTTTTTTAAAATAAATTCGTTTAAGGATCAAGATCATTTGGAAAAAAATGTCAGAATTGTAGGATTCTTCCTATTCTGGATTGGCAGTGCTTTCTATCCAAGAATTCATGAAACCTCATTCTGAATCAGAACTTCCAAAAATGAAATTAGAAATGTATGTTTTCCTGTTTCTTCTTGACAAAACATGGAGATCTTGGGGTCAATATTCAAAGAGACAACCAGGCAAAAGAGACTCCTTCCCTGTTAAATCGTTCATACGGTGCTATTCATTGATATTCAGTGACACTTAACTGGTTATTGCCACTGCCGACAATTTTGTAGATGGTTCAGGGGCAGAGTCAGCACTTATTGGGTTAAGTGTGGATATTCAGCACTTAATCAGAGAAATCGGACCACATAAAACACAGTCCTATCTTTTATCTGGTTTCACTTTGGCAGTTACATGCTAAATATCAAATTTACTCCTGTTTACTAAGCCGCATTAGCGGCTGCCGTGCGCTAATGCTGACACAGTCTATTTACTTTGAATGGGCTGTGTCAGCATTGCAGTGCGGCAACCGCTAGCAAGGCTTAGTGAATAGGAGGGGGGTTAATCAGATAGGGAATAGCCGGCCGCACAAACCTGGATATCCAGTGCTTGTGCCTGGATATAGCCCACATTGAAAATCTGAGCATAAAGATGGTGGCAGCCAGAAAACACTAACTACCGGTAGCTGAATATTTCCCCCCCCCCCCTTGTCTTTACTTGGATATTTCAAAAACAGTAAATACTTCCACATTTGAATTGATCAACGTTTTTTGATTGTTCCTCCTAGATGTGAATTAATGGAGAAATACTAACCCCCAAATTCTATAAATGGCGCCATAAGTTGTGAGCACTAAGTTCGCCACACGGCCAAATTGTGCACACAATTTAATTCATTAACAAGCCAATCAGCACTGATAATTGGTACTTAACAACCAACTAGCAGCACTAATTGGCTTTAATTAGAATTTACGCACACAACTTTCTAGGCATATTCTACAATGTGATGCGTGTAAATTCCAATGTGCACAGCCAAAAAGGGGGAATAGCGTGGATGTGGAATGGGTGGGTCATGGGTGTTTAAAAAACTATGCGCACTATTATAGAATACACCCAATCTGTGCCTAAGCTAGGCACAGGTATTTAGGCCTGATTTTAGGTGGCCTAAATGGGTGTGTCTAAATTATAGTCAGAAGAACTGCCACTAAGCATATTCTATAAACTACACCTAATTTTAGGCATAGTTTATAGAATTGCGCTAAGAGCGTGCGTTTTTATTGGCGCTGATTTTTAAGGTGCCATTTATAAAATTTGGCCAGGGATAAATTTGGGGATGGAATGGTGAACAGGTTCATGGTGAAAGCTTCTTTACTGACTCCTTTCTCCTCTCCTTTCTATGACTCGCTTATGACATACAATCTCCTTCCTGAAAGGTCTGAAGGGCGAAGGCTCTTCTGTGATTGAACCCAACATCGCTGATCAGGACCCAGCCAGAGTCATGGTGCTCCATATAGTTGTGGACTAGCTCTACTGTCTTTGAGTAGGCAGAACCTGCTGCTTCCAGGAAACCTTTGTTCCAATCATTGTAAGCACAGCTTGAATGGGAAGATGCAGAACACGTGAACCTCCATGATATGGTGCTGACAATTTCAATTTTTTTTTTTTTTTGCCCTGGCAGTTAGCTCCTTCTCCCCTGTACTTCTCATTTGGTCAGAATTAAACCATGTTCTGGATCCATGAGTCATCATCAGAAATAGCCAGGAAATATTTTGTACTGCCTTCACCAATAGGTATCAGTTGTGTGAATGAAGTAGGTACTTGAGCAACACTAACACTGAACAAATTCTGGATTATTTGTATTTGAGTTCTCAAAGGTTGGCTCCTGTGCCTCCACCCCTAACATGTCTAGAGATCGGTTATTAAATATGAATTCTTTTTTGCAGAAGACTGTAGTGCATGAAAGAAACATCCAAAATACCTGGAAATGCGCAGAATCAACTAAATGTAGTAGTTTGTGTGGTTTGCAGCCTTCTGCAAAAGAACTGTGCAAATTTTGAGTCCTCTGTAGCGCAAACTTTCATGCTTAGTCTACTTTGTACAAAAGTGCTATCTACACTGATGATACATAGCTAGCCATACTAGTTGATGAAAAATGCAGTGAGTTCTTTGAGACAGTGGAAGGGTATCTTCCAGAGTTGGGTATCAGATCTGTAGAAAATACATTGATTTTTTTAATGTAGCAATAAAAAAATACTTGGTGATTAGAATGAAGGAAAGCTGACATGAAACTTGCCTACTGTGGTAGTCTATTAAGATGGGCTCCAGAAATAAGGAGCCTGAGAATGCTGGTTGATTCCCAGCTATCCTCGAAATGACATGCATCTATTCTCACACAGGTATTTTATAAGTTACATTTGATCAGGAGGTTGAAAAGCTTACTGCCACATCAAGAGCAGAGGATATTAGTCCATGCATTGGCACGTATAAACTTGGACTATGGTAAAGTGTTATTTATAGGACTGTCCAAAATGTTGATTTAGAATCTAAAGCAAGCTTGGTATGCTATGGGTGGGCTGCTGATGGACTGTAGCTGTTGGGAGCGTAGTCTTCACAATTAGAAAAGCTTCATTGTCTCTTGGTAGAGTAGAGAGTGGTTTAAAATTTTGCAGGAAGTTTTAATCAAACATATTGCTGTGAGATCACTCTGTTTAGAAGGTCAGTTGTTTCTAACAGTTCAGTATACACAAAATGGTCTGAATGGCTGAGACCCCTGTAGGGGCATTCTCAGTCACTGGACCTAAATTGTGAAATAAGTCACCACTGTCTTTGCATAGTGTCTGTTTGAACTTAGTTTGCTGATTTGCAGTTTTTGTGTTGAGTGAGGTCATTCTTAAAGCTGGAGGACCTTGTGGTATTAATACATTGTCTAATCATGAGCTGAAAAGATTATTGTAACAGTCTGTGTATTGGCTTGCTGAAAAAAACATCGATGACTACAGCTGCTGCAAAATATGGACTATTGATGTTGGGAAAGAAAATGTTGGATCATGTAACTTCACTGGTGTATGCTTTGCATTGGCTCCAAGTTGAGTTTAGCTTTTAGTTTAAGCGTCTATGCCTGGGGTTTTTTTTTCACATGCCTAACAAGGATAATCCTAAACTCTTCAGATATGTTGATCCCTTTTGCAGCGGGGAGGACTCTTCCCTCATTCCAATGGACACCTATTCAGTTACTGCTTCAGTGTACTGAGTAGGTTTATATATTGTGGACCACATTTATGGAATTCTATTTGTAATGAGCTGAATTTGTGGTGTTTTAGTGTAGCTTTTCTAGACTCTTGTTTGGGAAGGGCTGAAGTTTGGATTTGGTATCTTAGTTGATGGGGGTGCTTTTGTACAAAGAATGGGAAGGAATTGTGTGTGTAGTGTATGGCAGAGTTTCTCAATCTAGTCCTCAGGACACATGTGGAGGGGCATTTTCAAAAGAAATGTCCAAGTTGCAATTTGGACATCTTTGCAAAACGTCCAAATCCAGGGGTGGGGAAAACTGTATTTTCCAAAAAAGATGGACATCTATCTTTTGTTTCAAAAATACCGTCAGAGACGTCCAAATCCTTAAATTTGGATGTCCCTAGATTTGGACATCCCTAGACATGGACGTTTCTGACTTTCGTCGATTTTCAAAAACGTCCTAATGCAAGCCATTTGGACATGGGAGGAGTCAGCATTTGTAGTGCACTGGTCCTCCTGACATGCCAGGACACCAACTGGGCACCCTAGGGGGCACTGCAGTGGACTTCATAAAATGCTCCCAGGAACATAGTTCCCTTACCTTGTGTGCTGAATCCCCCAAAACCCACAACTGTACACCACTACCATGGCCCATATGGGTGAAGGGGGCACCTATATATGGGTACAGTGGGTTTGTGGTGGGTTTTGGAGAGCTCGTTGTTTCCTCCACAAAGGTAACAGGTAGGGGGGGTATGGGCCTGGGTCCGCCTGTCTGAAGTGCACTGCAGTACCTACTAAAACTGCTTCTGGGACCTTCATGCACTGTCATGGACCTGAGTATGACATCTGAGGCTGGCATAGAGGCTGGCACAAAATATTTTAATGTTTTTTGAGGGTAGTAGGGGGTTAGTGACCACTGGGGAAGTAAAGGGAGGTCATCTCCCATTCTCTCCGGTGGTCATCTGGTCATTTCGGGCACCTTTTTGTGCCTTATTTGTAATAAAAACATGTCCGGGTGAAAATGTCCAAATATTCGTCAGGGACGTCCTTGCTTTTTTCGATTATGGGTCAAAGATGTCCAAATGATAGGCACACCCAAGTCCCGCCTTCACTACGCCTCTGACATGCCCCCTTGAAATTTGGACGTCCTTGCGACAGACTGCAGTTGGAGACGTCCAAAATCGAGTTTCGATTATACCGATTTGGAAGTCTCTGGGAGAAGGACATCCATCTTCCTATTTATGTCGAAAGATGGACATCCTTCTCTTTCGAAAATGAGCCCAATAGCCACTCAGATTTTCGGGACATCCACAATGAATTTGCATGAGATAAATTTGCATGCCTTATCTCCATTGAATCCAAATCTATCTCATGCTTAGTCATTGTGGGTATTCTGAAAACCTGACTGGCTGGGTATGTCCCAATTGAATAATTTTCTATGATTTTGTAATTCATTTCAGATGATTTAGAAGAAGCATGTCCTCAAGTGACATGAATGAAATGAATTGCATGATTTGTACTAGTCTAAAATAGATCTGATTTCAGAAGAAGAATTTTGGCTTGCTCAGATAAATTCACAGGAAATTGAGATGGTTTTAATTAAGACAATAGTCTAAAATGAATCACTGCAGGATTGAAGCCCATCTTTACCTCTGAGGCTGTAAGTGGATATGGCAAGTTTCAAGAGTTTTTGGAGAAAAGAAATCTGTAAATGGTTGTAATGCTGAAGTACAGTATGAGTCTGAAAACTGCAATCATTCTCTGTGTAGGGGTGAGCCGGCAGAATTCACTGGACTTGAGTTACACGTCTGGATTACAACCAATTTATGAGGAAGAGTTGGAAACCAGGGTGTGAATCCATAAATAAGCCAGTAGGAGGCATCTGTATCCCTAAGCATCAAAATCATCAGTCAGAATTATTTTGTTGGGGGTCTCTTGGACAATGGTGCTATGAATGAATGCACGTAGCAAACACAGCATAGTGAACATGATAGAGGAAGTTGTTCTACTTTCACAAGTTTGTGCACTTTCAGTTTAGAAACAGATTGTCAGCTCTGATCTGTAACATCTACAGTCAGATGAACCAAGACCAAATGAAATTGTCTCCACTTCAATGAATTTGATAATCCACTGTGGGGTTTTTCATACTTTGTGGCTGATATGTACTACAGTGAAAACTACTAATGCACCAGCAATGATGTTTTTCCTTGATTGCTTACAATTGTTATCTAATCTTTAAGGGATTTTCAGATCTGCTGTTGTTGCTATGATATACAAAAGAAAACATGTTTGAAACTTAAATATAGAAATAAAAATAAAAAGCAAAGCAATACATAAACCAAACTAAATATCCATTCAGGTCAATATTCAGCTGTTTACTTTACTTTGCCAGGTGCTTATATTCTGCTCATACCTTGAGAGGTTTGGAGCAAATTACAGAGTAAAGAGATCAACAGTAATTACTTTGGGATGTCAGTTTCAAAGCAGACTATAAAGTGGGTTAGGGGTCAGAAAGTCAGTGGCATTTCATTGGGGCCTCAATTATATAGTATGGTAGGTGGACAACGTTATTCAGTGGGAAATGCATTAGCATTGATTAATACAAAAGGAGCAGGTACAGGAACATAGATTTATAAGAGTTTGACAGTACATATTTCTTGAATAAAATGAATTTTAAGGCTTTGCGGAATTGGGTGTAGCAGTTGATGTTGAACATTGGCGTCAGTAGGGAGTTCCAGAATTTGGCAGCTTGGTACGGGAATAAGCTTGAGAAAAGTCTTTTGAGGCAAAAATCTTTGTAGGATGGGAAGGATAGTTTAAGAGAGTTTCTTGTTCCATAGCCTGAGTGTAGAGTTGTGGATAGAGAAAACATATATTGGGGAGCATAACCCTGAAAGATTTTGAAGACAAAACAACAGAGTTCCGAGACAATTCTGGCCTCTACAGGCAGCCAGTGTAACTGGGCATATACAGTGGTGGAAATAAGTATTTGATCCCTTGCTGATTTTGTAAGTTTGCCCACTGACAAAGACATGAGCAGCCCATAATTGAAGGGTAGGTTATTGGTAACAGTGAGAGATAGCACATCACAAATTAAATCCGGAAAATCACATTGTGGAAAGTATATGAATTTATTTGCATTCTGCAGAGGGAAATAAGTATTTAATCCCTCTGGCAAACAAGACCTAATACTTGGTGGCAAAACCCTTGTTGGCAAGCACAGCGGTCAGACGTCTTCTGTAGTTGATGATGAGGTTTGCACACATGTCAGGAGGAATTTTGGTCCACTCCTCTTTGCAGATCATCTCTAAATCATTAAGAGTTCTGGGCTGTCGCTTGGCAACTCGCAGCTTCAGCTCCCTCCATAAGTTTTCAATGGGATTAAGGTCTGGTGACTGGCTAGGCCACTCCATGACCCTAATGTGCTTCTTCCTGAGCCACTCCTTTGTTGCCTTGGCTGTATGTTTTGGGTCATTGTCGTGCTGGAAGACCCAGCCACGACCCATTTTTAAGGCCCTGGCGGAGGGAAGGAGGTTGTCACTCAGAATTGTACGGTACATGGCCCCATCCATTCTCCCATTGATGCGGTGAAGTAGTCCTGTGCCCTTAGCAGAGAAACACCCCCAAAACATAACATTTCCACCTCCATGCTTGACAGTGGGGACGGTGTTCTTTGGGTCATAGGCAGCATTTCTCTTCCTCCAAACACGGCGAGTTGAGTTCATGCCAAAGAGCTCAATTTTTGTCTCATCTGACCACAGCACCTTCTCCCAATCACTCTCGGCATCATCCAGGTGTTCACTGGCAAACTTCAGACGGGCCGTCACATGTGCCTTCCGGAGCAGGGGGACCTTGCGGGCACTGCAGGATTGCAATCCGTTATGTCGTAATGTGTTACCAATGGTTTTCGTGGTGACAGTGGTCCCAGCTGCCTTGAGATCATTGACAAGTTCCCCCCTTGTAGTTGTAGGCTGATTTCTAACCTTCCTCATGATCAAGGATACCCCACGAGGTGAGATTTTGCGTGGAGCCCCAGATCTTTGTCGATTGACAGTCATTTTGTACTTCTTCCATTTTCTTACTATGGCACCAACAGTTGTCTCCTTCTCGCCCAGCGTCTTACTGATGGTTTTGTAGCCCATTCCAGCCTTGTGCAGGTGTATGATCTTGTCCCTGACATCCTTAGACAGCTCCTTGCTCTTGGCCATTTTGTAGAGGTTAGAGTCTGACTGATTCACTGAGTCTGTGGACAGGTGTCTTTCATACAGGTGACCATTGCCGACAGCTGTCTGTCATGCAGGTAACGAGTTGATTTGGAGCATCTACCTGGTCTGTAGGGGCCAGATCTCTTACTGGTTGGTGGGGGATCAAATACTTATTTCCCTCTGCAGAATGCAAATAAATTCATATACTTTCCACAATGTGATTTTCCGGATTTAATTTGTGATGTGCTATCTCTCACTGTTACCAATAACCTACCCTTCAATTATGGGCTGCTCATGTCTTTGTCAGTGGGCAAACTTACAAAATCAGCAAGGGATCAAATACTTATTTCCACCACTGTAGATGAGAGACCCTGTCAAATTTTTTTCAGGTCGTAAATAAGTCTTATGGCCGTGTTTTTGTGTTGTCTGTAGTTTGTGTAACAGGTTTTTAGGGCACTTTAAGTAGATTATATTGCAATAGTCTAGCTTGGTTAGAATCAGAGTTATGTTCTTGTGTAAAGTATTTCCGTATTCGTCTGAGGTTGAAAATGTTGGTTGTGGTATTTAAATATTGTACATATACTCAGCAGCGCTATTACTGAAGCAGCAGCCCTGAATATATGTACACAGCAATGAGTGCTGATGCTGAATAGATAGCTGGAAATATTCAAACACCAGAGCACTATGGATACATTTAAGACAGTGGCTGAATTTCACTGGCTATGAATAGACTTAAGAGCATAAGTGTTGGCATACTGGGACAGACTGAAGGACCATCAAGCCCAGCATCCTGTTTCAAACAGTGGACAATACAGGTTACAAGTACCTGGCAAGATCCCAAAACAGCACAATATATTTTATGCTGCTTATCCTAGAAATAAGCAGTGGATTTTCCCCAAGTCCATCCTAATAATGGCTTATGAACTTTTCTTTTAGGAAGCTATTCAAACATTTTTAAACCCTGCTAAGCTAACTGCTTTTAGTACATTTTCTGGCAACGAATTCCAGAGTTTAATTACACGTTGAGTGAAGAAATATTTTCTCTGATTTGTTTTAAACTTACTACTTTGTAACTTCATTGCATGCCTCCTAGTCCTAGTATTTTTGGAAAGAGTAAACAAGCGATTCACGTCTACCCCATTCCACTCCACTTATTATTTTATAAATCTCTATCATATCTCACCTCAGCTGTCTTTTCTCCAAGTTCAAGAGCCCTAGCTGCTTTAGTCTTTCCTCATAGGGAAGTCATCCCATCCCCTTTATCATTTTCATTGCCCTTCTCTGTACCTTTTCTAATTCCACTATATCTTTTTTGAGATGCGGTGACCACAATTGCACACAGTATTCAAGGTGCAGTCGCACCATGGAGTGATACAAAGGCATTATAACGTCCTCATTTTTGTTTTCTATTCCTTTCCTAATAATACCTAACATTCTATTTGCTTTCTTAGCCACTGCCGTATACTGAGCCGAGGGTTTCAATGTATTATCAAAGATAACACCTAGATCCCTTTGCTGGTCAGTGACTCCTAATGTGAAATCTTGCATCACGTAACTATAGTTTTGGTTCCTCTTTCCCACATGCATCACTTTGCACTTGCTCATATTAAACATCTGCCATTTGGATGCCCAGTCTCCCAGTCTCATAAGGTCCTCTTGTAATTTTTCACAATCCTCTTATGATTTAACAACCCATTGAACCTGACTTACCTACAGCCTTGAATAAACTGATTACCTGTAACATCAATTCAAGAATGGGCTAAACTCAACAAACTTTGCCTGAACCCAAATAAAACCGAGCTTCTCTGGGTCCTTAACATAAGTGGATACATACCTGACATCAAAATCCCTTTTGGGAAGTATGAACTCCCACTCAAATCACAAGTCAGAAACCTTGGAATACAGCTAGATTCAACACTTACTCTGATTCCCCAAATCAAAGCAACCTTCAAGAGCTGCTTCTATTATTTATGACAGCTACCCTGGCTCTCTCCTTACATCGAGAAGGTAAATCTTATCTCAGTTGTGCATGCCAAGGTAACATCAAGACTGGATTACTGCAATGCACTATACAATGGTCTGACTACAAAAGGCCCTGCACCAGCTCCATTTGATTCAGAATGCAGCAGCAAGACTCATAGAAGGTTGCAAGCGATGTGACCACATCACACCATTTTTGCAAAAACTTCATTGACAGGGCTAAATTTAAAACTCTATGTCTGAAAGGAAATGGCCCTGAGTACCTAAAGAATAGGATGATCCTCCACACACCGTCAAGGACACTAAGGTCCTCCCAAGGACTTTCACTAACTACACCCTCTCCAAAAGACATTACACGATGTGATACCCGCAAGCGAGCCTTCTCCGGAGTAGCCCCCACACTCTGGAAATCATTGCCTGAAAGGCTCCGCTTAGCACAAGACAATCTCTACTTCAGGAAGCAGGTGAAAGCTTGGCTCTTCAACCAAGCCTTTAATGGAAGAAGTAACTAACTTGCTAGTCTCACTCACACACACAAGGAGTGACTCGGGCTGCACATACTGCAGCAGGACATGTTTATCCACTCCTCCATGTGAAACTTTCTTCAAATCAGTCACCTTACTTTCTAATTCTTCCTACTTTCTTACCCATCTATATGTTACAACTTTGCCTTACCCTTCACTACCAATTATAATCAGTGGCGTAGCCAGGGGGGGGTGCCAGGGGAGTGGCCGCTCCCCCAAACGGAGTTCTGCCAGCCCCGGCGCCTATTTTTTCTCAATGTGTTGCATTGAAAATGTGCGCCAGTGCCGGCAGAAGTCCGCTCTCGCTCCCCCCGCGCCGTCAACCTGGCTCCGCTTCTGATTATAATGTTCTATTACGTATTGTGTTGACATTGCTAGTATACTAATTATGCCATACTTTGTATTGTTTTCGAATATTTTTACTGCTGTAATTGCCTATTGTTCATGTTTGATCTATTCTTACTGTACACCACCTTGAGTGAACTCCTTCAAAAAGGCGGTAAATAAATCCCAATAAATAAACTTAGAACATCCGTATTCCACCCTCATTCTGTGCTGGTGCTATATATATATATATATATATATATATATATATATATATATATACATATATATATATAATGTTGAGAAGGCTGTTAGAATTTTACATAAGCACGTAAGCATCTCCATACCTAGGACAGACTGAATGTCTGTCAGGCCTACTATCCTGTTTTCAACAGTGGCCAATCCAGATCATAGTACCTGGCAGGATCCCAAAAGAGTAAAACACGTTTTATACAGCTTATTCCAGGACTAAGAAGTGGATTTTCCCAAGTCCATCTTAATAATGGTTTATGGATTTTTCTTTTAGGAATGTGTCCAAATCTTGTTTAAACCCTGCTAAGCTAACCACGTTTACCGTATTCTCTGTCAATGAATTCCAGAATTTAATTACTCATCTAGTGAAGAAAATTTTTCTCCAATTTTTTTAAAAATTTACTACCTAGTAGCTTTATTTCATGCACCCTAGTGCTTGTATTTTTGGAAAAAGTAAACAAACAATTCCTGTCTACCCGTTCCACTCCACTCAGTATTTCATAGACCTCTATTACATCTCCCTTCAGCCATTTCTTCTTCAAGCTGAACAGCACTAGCCTCTTTAGCCTTTCCTCATAGGGAAGTCAACCCATCCCCTTTATTATTTTGGTCACCCTTCTCTATCTTTTCTAATTCCACTAAAAGCAGATACCATCCGTGTGAAGGGCATTTATGTAATCTAAGCACCCGTATGTACCTGTCCCTTGTATGGAACACTAGCAGTAACATGTGAAAAGAGTAAAGGGAAAAGGTGCATGGATCCGCTTGCCATTCAATACCTCCAGGCATATAGAAGACTGAGGGGGGAGGGGAGATTGGAAGGGAGGGAAAGATGATGGATTTTACCTGGGCTGCCGGTGCTGTGCCCCCCTTGGAGGCTGGGCCCGTGAGAAACTTGTCCCCCTGTCTAAATGCTATTCTGTAGTGGTGCATATGAGAGGCATAGGGCCAGATTCTGTAAATGGCGTCTAAAATCTAGAGGCATCTGAAAAAAGCACGTAGCACTGTCCTATATAATGAGCCTAAAGTTAGGCGTGGTTTACAGAATAGTGCAAAGGGCCTGGGAACACCATTTACACCACTGAAAAGCTGATGTAAATACCCCCACCTAAATGTATGCTTGTTCCCCCGAATTCTATAACAATGCGTGAACATTTGCGTAATACTGCCAACACGCCCACACTCCTCCCATGGCTGTGCCCCCTTTTCAGCTACATGTATTAGGATTTATGTGTGCCATTTCTAGAATACACCTAAAAACGAAGTGAGTGTAAATTCCAATTATTGCCAATTAGTGATAATTGGTTGTTATCTGCCAATTGTCATCACTGATTGGCTCATTAATTAAGTTCCACATGTAAATTGGGCACATGCCCAATTTAATGTGTGCTATTCGCCATTCTTTATATAGAATCCGGTGGATAGTACATAAATGCAAGAGGACATATACATGGATGGCACATGGGCGGGACAGAATACTGTAAGTTATGCTTGTGCCTGCTTCAAGTCTACGGCTGGCATAATTGTGGCCATGTAAGTGTTAGGGACGCTGATACTGGGGTGTGCTATCGCTCTATAATGAAATCCAGAGCACTCAGATGCCATTATTGAATAAGCTCCTCCACTCTTAGGGCACCTAAATTTTGCTGCCCATTGTAGAATTGCTCCCTTAATATGTCTGGATAGGGCACTTGTCCATAAAGATAAATGCTTTAGAATATTGGGCACATGATTATCCAATCAGAGTTGAGTAACTTGAATCCTTCATGGAGCAGAGCTTAGGCTCTTATCACTACTACAAACTTTTGGAGCTGGTAGATTCAGGGCTCCTTCCTCTGGCTCCCACTGTACTAGGCTGCACATTTGATTTGCTATTCTCTAAATCTTACAAAATATTATAGGCAAAAAATTCAACAGGAATTAGAGAGAATTAAAAGTCTTTAATTACTCACCCACCAGCACAGCATCAGATATCAGTTGTAAAGTTATAACTAACATCAGTACCTCTGGTAATTATAAGTAATTAGACTAATTATATAAAGAAAAGAAAAAGGAGGAAGTAAACTTTGTTCCTCATTCAAATGTCACAGAACAGAGAAAGAAAGAAAGAAAGAAAGAATGAATGAAAGAAAGATTCTTAGGTATAGAGAATTAGTTTCTAAGAAGGGGGGAGAGCAAACCCCTTCGGGAAAAACAGGCCATTTGGACGGATCTGAAACACTCTTTCCAAGCATGCCTAGTTTTTCAGAGTTTCTTTGTCTGCAGCGTGGTTTTATAGGCTGTGGTGAGCATCCACCTCTTCTCTACCTGGACCAATCATAGGTGCTGCATATGTGCTGGATACTTGCAATTGGTGTCCTTACCATACCTCTTCTCAGTAACAGTTGGGATGTCATGACAAAAGGGGGGGGGGGGGGGTCTGGTCAGTTTGTTTGTAACAAGACAGTTGGTTTGGAATGTCATGGCAATGGTCTTTGTCAGTTTGTGGTCAGCCAGAAATTCCTGCCTTGCCACTATCAGTGGAAACTCACAGAAACACACAGAAATAAGCAGACCCAAAAGAAAAGGCCAGAAAATTCCAGAACACCACTTTACTTTGCTGGGTTGAAGGTTCTGGCTCTGCTCACAAAGAGTTATGGCGATAAATATTGCAGTGAAATTTGGGTTCAGTTTTTTTTCCAAATTTGAGCTTAAGGCAAGTTGTAATCAGTTACTCAAGTTAATTCCCTCCTCCTGTGGGTTCACATCACAATCTAGGGGAAAGGAGGGTCTTTTATTGATTAGCACATGTTATCTACAGCAGGGTCTATTGGAATAAAATATGGCCTGTGGCAGATAACATGGGCTATTCATGAGAAGAAGACCCCCTAAGAAGTTCCTGAAAAAATGGAGGGTAAAGTGATCCAGGTGTAGAAGGATTCTCAGCAGAAGAAGCAAGGTTTGAACTCAGCTCCTCTCTACTGATCTGAACACTAACCTAGTTCTCCTCTTTACTTTCACCAGTTTTGAATGGAAATATATATATTAAAAAAAATTAGCAATAGAAATGTATGAACTTCTTCAAAGTATGTGCATCAAATAATATTAGCAATTCTGGAATAATTTTAAGGTTCTGTTGAATTGGTTTGAGATGTTTTAGGAAATTTGAAGGTGAATTTTAACAAATTCACACTCATTTTTCAAAAATCTTACATCAGTTTGTCAAATTCACGGTTTCTATTTCATTTAATAAACCAAAAAAGTGCAAAGAGCCTTCAAGAGTGGGGATGTCAACTTAATATTTTATTGATCACAACCGACATGGCCCATGTTTTGGCAAAACTGCCTACGTCAGGGTCTAAGCGTGAAACATTAAAAATATAGGTATATATAAACCTATATCACACAATCAGAAATTAAAATGTTTAAAAACAAATTAAAGTGGGGATACATATAAACTAATATCATGTCGATAAAGGTGAGCTGCTTGATAAGGAAAGGCTAAGGAGGTTAGGGCTCTTCAGCTTGGAAAAGAGATGGCTGAAGGGGGATATAATTAATATCTACAAAATCCAGTGGTGTAGTGGGTGGAGGTGAATTGATTTTTTTCACTCTTCCAAAAAGTACAAAGACCAGGGGACACTCAATGAAATTGCATAGAAATACAAATAGGAGAAAATATTTTTTTCACTCAAAGAACAGTTAAGCTTTGGAACTTGTTGCCGGAGGATGTGGTAATGGCAGTTTACATATCTAGGTTTAAAAAAAGGTTTGGACAAGTTCCTGGAGGAAAAGTCCATAGCCTGTTATTGAGATGGACATGGGAAAAGCCTCTGCTTGCCCTGGGATTGGTAGCGTGGAATGGTTTCTGCAAGGTACTTGTGACCTGGATTGATCACTACTGGAAGCAGGATATTAGGCTAGATGGACCATTGGTCTGACTCAGTATGGCTATTCTCATGTTCTGATGCAGGCAGTTTCGCCAAAATATGGATCATGTCGGGGTCTGATCAATAAAATACCCCCACTCTTGAAGGTTTCTTGTATTTTATTGGTTTGTTGGTTTTTTTGGGTGTGCTTCGAATTCCATCTTCTACAGGTTCTTCTATTTCATTTAGACAGAATAGTGGTAAAATGGTACAGAATCTGTACTATGGAATAAGACTTAAGGGTCTACATATGTATGCTGTAGAAAGAATGGGGGATATACAGGAAACATGATAAATAGTGCATAAGAAGTAAGTATGAAAGTTCTAGAACAACGGTTCATAATAGAACACTGAAAGGGGCTACATAGGATGATGGGAAGTGAAGAACTCTAGTGGCCAAAAGGAAAGTGAGATTTGTTGGTCATATATTGAGTGGTTATGCTAGCAAATTAGCCAAACTAGTTCTGGGAGACAAAGTACAAAGCAAAAGAGAGAATGGAAAGCAGACAGGAGGTTGGGTCCCAGGATAATCTAAAAAAATATCAAAATCTAGAAATTTGGCCAAAGTAGAGAGATAAGCTGAGCTCAGAGAACTGGAACATCAGAGTTATCGACCTTAGTATGGAAGACGGCGAAGATAAGAGAAACATATGGATATATTTCTTCATGCAATAGGTGCTCAGGGGAACAGGTGGAGGTCAAAACAGCATGGAATAGATAGATAGAGCCCGAGATGTGCTAAATGTCATGATATTACATTAGAACAAGACGATTAAATGGGCCCTGTAGTCCATATATGTCATCATGTTCTATGCTTCTTCCAAATGGAATTTTTACAAATCTCTTTTGAATGTTCCAACTTTGTTCTGAAATTTTCCTAAATCTCCTGCTAAGTCTTGTAACCCCCTTGTCTACACACCTACGTGATTGCCTGGTTCAAGCCCTAAAAGCTGGGAGGAAGGGGCACACATCAAATTTGTTGGCTTGAGACCAGAGGCGGGACCAGGATTTAGTCTGGGAGTCTGCAGCAAGTAGCACCAGACTTTGAGTCAGAAATCCATTCCACACACAGTCTTTACTGTCCTTTAAATGATTTAGGCTCAGTACACTTTATCTTCACTGATCAACTAATAACTTTTTACAGTTCTTTCCTCATCTTTCCAGTCATAGATGAAAATACAATTAATGGTTACTTTAATTCCCTTAGATGGTTTAACCTACTCACCACGTTAGTGAGGATCTTTCAAATACACAGTTTAGATTATCTGCTGTTCATACTGATAGATGTTAAACATACATCAGTGCTTCAGATGTTGGCAGATGGCTCCAGTAGATAAGATGATAATAAATGGTAGAGTGTTATACCTTTCAGTCCTGCATAGATGAAAAAAGGGCATCTGGTCATTTTAGCAGAAACACAAACTGACCTCCTGCTCCTTTCCTTTAGGATTTAGTAGGGTGGACAGGTTTCTCATTCCTGTCAACTATACAAGGCAGCAACTGTTTTAGTTCTGTTTTTTGTCCCTGATACTTCTTGAATCTTTGCTCCTCTAGCAAGTGCCTTTAGAGGCCAACCTGTGAAGGAATGAATCAGCTGATTCTTTTAGGCTGCTGCTTCAGGCATATGTGAAGGACCTCCCTGTAAATGCAGTTGAATTTAAGATAAAGTGGGATAGGGGAGTGGGCTTAAATACTCAGAGGGAATGGCCCCTCTGCCACCAGAACCTTCTCTACTAACATGGTAAGACCCTTCCAAACTTCTATCAACTTCCTGCACCTTCTAAACTGTAAGTTCCAGAGCTTTCCTATACTGGAGTTTTCTATAGACTAGCTGGACCCTTTCCTGACAGGTGCAGGATGTACAGAGTTCAGCAAGAAGCCACAACTGGAATGGACCTCAGGAACACTGCTGGAATAAAATGCAGGTGTTTCTCTCCTGTTGGCTAGCTAGCTTCTCCCTACTACAGCCAGAAGTGAGGGCACTGACACTAACATGACCTTTAGGGAACAGCAGTGAGAAATTCAGGCAGATTTAACCTGCTGAATCTCTCATGATGTTACAGTCTGATGGATGTTTCTGGTGGATATGGGGAAGTCCAGAAATTTCACTGAACTCTAACCAGGCTGACATTCATGAAGTTCAAGGTTGACTTCAAATTATTGCCATGTCGCTAATTAATACTGTCTTTCTGCTGAAATGTAGCAATAGGAATTCCAATGACTTTTTTCTGTAATAAATCCATCAAAGGGCTGGACCTTCACCTGGATTAACCTTTTGTTTCTCAGGTCTGAATCCTTGTCTTAGATTTTAGCTTTTTGTCTTCATATTTTATTTTGCACTGATCACTTTAGATCCCCCCTTTCCCTCACTGCTTACATCCTGTCTCTTCTTCTCCAGTGCCAACAATATGCCAAAGCAAGTAGAAGTACGAATGCATGAAAGTCATTTGACCACTACAGAACTACGACCACGCTCCCATTTCTTGAGGGTATGGGACAAGATCAGGGGCAACCTGCTGTTGTCACTCACCGTGTTTGGTAAGAATTTGTATGAAGGTATACTTCTGCTAATATTTCCTTGTTGTATTTGCGCTTTCATATATTGTCTACATGTACCCCATGTTGTCATCATTTCAAGAGAATTCTATAATTATTTATTCCTGCTTTCACAGAGCAGGCTGCTTGTATACAGTAGCTGGAGTTTGATAGGTGCCCTCTGCTTGTAGGAGGTCAGGGCTGAAGTAGGGGTCCTTTTACTAAGGTGTGCTAGCAGATTTAGGTGCCCTTTTACTAAAGGGTTGCCACATGGCAACCTGGAATTACCACCGGCCTAATGTGGGTGCTGATGGTAGTTCCACCCCAGAGCACACCATTTCCAGTGCAAGTGGATATATTAAAAAAATATATTTCAGCAGGGGATTACCTGGCGGTAATCGGGTTACCGCTTGGTTAACGCAAGAGCCCTTACTGCCACATCAATGGGTGGTGGTAAGTGCTCCCCCCCCCCCCAAAATGGCCACATGGCAGGTGCAAATTTACCGCACGGCCATTTCTTTTTTTGAGCCTTTTTACCTGCTGTGGTAAAGGGGGCCCTGGTGCACAGCAAAAACAGCCGCCACTGCTAACACAGGGACCCTTTTACTGTAGCTTAGTAAAAGGGGCCCTTGACACATGTTAAATGATAAGATGCCCATAGGAATAGGTAATGGGCATCTTATCATTTAATGCATGCTAATCATTAGCGTGCACTAAATCCATTAGTGCACCTTAGTAAATGGACCCCAATATTTTATGCCATGAGCTGCTTCATGAATATAGATTAAAATTTATAGGTGTGATAATATTTGGGTCATGACAATAGGGACAAAATATGCCAGCATTTCATCTTGGCATTCTATGGAAAAATAAGTCTGTTATTAAATTTGAATTAACAACTGGATTTTCTCAGGTGAATAAAATGAAGCACATCCAAAAATATCTGGCTATTACACCAACTTTAAACATCACAAATTGTTGGGATGCAAATATTCACTCTGGCACACAAAATACAAGAGAAAAACAACATAATATGATATTTACAATTAATGTAGTATATTTTTTTTAAGAGTGAGGGGGTTACTTCACCTTTTATGTGTTTGTGTATGAACTAACTTAATCTATTCAATTGTTACAAATGAAAGGAAAATGGAAAAGAAAATAGTATGAAATAACTAACTTGATCAAAATCCGTTTGACCAAAATTTTAAGTAGATGGTATTGCACTTACAAAATGGAGAATCTTGTGTTCATTTGTATTTCTCCTTAAACCCTTGGCATTGCAAATATGTGAAGTTGATAGTGTGAATAGCACATTGGTTGGTGTTCCTTTCAAGAGAATTCTCTCAGTTTTCACCAGTATCATTCATGACAATGTCCTGGAGGTCATCTCCTTAACTCTGGGGGAGTTGGCCAACTTAGTCATTTTGCCTTAGGTTAACTTAGGGGGTCTTTTACTAAGCAACTGTAGCATTTTTAACTCATGGTAGAAATCAGCTGGTGGTAACACCTAGATGCCCATTTCTCGGCGTTTACCGCCAGCTGATTTCTACTGCAAGCTAAAAATGCTACCACAGCTTAGTAAAAGACCCCTTTAGTTTTTCTGGAAAAATTTACTTTGTTCACAATCACTTTTTGGCAGGGGCGTAGCCAGACTTCGGCAGGAGGGGGTCCAGATCCTGAGGTGAGGGAGCACATTTTAGCCCCCCCCGGCGGCACCGACCCCCCCATTTTTGACCCCCCCCGCCGCCGCCGCTGCCACCACCACCACCACCACCACCAACAACAAATTTGACCCCCCATGCCGATGACCCTCTCGACCCCACTCCCGCCGTCAACCCTCTCCCGCCGCCATCAGCTACCTTTGTTGGCGGGGACCCCAACCCCCGCCAGCTGAGGCCCTCTTCTTCCGGCGCAAGGCTTTGTTCTATTTCTGTGAGTCTGACATCCTGTACGTTGTACGTGCAGGACGTCAGACTCACAGAAACAGAACGAAGCCTTGCACTGGAAGAAGAGAACCTTGGCTGGCGGGGGTTGGGGTCCCCCGCCAGCAAAGGTAGGCAGCGGGGGACGGTTGGCGGTGGGAGGGGGTCGAGAGGGTCATCAGCAGGGGGTCCAGGGCCAAATCTATGGGGGCCCAGGCCCCCATGGCCCCACGTAGCTATGCCACTGCTTGGTGGTGTGTTTAAAATGTGTTTGAATCAATATTGTGATACGAAAAACCACATAGTGTAGCCTGAATGGTCTTGCTTAAATGAAAGAATAGTATTTCCTCATCATTAAAAATATGTTATGAGACAGTTGGAAAGGTGATGAAGATGAGAAGGTTATCTATATACCTAGGATGAGGAATTTGGTATTGTTTTTCTGGTTCAACTTATAAATATGCCCCAGTATTATTGGAAGATATAAGGTGCTCACAGTGGATCTTTAACTTAAATTATACTCCAGTTTGAGGTGTAAAAGGGAGAGTGAAAAAAGAGGGAAGGGAAGAGGAATGTTTATTTTCCAATTTACTTTCATGAACAGGAGATGATTTGCGTGAAGTCTGATGTTATATAAGATTGTGTGAACCGGTCTTAGAGTCAAATGCATGTTTTTCATGTATTTTGAAAGTATGCAAAATGTAATATGAAAATATCTTTAAAAATATCTCTGAAATGTGTCCCCTCTCCCTCATCAGCTGCGTTTGAATTTTTATTGTTGTGACCTGCTTAGCCGTCTGTACTAGCTTTATTTGCGGTATATCAAATCCTGTAAATAAATAAATAAATAAATAAATAAATGTATGTTGGCAGAACTGCTTACAAAACAAGACTAGATATAGCAAGTTCACCGTATAATAATTTTATTTGCTTAAACTTTTCAGTTTTCAGTCATTTGGCAGCTGGAACCTGCAGGCCCAAAGTCTAGTTGCAAGTTTAAGCAAGAAAACTTAGGATATGAACGCCTCTAAAAATTGTATCTAGCTCAGGGCAGTATAACAGAACTGCATATACATCAAGATTAATACATGATTTATTACCAAGCATATATGTAACAAGAGGGAGCAGAATTTATTTCCCAGTTCTATAATTGCGTTTACATTTGTTTACACAGTGAGTTGTGAAACTTGATTTCAGACTAGCTGAAAGCTAGAACATCAATTGTGCCCATCTGTCTTGGAATGAATTTAAAAGTGGCTTCAAAAGCACTCTAGATTAAAAGATGCAATTGCTATGTTAGTTCATTTAGGTACAAATTATAGGCAATACCTTTTTATTGGACTGAGTTAGTGTATTTGTGACTAGCGTTTCACTCCCTTTGTCAGGTCAGTGGAATGTAATTTCCTATTACTCATTTTTCCATATGCAAGCGCAAGGCCAGTGACTTTCAGGTACAGCAGATGATTTACCTGTCCTCAGAGTTTCACTATCTAAGTTTATACCTGAGCAAAGTCACAAGATACTTGTTTGGGAGATGCAAGGTTTGAACATTGACTTCCTTGGTTTTCAGTCTATTGTTCTAACCACTAGGCTGCTCTCTTGTTCTGAATGTGTCAGGTGGTTAGGTGGTTTTAGAAGCCCTATTTGTGATTTGGAAGTGCACAATCTGGCATTTAGAGTGTATATTGCACATGTCTAAATCCTGATTTTAGAAAGCTGGTTATATATGTCCAAGTCATGATATATGCGTTTGGCAAGGGGGCATGATCTGACCATGTTTTGGGTGGTACTAGGGAGGTGCTTTTCCATTTTAGAAGGGGAATGCACATGAGGGTCCCCTGAGCTTAATGTTGGGATTTATACTTGTTCTTGTGGACATCTAGGTTATATGAAGGTTCTCGTATTGTGCAGCATTCTAGTGGAAAGATTAGGGGAGGTCTCCCTTACTCCCCCAGTGTTTTTGTCCAATAAAGGTGATGCTGGAAAATGATATCAGGCTCTGTGACAGCTTGGAGAAACTAAGGGGTCCTTTTACTAAGGTGCGCTGAAAAATGGCTTGTGATAGTGTAGGTGCGGGCTTTGGGCACGTGCAGAATCATTTTTCAGCACACCTGTAAAAAAAATGCCTTTAACAAATTTTTGCCGAAAATGGATGTGCGGCAAATTCAAAATTGCCGTGTGTCCATTTTGGGTCGCGACCTTACTGCCATCTATTGACCTAAAGGTAAAGTCTCACATAACCGGGCGGTAATGACCTACGCCTGCCAAATGCCACTTAGCGTGCGTCTGATATGCAGGGCAAAAATTGAATTACTGCAGGAGCCACATGGTAGTCATGCAGTAATTCCATTTTGGCGGCGTGCATAGACTCTTACGCGGCTTAGTCAAACTAGACACTTATGTTTCTAAAATGGTAGACATACATACATACATACATTTATGTTCTGAAATATCAACATTCCTGCTAATAGACAGGGGATGAGACTGGATATATGGCCTTTCTGTGGTTTCAATCAAAGCAGTTTACATATTATAAACAGGTACTTATTGTGTACCTGGGGCAATGGAAGGTTAAGTGACTTGCTCAGAGTCACAAGGAGTTGCAATGGGAATTGAACCTGGTTCCTCTGGTTGTCAGTTCACATTAGGCTACTCCTCCTTATGTTGCTGTGCTGACCCCATTAATATTTTGGATGCTGACAATTGCAAAATGGGTACTGTCCCCCACATGTAGCCAGCACATATATGTCCATTCCTGCATAGGCTTTAGAAAAGCCTCTACATCAGCAGATCCTGTTCTACAATACTAGCAGAAACTGGCAGTGGAGGAGTGTCCTAATGGTTAGTGTAGTGTGTTGCTGACCTGGGGAACTAGGTTCAATCCCTGCTGCTGCCTGATGGTCAGCAGTGGGTTGAGATCCTAGGAAAACAGGCTCAATTCTTTCTGTAGCTCCATGTGACCCTGGGCAAGTCACTTAACCCTCCCTTGCCCTAGGTACAACAGTAGTACAATGTACTACTTAGACTGTGAGCCCACTAGGGACAGACCCAATACCTGTAAAATGAAACTGTAAACCACTTAGGTCTAAGTGGTATATAAACTCTTGAATGAATGAATGACATCTTCTGGCCTGGATGTCTCAAATCTAGTTTGTTCATTCTTTCTAAATTCTTCCTTCATGTATGAGGAGAAAAAAAAAACTTTCACCAACAGTTTTTTCAATGACATTGTTGAGAACCTGAGCCTCGGGATGACTGTAGCCTGATGATCTTCCACTGTCCTGTTTCTCCACTGAAAACAAGCTTTTGTCCCTCTTTCCTCAGGCGTTATTTTGGGAGCAGTGTGTGGGGGGCTCCTTCGTTTTGCTGCACCTATCCATCCAGACATCATCATGGTGATAGGCTTCCCTGGGGATATCCTCATGAGGATGCTGAAGATGTTGATTCTACCATTAATCATCTCCAGTTTGATCACCGGTAAAATGCAATCACTGGTTCATGTCTTGTGATGGCAAGAACAGCAGAGCTTTAGTCTGGGATGTGCATGGCTTCTCTTTGCTCTTTGTACATCTTGCCAAACAGAGAACATAATAGATTCTAGCAGCCAGACTTTGAGAAAGTCTTCACTTGATAGATACTATAAATTTCTAAACATGCTAAAGTAATTAGAATAGCATTTGGACACTGAGAATTAGAAACATTTGCCTTTGTCTAAACTTAATTTCATAAGGTATGTAAGTGACTGCATTGGTCTCTGCTAAGGAAGGGATATGTCATTTCACAGAGTCTAGACACAATTTTTCTAAGGAGACTGGGCTCTATAAGGCAGGAGGATAACAGAGATCTGAGATCAAATCCTGCCCTGCCACTGGCTCTTTGGGCCTGCTTTACCAAGTGTTGCTTGCTCTGTAAAAGGTCACAAATCAAAATCTCTGTGTGACTTGGGTATATCACTTTCTCTTTCTGTATCTTGAGGGTTACACAGCTGCCCATCCTTCGTTCAACCCTTTGCGAATTTCTAGGTTTTAAGTAATGAGCTGCTAACAGAGCCTCTGCTCCTTATAGATTCTTTGGGGGCCCTTCTACTAAGCTGTGGTAAAAGGGGCCCTGTGTTAGCAGCGGTGGCCATTTTGTCATGCGCTAGGGCCCCTTTTACCGCAGCAGGTAAAAAGCCCCCCCCCCACCAAAAAAAGAAATGGCTATGCGGTAAATTCGTACTTGCCACATGGCCATTTCGGGGGCGCTCTTACCATCACCCATTAAGGTGGCGTAGGGGCTCCTGTTTTGACCTGATGGTAACCAGGCAGTGCATGGCACTGCCCAATTACTGCCAGGTAACCCCCTGTGGTATTAATTTTACAAAAATTCCAGCAGCGCCAGAAATGTCACATGCTGGGGGCAGAAAAACCATTGGCTAACCTCGAATATTCAATTCATATCCAGCTATATAAGCGGTCACATTGGGCTACTTAAAGAGCTGGTATATCTTTAGCTGGTTTAAAGTGAACTGGCTAGCTTTGAAAATTGACTTAGTCGGTTGACTTTAAACTGCCTAAAAATAACCGGATATTCAGTATATTTGACACATTCACGAAGTCTTTGACGCTACTGGGCTGTTGGCTCAATGAATTCTGGGGTTTAATTAATTTAAGAGCTCGATGTGCTGGAGCTTCATCCTGTTCTACCCAATAGAATAGCCCTTTAACCACTTACAACTGCTATTTGGGATACACAATTTTCCTACTTAAGATACATAGATATGTTTGAATTTTCAGAAGCATCAGCATAAATGTAAACCCCTGAAACAGTTTAAGTGCAATTTACCCACAGATCATTCAAACAGTTTTGTAACAGGAAGTTCTGCTTTGCTCTGGAAGTGCCTTTGAAAATAACCATCCCTGTGAATTAGCAGTCTCATTGCATCCCTCCCCCTTTCTTCTTCAGGTCTCTCTGGTCTGGATGCTAAAGCCAGTGGCCGACTGGGCACAAGAGCTATGGTTTACTACATGACCACTACGATTATTGCTGCTGTATTAGGAGTCATTTTAGTTCTGGCTATTCATCCAGGAAACCCTAAACTCCGAGAGCAGTTGGGAGAGGGTCAGAAGAATGATGAAGTGTCTAGCCTCGATGCTTTCTTGGATCTCATTCGAAATCTCTTTCCAGAAAACCTGGTCCAAGCCTGTTTCCAGCAGGTAATCCATTTGATTTTCCAATGTCTTTTTAGTTTTTTTTTTTTTGTGAGAGTCCCTTCTTTATGTATTTTTCTTATTTTTCTTTTGAAACAGCAAATTTGGTGCTCATGAATGGTACCAGATTGACAACCCTAGAAACTTAAGTCTACCAAAGTGTCTCAAAGCTGTTCTGGAGGGACTATCTCTTGAGGTGAGAGGTCTCCATGCCCACCCAGTATTTAGCTTTTCTTCTATGACTGTCACTAAGGCCTACTACACTTAAATAACTTGTCCATGAAGTACAGGGTTGATACCATTCATTTGTTTGCTAAAAGCCAAACTTCCATTGAAATCTACCAGTGATCTAGAGGTGAAAGATCTGGTCTCAGTGTTTATCCACAAAGGAACCAGCCACCCCACTGTCTCTCCTGTGGGTCCCATCCTAGTTAAAATTTTTGCCATTGACACTTTCCTATCATTTGAACATTTTCTTGCAATGCCTTCTCCAACCACCTACAATGTGAGTCCAGACATAAATATAGCCAAACCCTCATCTATAATCTGCATTTTGTGGTAGAGAAATAAACTGTAGGTTGTTACTTTGGCCCACAAATGTTATAACTGCAATATGTATATTTTAAAATAATTAATTGCTTATTATCTTTGCGTTATTTGGTGTTAGTTAAAGAAAGTTATTATATTTTTCGTGACAAAACTACCAGAAATGAAGACAGTGATTTGGATACAAATTCTTTCTTTCAGTTTATAAAGTACACATGGACATTACAACTCTGCCTCCGCTCCACCTAAACTACACCATTGGGAGTGTCTGCTGCACACAGTGAAATACATGTATGCATGATCTTGTAGGCAAACATACCACTTTATACACATGTAGATGGCTTTGTACAATTTTATGAAAAGACATGTAGAACCAGCTTTACACATGAAAAAACCTTTATAATATTGTGTTCTTAAAATGCTAACATGTCCCTCTTGCATACATTTCTATCATCCCCTTCATCTCCCTTCTGTAGGACATCCTTCCTCCAAAGCATATTGGGGGCAGTTCTATAAATGGTTCTAGGTCAGTTCCCACCTGGACAATTCCCACTGGACAGTTTCCACTCACCAATTACCTTCTGGATAATTCCCACCTAGATCAAACCAATTCCCACTGCTCCAGGGAGGACAATTCCCACCCTTTACAGCCTTCCAGGTGGCTACTCACCAGATACCCTATAAATGGCACCTCAGTCTAGGTGCCCCAATGTCAATTCTGTAACAGCATTTAAGTGCCATGATTCTATTCTAGAATACTAACATAAAGTTGGCATTGGGCATGCCCATATTTAGGTACACATTACGCCATGCTAATGGTAGGTGTAAATTGCAACACCTAGGTGTGCCATGTGACTCATGTAATTTATAGTAACTGCACGTATTCCTGGGAGACACACCCATGGTCTGCTAATACTTCAACCATTGTATGCGCCTCCTTGTAGTTAGGCACTATGGCACTTAGGGGATGCAACTCCTCTCATATGAGGAATGGCTAAAGAGGTTAGGGCTCTTCGGCTTGGAAAAGAGACGGATGAGGGAAGATATGATTGAGGTCTATAAAATCCTGAGTGGCGTAGAACGAATAGAAGTGAATCGATTTTTTTTACTCATTGCAAAGTACAAAGACTAGGAGACGCTCAAGGAAGTTACATAGAAATACATTAAAAACAAATAGGAGGAAATATTTTTTCACTCAACAAATAGTTAAGCTCTAGAATTCCTTGCTGGAGGATGTAGTGACCCAGTATGGCTATTCTTATGTTCTTTGGTACTACCTTAGAGAACAGTGCCTATTGCACATAAGTGCCTGTCAATCAATGGCCCCTTTGACATACCTAAGTGGTGCCTACCTCTAGATGCCCCCCAATATAGTTGTCTATTGGTCTTATTGCATTTGTAATGCAGAATCAGTTCTGAGAGTGCCTCCATCAGGGAATCTGACACACCCATATTTGTTTTGGTCTCTCAACTCTGTTGGGTGTCTGGGGTGACAATAAGGAAGTAAAACTGTTAGGAGAAATCAGCCCTCTCTTTTTCAGGCTGACTATGTCAGCTGGACCAGCACACGGTGTCTTTTTCTGGACCTCCATCTCTGAGACCAAGAGCTGGGACTGACAGGAGCAGAAAGAGAGAAATGCCATTCTGAGCTCTCTGACTCCAACACTGACCTCTTCTTCTCAGTTTTCTATACACACCCTGGATAAGGCAGGAGCAGCAGAAAAGTGGTTCTGGTATAGAGTGTGAATAAGAACATAAAAGTAGCCATTCTGGGTCAGACCAATGGTCCATTTAGCCCAGTATCCTGTTTCCAACAGTGGCCAAGCCAGGACACAAGTACCTGGCAGAAACCCCAATTGTGGCAACATTCCATGCTACCAATCCCAGGGCAAGCAGTTGCTTCCCATGTCTGTCTCAATAGCAGACTATGGTCATTTTCTCCAAGAACTTGTCCAAACCTTTTTTAAACCCAGATAAGCTAACCACTGTTCCCACATCCTCCAACAAATAGTTCCAGAGCTTAACTGTTCGTTGAGTGAAAAAATATTTCTTCCTATTTGTCTTAAAAGTATTTCCATGTAACTTCCTTGAGCGTCCCCTAGTTTTTGTACTTTTGGATTAGGGGACACTCAAGAAAGTTACATGGAAATATATTTAAAACAAAGGGCTGCTGCAGTGCCAGTGACAAGAAATTAGAGGAGATTTATGGGAGGAAGCTGTCAGGGTAATGGCTACATAGCTTTTATTTAAGGAAATCGTATGAGGAACCGAGACAATCATAGAAGGCAGAAATGCAGCCAAAAAGCAAAAATATTGACAGCATTTTCCATGTGTAAAGCAGGTTTGACACACTGATAAAATTGTATAAGGAGAGGAAGCAGAGTTGTGGCATTGGTGTGTATTGTATAAATACACACACATATAGGGTACCTCCATTTCGGTGTCCCAATAACGAGCAATAGGAGGCCATTTTATAACACACCCTGGGCACTGAAATTCTGTAATAGACTACTATCTTAATGTGCCGTCGGTGCACCTAACAGTCATGCAGCCTTAGTTACACTAGCCATTGACCTGGCGTAACCACGGGAAGATAAATGCAGTGGGAACATATGTAATATACAGTATTCTGTAAGTTGCATGTATGGGATCCCCCTCATACTCCACCCATGTGCATGCCCCTCATATTTATACACTATCTCCACGGATTCTATATAGCGTGGCTAGAGTTCTGTGTCAAATTCCAAGCGTATTCTAAAATAACACGTGTAACTTAACAAGCTTAACAAGCTAGTTAGTATTGATAACAGTACTTAAGCAATAATAAATAAATAATGAGCACTAATTATCAATAATTAGAATTTATATGCACATCTCACTAAGCGTATTCTGTAACTCAGTGCGCCTAACTTCTAACGTGCACAGGCAAAAGGGGGCATGGTTATGGGCAGGGAAATGGCTGTTCCAAAATTTATGCACACTGTTATAGAATATGGACCTCTGTGCCTAAATCTACACACTGGGATTTATGCTATGTTTTCGCTGGTGTAAATGGAGACATGTAGATTTAGGTGCTATGATTTTCACCTAAGCGTATCCTATATACCGCGCCTAAATCTAGGCATGGCTTATAGAATAGGCTTAGGTGGAAATGTTTTCAGTCGGACTTTTTAGGTGCCATACATAGAATCTCTCCTATGTGTGCTCTTATAGAAAGATGCTCAGGTACCCTGCTGTTACTGTCACAGATAAGTGCACACTTACACTCATAAATAACAGAATTTTATAAGCTTGTGCACCAAAGGGGGTGGGTAAATAGTTATAGAATATTTTAGAGCAGGAACAAATTTATGCTAGAGAATTTGTATCCTATTGAGGAATAGTTCTGAGACCCCATTTTATAAAAACACATAGACTTCTATATTAGCCTTATAAAATACAAACCAACCAAAAAAAAAAACCCTAAATATAAAAAAGGAATTTAAAAAATGTTCAAACTTTTAACATTTTTTTTAGAATTGCTACATTGATACTTAAATCACTCAAAATGTTTGATGTCAGCAACCCCCCCCCCCCCCCCACGGTTCTTTAATCAGGTCTGGAGATATCTAAGATTATATAGCTCTCAAGGGTTCCCTGCACTTTGAGGGCACCTCTGATTAGGTGTGTGGTAGGAGCTTATGCTTAGGTTTGCTTTTAAAATGCTAACACAGACAGCTATCAACATGCCTAAAATTTAGGTGTACTCATGTCAGCCATAGCACTTGTGCTTAAGTGTGGCAGGGACACACCTAATTTACAGTATTCTGTACATTACACATGTAAGTGAAATACAAAATCACATATGGAATGAGCTTCTCCTACGTCTGCACCAAAATCTGGAATGCCTTACGAAAGAACACAAAACTAATAACCAACTATCTATAATTCAGAAAACACCTGAAAGCATACCTATTCAAATCTCTCCTCTCAGACGACATCACCTAGTACAACAGCATACAGGACCCCACTTCCAACACTAAAGACATGAATGATCTAACTGGACTATTGTGATTGAACAATATTGTTCACACCTCATCGCTTCTGTTATGTAAACTGATTTCTACTAAGCTAATTGTAAACCACATTGAACCAACCACCAAGTTGAAAACTGGGGTATAAATGCAATAAATAAATAGAAAGAAAGAAAAGGAAGAAAAAGAAAATAAGTGGGAGCCCTGCCTATGTCCGAAAGAAAGAGAAAATAAGTGGGAGCCCTGCCTATGTCCTGCCCCTTTGGGTACCTCTTTTGCAAATAAGCGCTGGGTGAGTAGATATTTGAAGAATAGCACTTAGGCGCTATATCAGCATTTATGTGTGTAAAAGTAGACACATATTCGTGTAAATGCTACACGGGAAATGTGTGTAAATGTGGCACCTAATTACTCTTATGTGGGTATATCACATCATCCTCTGTCTCCTTAAGTCTTCAATAGCCCACTTAAAGGTATCAACATTTATGAATGTAACACATATATGATGACAAGATAGTTTATTTATTGGGATTTATTAACTGCTTTTATGAAGAGATTCAATCAAGGCGGTGTATAGGGATCTACATTCAAAGTGATTTAATCAGGTAGGAGAAGCTCCTGCCCAGTTAATCTGATCTAATCCAAGACTTGGAGATCTGAGGAGGTGTCTCCTGAAGGGTGGAAAACAGAGGTGGGGGTTTTGGGCAGCAGTGCCATGATGGTGTCTTTTGAAGTGGCACTGGTGGACAGCCCTAAAGTAAGTGAGAAATGGCTCCTTTTTGGTCTGGGCACGTCAACATTTGACACCCTAGACATTTGTCTATATTATTTATGCTTAAATCAATCTGCTCTATTTTTTTTCTGTTTTTATATTTTAAAAAGCATCTATAAATGAACATATATTTTATCCAAGTTCTAATCCCAGCAAAAGATTCAAGGCGGTTCACATTTTAAGAGACTCGCACAAAAAATGAGGAATTACATAAAAAACCAGCAGGTAAAAAAGTAAAAAAAAAAAAAAAAATCCTAAAATGTATCAAACAAAAAAGTTTTCAACTTCCTTCAAAATTGCATATAATTTACTTCTGCTTGAATAGCAACAGCCCAGAAAGTTAAATCATGCTGAGCAGGTCAGGAGCAGATATGCAGTGGCACTTCAGCAGCACTGTCTGGTTAATATTTGCTCTGACTGTGGTTAGTGCTGAGATGGTCCAGGAGTGTATTGTGCTGCAGCTGGGTTATGCTCTACTGGTGATATTCACTGCTGGGATCTGTCTAGATAGCCAGACATGTTGGACGTCATAAAAAAGCAGCCCTAACTATACTCAGTTATCTATGGACTGTAAAGGACTTAAATATAAATCATTTTATGCATCTAGCTTCTCCTATATCAGCATGCAACTATGGAATGCAGTACCAAAGACCTTAAAAACAATGCACGACTTAACAACCTTCAGGAAATTACTAAAGACCAACCTGTTCAAAAAGATATACCATAATGAGCCATCATAATGACCTCACATCAAAACTCTACTAAAACCAGATAAAACCGAATTCTCTACACCTGACTGCTTCAATCAGATTTCACTAATGAACATTAACGCATCACCCCCTTATCTGTCTTGCCTGAACTGAACTGTCTATCCAATTCGCTTTATAATTTTCTTCTACATCTATGTACTTAATGTATATTGTATTTCTCATTCTGGAAATGGCGATCGTCATTACGGCATAACGTAAGCCACGTAATATCCAGGTCTGTAAATTTGAGGCCCTGTTTACAAAGCAGCACTAAGGGCATGCTAGCATTTTAGCGCATGCTAGATGCTAAAGACACCCATAGGAATATATTTGTTTGTTTATTTTGACATTTATACCCCATATTATCCTGAACATACTTGTGTTCAATCTGGCTAACAGTAAATAATCAACAGACAAGGTTTACAAAGCCACAGGGATTTTTTTGAGGGGGTACTGAGTATGGCACCTTTTCCATTGTCTGCTAGAATTGACCCATGGTTCCCCAAGTTTTAATGAAAGAGCTCAGGCTCCACACACCAATTCTGCCTTGTCATAGATTCTGTGACTGGTTGCAGGGGACCTGGCTATTGTGGGGTGAGTACCTCAGTAATCACCCCACCCCTGAAGGGTGGCCTGGCATTTGAGTACCAGCACCTTTTTTGTTAGAAAGAACGTACTGCAAAGCCATAAACAAAATATCAAATATAGACCATTGATGACCAGTTGCAATCTAAGATACCCCATTAATGGATAGAAACCTCTCAAACAGGAGAGTTTTCAGTCTTTTATGAAATACCAAGTAATCAGGCTGACCCTTGATTTGCCATTGGCAGTGAATTCCAGCACTTGGCACCCTGGTATCTAAAGTCAGCAGAGTGAACTGACTTATAATGTACTCTCTTGCAATCTGGAAGATGAAGTCTAAGGTAGTCCCTAGAACCAGAGGTTATATTATGCAGGGGAGTAGTTATTAAGGACTGCATATAATCCGGTGTCATGCCATATAATATTAGAAACACAAAATCACATAATTTAAAAATATTCCTGGCTTTATGGGCAAACAGTGCAGCTTGCATAATAATAGAGTGACTCTATCAAAACGCGACACCTATCAATGTGTGATACCTTGAGGACAAGCCTAACTGCAATATTTTGGGCTGTTAGTAGCCTTTTTAGGACACCCTCCTTAGCTTATCAAGGTTAAAAGGGCTGCCCATCAGGATTTGATGCTGATGTTTTGGCAGCAGTGCATGCTTTTGGGGGTCAAGTGCCATAAAACATCTTCATTACTTGCAGATTCTTCCACACACTGCATAAAAGAGGTGCATTTTTGGACATTTCATATAGTTGCCCTGTTATGAAATTAACCCCTGAAAGGAACATAATTATTACTATTACTTTAATAAGGAAAATTACTTTTATAAATTACATTAATACATGAATTATATAGCTGAAGCACTAAGAAAGGGAACCCTCTGTAAATATATAGGTTTTGGAAGTTGAAACATTTGCAAGTACGTAAATCTATTCAAAAGGACTCTAATCCAAATGAAATGGAAAATTGCTTAGATAGAAGTCATGGTCCAGCTTTCTGTATAATACAGAACTGCTTGTGTTTAGTAGAATTCGGATTTAATTACTTGTCTTTCCAAATCTGAGCTCCAGACAAGCTACAATCCAGGCAGTAACTAGTTTTTTTTGCCAAGAAGGCTTATAATGTAAGCTTGTTCCTGAGGCAATAGACAGTTTAGAGACTTGCCCAGGGGATCTCAAAGAGCATTAGTAAAAGAAACAGAATTAAATGCTGTTTCCCTGATTGGCATGCTTATGCTACAATGGCTAGGTTTACTCCTCCACTACAGAACTGTGAAATTTAGAGCCCAGGTTACAAATGGAACTGAGGGAAGCAATTCAGGACAGGATAGTATAACAGGCATGAGCAATTCTAGTTGCTTCGGAATTAGGTATTTGGTGGAGTTTGGATTTTACATGGTATTGGTTAGCCCCATTGGTAACTATCACTGTCTAGACCTGTATCTCAACTTTTTTTGCCCTGTCGGGTAACAAAGTACTGTAAACACAAGACATGTCCATTTTTTTTCTGTTTTTTGGCTGGGTGGAAGTATATTTTTCTGTGATTGGAATGTGGCATATCCCACTTCTAACAGTACCTGTGTTGTGGGCACCGCTGGGCTTTGTGACATCACTGAAGGAGGCAACAGTGTAGCCAATGGGCAGCACACACAGAAATGTGATGTAGATAGATATGTTAGCATTATCACAGTAATAGTAAAGTTCTTTATTAAGTAGCAAAGTAAGACATAAAGCTTCCCAGTTCTTTGAAAAAACAATGCAGAATTGCAAAAGAAAAATCTCTCCCTCAGTATTTAAACTCTGTGGTTGGCATTGCTTTAGAACATCTACTATGGCATTTAAAGTTATTCCCAGGAATTTAGCACCATGCTGTACCATTTTTTTATTGTTTAGATTTTGCTCACACCTTTTCTGTAGTAACTCAAGGTTTGCTCACAACTTTTCAGTAGTAGCTCATGGTGAGTTACATTCAGGTACACTGGGTATATTTCCTGTCCCTGGAGGGCTCACAGTCTGATTTTGTACCGGAGACAATAGAGGGTTAAGTGACTTGCCCAAGATCACAAGGAACAGCAGTAGGATTTGACATGGTCACCTCTGGAAGTCAAGATGGGTGCTCTAACCACTAGACCATGTCTAGGGTTCTGGCACTGAATATCAGTGGTACTCAAATAAGTTCTCGCACTGCCCTGGCACTATGGGTAGGGTTACCATATGTCCGGATTTACCTGGACATGTCCTCTTTTTGAGGACATGTCTGGGTGTCCGGATGGGTTTTGCCCATCCTAGCCTCCCCTTCCCTTACTTACTATCTACTCCCCTGGTGGTCTAGTGACCTCTTTGGGGCAGGAAAGAGCCCCCTCTTTTCTGCCCGGAGCGCTGCCCTTGCCCTGCATCCTGTTGCTGTGACGGTCTTGAGATTCAAAATGGCCACCGAGAGTTGAAGTGGCCATGTGAGACTTCAACTCTCGGTGGCCGTTTTGAATCCCAAGACCGTCACAGCAACAGGGCAAGGACAGAGCTCCGGGCAGGAAAGGGGGCTCTTTCCTGCCCTGAAGAGGTCACTAGACCACCAAGGCAGTAGATAGTAAGTAAGGGGAGGGGAAGTGATGAGGGGGCAGGGGAGGGGAATATGTGACAGGGGACGGGGTGAGGATGCGAAAGGGGTGGGGCATGGGAGGGGCAGGGGCGGGACATGTGTCCTCTTTTTGAGAGGGCAAAATATGGTAACCCTAACTATGGAGGATATTCTATATTTGTTGCCTAAGAAATCGGCACTGAAATCAATGCTAAGCATATTCTATAGGCGTCGTCTAGATTTAGGCCTGGCATATAAAATACGCTTAGTTGATATCTCAATGCCTAAAACTATGTGCCTCCATTTACACCACTGAAAATATGGCATAAATCCTGGTGCATAGATTTAGGTGCACTGGGTCATATTCTGTAATTATGCATGTACATTTCAGAACACCCTTGAAATGCCCATTTCCCTGCCCATAACCACACTGCGCATGTTGGAAGTTAGGCGCACTGCATTATAGAATACACACTGAGAGGCCCTTTTACAGAGCGGCAGTAAGCCCAACGGTTACTGCAGCATTTAGGGCCCTGTTTACTAAGGTGTGCTGGCATTTTTTGCGCTCGTTAAACCCTAGAGTCGCCCATATAGGCAACTTTAGCATTTAGCACGTGCTAATCATTAGCGTGCACTAAAAACAGTAACATGCCCTTAGTGCTGCTTAGTAAACATGGCCCTTAGAGACTGTACATCCCAGGCACTCCTCCCTGGTGTATTGTAACCTCTGATGCAGCCCATGCATAGGCAAAACATGGACCAGGGTAGGTATTTTTAAATAAAGGCATCATTTTATATATTGGATTGGATCTGCTCTCTTTTTGCGTGACCCCTGTGAGAGCCACTTATCCTGGTAGGAGCTGCTTAATGTTAGGCCCTTTCTCTCTAAATAAAATTATATTTTCTAGGAGTGTGCACAGAAAAATTTTCAGCTCATTTTTGAATCATTTTGATACTTTTAGGCTGATATTTTAGATATGTTTTCTTTTTCAGAAATTATAGCATGTAAAGTATGATGAATACACATAAAAGTGTTTAACTTGCATAAATCAGCTTTCAGCACATTAATGTGAAGATTTTATTCACATATAAAAGTTGACTTAGTATGCATTCTTTATCTGCATATTTTCTGAATCAAAACCACAAAGGGAATGCCCATTTTCCACTGATATCTCTCATTTGCAGCAGTACTTACGCGCTGGGCTCAGCTCAGATGAGCTCCTAAAGCTAAAACATCACACAGAAACATAATCCTCATTTTGCTAGCAGTAACAATGTCAAAAGCAGCATTAGCCAGACCTCCCACGTGCATTCTTTCCCTCCATCTCATTTCTGCTTTCTGATGAAAGCTTGTCCAAGCTGCCAGTTTCACCCAGCAGGCAGCAAAAAAACTAATTAGTGAAAACCTTCCAACTGCTTCTCAACACACGGAGAGCATTGCCCTCTTCAATCTACATAGATACATCTATTCTGTTCCAGATCTGAGGACTCTGCTGCAAGATATGTGCAGGAACAACACATGAAACTTATTTCTGAGATAATAAGGATTTTGTCCAGAAATAAACTTGAATCTGCGCCAACTGTAAAAATAGACAGATCAGGTGCTCTTAAGTCTTCTTCTGCCATTATGTTCTCTTTCTATGCATCTGCCAAAGGTTCTGAAATTCCATCCTTAAGGGTTCCAAACAAGTCTAATTTTCAGGAGTTCCACAATGAATATGCATGAGAACAGTTTGTAGACCAAGTCAAATGAGGCACTTTCAATTTAATACTGGCTGCTCAAAACTACAATCTAGGATGTCTAATATACTTCATAGAGCTCCATTTTTTTTGTTACATTTCTACCCTGTGCTTTCCCACTCATGGCAGGCTCAATGTGGCTTACATGGGGCAATGGAAGGTTAAGTGACTTGCCCAGAGTCACAAGGAGCTGCCTGTGCCTGAAGTGGGAATTGAACTCAGTTCCACAGTTTCCCAGGACCAAAGTCCACCACCCTAACCACTAGGCCACTCCTCCACTCCTCCAGAGAAAATCAACACCAATGGAAGGTTAGCTGGTGAACAGTGTACAGTGACTTATATGTTCCAATCTTCACTGGTTTGTTGACCACCACCCTCCTGTGTTATTAGTATAAATAAACTTATTCAATACTTATTCTAAATATAATAATGAATTTTTAATGTATTTTTTTTAAAATCTGGTCGGCATAGGGGCTCTCTTCTCTGACACGGCTAACCTTCCATTGTTGTTGAAAACAGTTTGTATGTACTGCTTCCAGTATAAACAAAACAAACCAGTGAGGTGAGTCCAAGGAGGATAATAAAGGGAAAGGGGACTTGATATACTGCCTTTCTGAGGTTTTTGCAGCTACATTCAAAGCGGTTTACATATATTCAGGTACTTATTTTGTACCAGGGGCAATGGAGGGTTAAGTGACTTGCCCAGCGTCACAAGGAGCTGCAGTGTTTGCATCATTTACATTGGCCAACTATACGGCAACTGTTTTTTCAGCACATCCGCAAGACAGAAGTTAATCAAAGGACTTTACTGCTAGATCCTCACAACAATTTATCCTGTTGTCAAGCCCTATTTTACAACATCAGAGATTTATCAAGACCCCTGAGGCAGGCCTTCGGCCCGAAACACGGCCGTGTCGGGTTGTTTTTATGTATTTTTAATAAAGGATCTTTTATTATCCTCCTTGGACTCACCTCACTGGTTTGTTTTGATTCTCATGGCTTCGTGAGGTCCTTTTTCCTCCTCTTTGATTGTTTTTTGCCTCCTGTATACCTAGGTCTACTTCATGCATTTTCACCATGGAAATCCTAAAAACCCAATGGGGTTCTAATTCTTGAGGATGGGAGTTCAAGACCTGTGGCATATTTACCTTGTTGTTATATTGAATTAGTAAATTCACTTTTTGAGAATATACCTGTGAACTTGTATGATTCCACTCCCTAAGCTGAAGTCAATAAAAGTAGTTTGCTGTACTGTAAGGACCTAAATCTTTTTTTCTGACAAAGGGGAGGAACTATATGTACTCTGGGACCAAACATTTAGTCCTGCTAACGGTGGGAGTTCACTCGATAAATCTTAATGTTTCAATTTCCTGCTCCAACACTGGCTTAAAGTCTATCTAGGCATCTCGTTGACTGGATAAAAATATAACAAGTGAGGGAGGGCAAGAGGTATGGTGATAAACTGCATAGTGCTAATATTCAGTTTTCTCTGCTTGAAGACAACCAGTTAAGTCTGGGCAGAAGTAATTGTCTTGCCTATGTCTGGCTTATTCTTACTGTACACTGCCTAAGAAATAAATAGAATAAGTATTCCTATTCTAAGGGTAACTGAATAATGTATCTCAATGGCCTACCTTAACTGGATGTGTTTGTCTTAAAACTTCTTAGATAAATTAAATTGGATTTGTTTTGTGATTAACTTTAACCGGTTAAGTCCCATTGCATATTGGTTTCTATATAATAAGGAAACTCACTCGTCTTAACATTGACCTAAATAATTCCAATGACAATACTAACTATTTATGGTTTTAATGTTCCCTCTTTTAGATACAGACTGTCACCAAGAAAGAGGTATTACAACCAGTGATCAAGGAACCTTCAAATGTTACAAATTCTATCTTTGCCGTGATAAATGAGAGTTTAATCGAAGCAAAAGAAGTAGCCCAGGTGACCATCAAAAAGGGACTGGAATTTAAAGATGGAATGAATGTTTTAGGTACAGGATCTATTTTTGTTAAACATCTGGCCTGGACCTGATGGTCTTCAGTATCATTCAGCTTTGTCATCTAGTTGAGACCTAACCCGAAGCAATTCATTTGAAGTACCACAGTGATATGGTTTTATGATCAATCTAATCTAGAACAAAGTTCGATTGGGAAAGAAGAGTTACAACGGTGCTTTTGTTTAATTAATTTGAGATTTAAGCCTGCCTTTCCAATTAATGCTCAAGGTGGTTTAACAGTATTAGAAATTCAGGTACAGTAAGTCCAGCCCCAAAAGCTAACAATCTAAGTGGCTGCCTGATACATGAGGAAGTGCACTGATTTTTCCCAGGCCATAAGGAGGGTCAGTGAGTGGGAGTGAGGGGGGCAGGGGGAGTGAAATTTGAACATGTGCTCCTTGATAATCTTAAAGAGACTGAGCATATAATGCCTTTGCTATGCCTTGAACTCTGGCTACCTATAATATCTTGCTAGAGAGAACTGTAGTTGGAGTGCGAGAGGGAACTGGGGAGGCTTTGGCAGAATATAGGCAGATCATGCAAATTCCCATGTAAATTTTAGAATTCTATTGTTTGTACACATCTTGGCTATCATCTAGGCCCAAACATTTATACAACCATAGGGATGGGGTGAGTGATTGTGCCTTAAATATGGGTGTGTTTTCCGTACAAGAAAAGCAGGTGCTTTCTTTTCTTTATAGAATAGGCTTGAAATAGGGAAAATGATTTGAACTACTGCCTTTCTGTAGTTACAATCAAAGCAGTTTATATATTATATACAGGTACTATTTTTATACCTGGGACAATGGAGGGTTAAGTACATCCATAGACTCACCAGCAGCTATAGTGGGAATTGAACCTGGTACTCCTGGCTTTTAGGCTGTTGTACTATTCATTAGGATGCTGCGCCACTCCAGGCTGGTCCCCTACTTCTGCTTATCTTATCCTAGGTGCCCTTTTAGGGAATTATCCTCCAAGCACTGGGAATCAACACTGAGCACCTAACTCTTTTTTCCTTTTATCTGATTATTTCCCTGGTCCCTAAATTTAGGCATCTAGTTAAGATAAGTGCCCAAACTATAGGTGTTCTGATAAGGAAAAATATCAATTTACTAGAAGGGGGCTCATTTTCAAAGCACTTAGGGGCCCTTTTATTAAGCTACGTAAGCGTCTACGTGTGCCCATTGTGCGCCAAAATAGAGTTACTGCTCAGATACCGCGTGGCTCTTGTGGTAATTTCATTTTTGGCGTGCCTCCGATACGCTCGGCCAAAAAATAATTTTTATTTTCAGACACACGTATTGGATGCGTGCCAAGTGGCATTTGACACAAGTAGGTCATTATTGCTTGGTTACCATGTGAGATTTTACCGCTAGGTCAATGGCTGGCAGTAAGGTCGCAGACCCAAAATGGACGTGCGGTAATTTTGATTTTGCCGCATGTCCATTTTCGGCAAAAAATTTAAAAAGGCCTTTTTTACAGGGGTGCTGAAAATGGATTGGCGCATGCTCAAAATCTGTGCCTACACTACCGCAAGCCATTTTTCAGCGCACCTTAGTAAAAGTAACCCCTTAGACTTACAAAGTTCCACAGGTTACAATGTAACTTTGTAACTCTAAGTGCTTTGAAAATATGCCTCCTAGGCACCTAACTTCTTGGGCGTTTTGAATGCTTCTGTGGTTCTGCAGTGTACAAAGTCACATTTAAGATGTAAGTGCCTACAGGGAAGGATCAGAGGGTAAAGGAAGGGCTTGGAGATCTGAGTAGGTGTCTCCTGAAGGGTAGAAAACAGAGGTGGGAGTTTTGGGCAGCAGTGCCATGACGGACCCTTTTGAAGTGGCACTGGTAGACAGCCCTAAAGTAAGTGAGAAATGGCTCCTTTTTGGTCTCAGCACTTCAACATTTGACACCCTAGGTATTTGCCTATGATATTGATGCTTAAATCAATCTGCTCTATTTTGGTTTTTTTTTCTGTTTTTGTATTTTAAAAAGCATCTATAAAACTATATATTTTATCCAAGTTCTGTGCATCCCTTTCAATGTTAGAAACATATGGGAGAAATATATATGAATGAACATAAAACAAATGCGTGAGGTCCTGTTCCGACACTTTGAATGAATTAAAATAAAGTCAAATAAGGAATGTGAGAGTCATGTGGTGGCTTTTGTGATCTGACCACAGGTCTGATTGGCTTCTTCATTGCGTTTGGTGTTGCAATGGGAAAAATGGGCGAACAAGCTCGGCTGATGGTTGATTTTTTCAGCATCCTGAATGAGATTGTCATGAAGCTGGTGACCATGATCATGTGGTAAGTAATAGCCCATGTCTATCCTCTTTGCCTGAAAAGTGTAAAAAGAAAAAGTGAGAGGTTGGCCACGGATACCAAAGACTGGAAAGGTGAATCTTGAAGTAAAAACGTTTATTGACTAAAAGACTTTTAATCAATAAACGTTTTTACTTCAAGATTCACCTGGTCAACCTTCCACCTTTTCTTTTTACACTTTTGTGTTTTCTTGTGGGGCATTTGATTTCTGTGCTTAGGCGGATTCTCCTGGACACTATCCTCTTTGCCTCCCACTTCCTGTATCAGACTGGATTGTAGGCAAGTATTGGCCCTAGGAGGTCCCCCAACGGGGAAGGGGCAGTCCCTCAAGCAATGACGAATTTCGATTTTTTTCCCTTCCTTACTAGGGATTTCAGAAAATAACAGGTCTAGGATTTTCTCCATCACAGAAGCATAACAGGTCTTTGGCCCCCAGAAGCCACACCAGGAGGGGGAGCAGTACCAGTGATGCCAGTCATTGGTAGGGATGGGCTGTCATTTGCAATGACATGGGAAGTGTCAACAACATATCTGATGCCGTTGCATGTTGTTAATGAATGAAAACAAGCAGAAAAATAAACACATTTTCTGCACAGTCTTTCAAAAGAGGTCCCACTCTTTTCATGATAGTGTGCCCATTCAAACCATTGTGCAGGCATAAACATGTACGAATCACTGTGTATGTGTGAATGGTGCATGCATGGGAGCAATATCCAGAAAAGAATTATGTACTCTTTCCGAAAAAGTGCATCATCTTTCCAAATAGTGAGCAGTCCTTCTAAAGAATGGGCACTCAATGATTTGGCTCTCATGATATCAAATAGTGAGCACTCTTTCTAAAGACCGTTCACTCAGTGACTTTGCTCTCATGATGCCAAAGTGGCCAAATGAAAGCAAATAAAATGAACATTCCCGGAAATGACCTGGGAAGTGACATAAAATGAAAATTTTCTGGCAGCCCATCCCTACTCTTTGGTCCCTGTGGTTCGCATTGGCAGGGGAAGTGGCACAGATGGTTTCACTCATCAGCCCTCATGGGCCATAATGAAAGGGGCAGTGGACCAGTCGCTATACTTGAC